>NC_059134.1:12221546-12535888 GCF_020740605.2 Lemur catta | reverse complement strand
TTCTCTAAAATGCCGCGCCCTGTCTCCTGTACTTCAAGATCAAGTGTCTAGGAGAGCCAAGGGCAAGCAAGTTAAAGGACACCAAGGAACTCTTTAATTACACAGACTCAAGGAAGAGAGGACTGTCAATCTCCTGGCCTTTAGGGAGTTTTGCTCTGTCTGCCTCAGCCAGCAGCCCCTGGGGAAAGATGCTGTGACACATGTCTCCCCCCTTGCTTCGTGCCAGACCTGGGCATATCCTGGTATTCACAATTCCCATCTGCAATTTATCTGCAACTGCAGAATATATATATATATCCTTTCATCTTCTAGAAAATATGCCAAATACATTTTAAAATGACTCATTTAAAGCCCAGTGACAGGGGCTGTTCCTAATCATCATGCAAAAAAGCAGCCTTTTAATTCTGTCTTTCCCCAGAGCTAAACTGGGTGGGTATAAAATTTTTTCCACCTCTTTCCATCTGCCTGATTTTGGATCTGTTTTGCCATTTTGCCATCTGTTTTTTTGTTATTTTTTTCCCTTAGCCCCTTGGAATTACCCTTGAAGTAGAATAGAGAATTTTTCAGAAAATTCAGTTTATTAAGTCTCTTTTAAATCAATCACTCTGTCTTTTATTTACCTACAGCATGAGTTTAGACCTGAGCATTTTGAAACTTGAGCAGAAGAGGAAGTAACAAGGAAGAAGAAAAGAAAAAAAATAAGAAAACTCCATTTGTTTTTAGAATGGTTTCATAATGCATACCATTATTTAATTCTTTAAAAAACACTGAGCTCAAAGGTCAAAGGTCACACCAAACCAGGACATAAACCCAGATCTTCTGACTCACATTTCATTGTTCTGTTCACAGTAGTATAGAACTGTAACTCAGGAAGAAAGCAGGAAACTAGAACTAGGACTAAAGTTAACTGAGTTTCTGCTCTGTAAAAGGATAAGGTGATTTTAATAATGACTAAGGCCCCCAAAATAAACAAATCCTAAATACATTTTAAGATTTCTCTTAGTTTCCCACCATAGGTAAAAAAGTATTTAGGACTCTTTTCCCCATGGTGTGACTAAGGCTGCTCATTTTTGTCATCCAATTGAGCACGTGGACGTCTGAGCTTCAGGCACATATTGAATTCTTACTTCATTAGCATATAGGAAATGCATTGTCCCTTGCCGAAAGAATCATTGTTAGAAAGACCAGTGCAAGTATTTTTAGATGAAGTTGATATCTTTGTAAAAATGTGGGCTCATGCTTGGGAAAAGGCCATGATACACACTGTTGTCTGTCTGTACAAGCTCCCCTCTGCTTCTTCAGAAACAGAGAGTGTGTACATGATAAGAAGAATAATTATTCCTGGTATTTATAGTTGTTGAAGAACTTCCACATACTTTATAATCTTATTCACAGAAACTTTTTGGGCAGACTTAGACTGATGATGCCCACAGTGACATTGTCCCCAGGGACCCTGCAGAATTGCTCACTCTACTTGCCTAATAGGCACCCGCAGCTGGACTCCTACCACCCCAAGCCCCTATCCCCATGCACACTCCTCCCGTGGTCTTCCCAATCCCAGTAAATGTCATCTTTTTTTGTTTTGTTTTAAAGACAGACTCTCATGCTGTCACCAGGCTAGAGTGTAGTGGTGCAATCATAGTTCACTACAGCCTTGAATTCCTAGGGTCAAGTTATCCCCCTGCCTCAGTCTCCCAAGTAGCTGGGCTACAAGCATGCGCCACCTTGCCCAGATAATTTTTTTTTTTTTTTTTTTTTTTGCAGAGACAGGGTTTCATTTTGTTGCCCAGGCTGGTTTTGAACTCCTGACCTCAAACAATCCTTCTGCCTTGGCCTCCCAAAGTGTTAGGATTACAGGTGTGAGCCACTGTGCCAGCTGCAATGTCATCTTTCTAGTTTCTTTGGCCAAAATTTTTGGGTTGTTCTGATTTCTCTCTTTTTTTCCCCCTACATCCATTCCCTATCCATACAAAATCCTATGAGTTCTACCTCCAAGATATACTCAGAATCCTATAATTACTCATCACCTCCACTGCTACCTTCCAGACCAAACCAGCGTCTCTCCACTGTCTTCTTCCTGTGCTATTCTGAACCCTAAGCCCAAGTGATTCTTTACTGGTGTAAACCAGGTTGTGTTCAAAGCTGGCAATGGTTCCTCGTTTCATCCTCCGTAAAATACGTGATCTTCCTGCTCCTGCCCCCCACCCGATAATGCCTCTTTTTATAAGATCCACAAAGACAGAAAATTTTATCTAATTCTTTTACCACTGTATCTCTAGGTCATAGAATAGTACTTTGCATAGAGTGGGTCCTAAATAATTAGTTGTTAGATGAATTAATAAAAAGGAGGAGTTAAGAGCCTCAGAGCCGTGGTTGGGAATTTCAGAGCAATTGGTTGTTATGAGTAAATAATGGAAGAGATGGTGAGACAGAATATTTAAGATGTTTTGTTAAACATCAAAAAGGTACCCAATCCCCTTTCATGTTTTCTTAGAACTGAAGAAAACTTGAAATTTCCTTTAGTTCTATCTTTTTTTTCTGTAGGTGTTCTGTGCTTTTGACTTGACATTCTTCAAAGACTGAATCTCTTAGGGCCCCAGTTAAATTGTGCTTGCAAATTATTTGTATGTCATTGAATGGAAGGTCAAAGGATGTACAAAAAGCCCACCCTGACTTTTACCCATATACAAGTTACCCATTTGTTTGCAGCTATTTAATCTACATTCCAGCTATAAGGCCACTCAGCAAAGTTACCTGCTGTCCTGGTGCTATTCACAAAGGAAATTTACTGTCTTGTTCTGAGATCATGAAACTTCACCGCCCATCAGGTTACGGCAGGACAGGGATGACACCCGTCTGCCTTGCAGCAGTTCTTAGAGGGTGTTTCTCAAAGCCCTTTGCAAACCCGCGGCTTGTGCTTGTCCAGCCTGAACAGCTTGGGCTGGTGACGCAAATGAGAGTTCCCAAGGAGCCGATCTCCCCTGGAACAGACTTTCAGTGCCTACAATGTCCACTGGCAGCCGTCCTGAGAAAAGAACAGATCTTCCTGTGGTCTCACGTAGTAAAAAGTGGGCAGAGTTATATAATGTCCACATGCATCTCAGAGACAAAAGAAACTCATTCCTCTGCGTCACTTTGGAAAAAATATTCCATTTCCCACTAGAAATCAGCAATGAAGTCAACCTTATAAGGTAGTTGAAGACTAAGGGACTCTGAATTTAGCTGAATTGTCACAGTATTTCAGGACTACCTCAAACTATTAATATTATAAATAACATTAAATTTATATATAATTTTAAACTTACAGAAAAAAATTATAAAATCTCCCACTTTATTTAGTTTCACCAGTTGTCAATACTTTGCCTAATTTTGTTTACTCTTTCTATTCATGTGTTTACTTTCTTATATTTTTATTAAAAATTGAGAATAAATTTGAGCTATCACACTCATTTCCCCTTGAAAATACTTCAATGTTTACTTCCTAAAAATAAGGACATTCTCTATATAGCCACAGTACAGTTGTCAATATCAGGAAATTTTAGCATCAATGTAGTACTATTCATAATGTATATGCAAATTTAATCAATTTTCTCAGTAACATCCTTCATATAGCTTTCTATCCTCCTTGTTTAGGAGCCAAGCTAGGGGTTTCCACTGCCTTTAGTTGTCAGGTATCTTTGTTCTTCTATAATCTGGAACCATTCCTCAAGCTTTCTTTTCTTTTCTTTTTTTTTTTTTTTTTTGAGACAGAGTCTCACTCTGTTGCCCAGGCTAGAGTGCCATGGCATCAGCCTAGCTCACAGCAACCTCAAACTCCTGGGCTCAAGCGATCCTCCTGCCTCAGCCTCCTGAGTAGCTGGCACTACAGGCATGCGCCACCATGCCTGGCTAATTTCTTCTGTATATATTTTTAGTTATCTATATAATTTCTTTCTATTTTCAGTAGAGATGGGGTCTCACTCTTGCTCAGGCTGGTCTCAAACTCCTGAGCTCAAACGATCCACCCGCCTCGGCCTCCCAGAGTGCTAGGATTACAGGTGTGAGCCCCGGTGCCCGGCCCTCAGACTTTCTTTCTTTCAAACCTTAATGTTTGTGAAGATACAGGCCAGTTCATTTGTAGAATGTTCCTTCATTTAGATATGCTGGATGTTTTCTCACTATTAGATGCAGGTTAGGCATTTTTGGCAGGAAGACCTAGAAGTGATCCTGTATGTTTTCTGGAGCATCTCATTAGGAGGTTCGTGACAGGGGTTTGGCCTGTTACTGGTGATGTTCACTGTGTATACTTGGTTAAGATCATGTCTGGAAGGTTTCTATTATGTCAAGTTACTATTCTTTTTCCTTTGTAATTTGTGGAAATATATTTTAAAACTATGTACATATCCTGTTCCTCATCAAACATTCATCCATTAGTTTTAGTATGCATTGCTGATTATTTATTTCTGTAGTGGTTGCAGAATAATGATATTTGATTCCATCTTTTATTCTATATTACTAGTTGGAATTATACTGTGGAAGGGATTTTTTTCCTTTTCTTCTATTTATTCATTTATTTATTCAATTATCTATTTAATTCCAAACAAACTCATTAATTTTATTTTATTCAATGAATTAACATCTGTTATTTCTGTCATAATCTGTTAAACACCATTTTTTACATTTTCGTACTTGAATTGCCCCAGATTTGTTTAGTGGGAGCCCTTTCAAGCTGACTTCTGTGCCATTTCAAATGTTTCACTTGCTTTGTGAGCACTCCTTTATTTTGTGGGCTGTGATGATGTTCTAGGCTCATCTTGCAGATCCATTTCCTCAGACCCATTTCAAGGAGTTTGGGTTACTATTAAGTAGTCTATATAGCTCTTTTTCTCCCCTTTGTCTCATTAGCTTGAAAGTTTAGATGTTCTAGTTACCTTTAAGGAAAGCCTGTGAGGAACCAGAGCTTTTACAGACCTTCCCGTGACTACGGTCCTAGTGGACTCCCACAGACCAGCATTGGGCTATCTAGGACCAAAGTGAACTGGGCCTTATAACAGATAATAGTTCTCTCTCTTCTTTTCTTCCTTTCCTTTCCTTTCTTATCATTTCCTTCTTTGTTTCCTTCCTTTATGCCTCTTTCTGGTGTAGTTTTCTGATGTTATACTCACACAAGAAGTATTTTAACCAGCTGATTGCTCATGTAAGAGTCTTATTTTAAAACTACTGCATGGGCATATATTAGAGAATTTAACTTGTCCTTCAATTCAGAGTGGCCAGTCTGATAATCACTTTCAAAATTAAAAAATGAGTATTATCAACTACAGAAAATAAAAATTGAAGTGACATACAATTGCAAGGGAATACTAAGTAAGGGAAATTGCTTAGATCAGAAGCAAACTATGCTCTAACTCTTCCGTAATTGTAATAATACAATAATAATTGATTGTAAAAGCGTCACTGGAAAGTTTTGCAGAACTCTATCAAGTCTCCAAACATATGCAAAAAGATGCTTCCAGAAGAAAAGTGGTGCTGTCCAAGATGTCCCACCCTTGGAGTGGTAGAAGTGGACAGAATATCAAATAGCAGCTTTTGTTTTCTACCTGAATCTATAGAGGTGTAAAATTTTTCCAATAGGTGAAACACTGTTCAGAAAGAAACATGCCATAGTCTGAGTCCCAGCTCCCTCGTTAGTGAACTATGGCTCAGGTGAAAATTGTGGCCCACTGGAAAGAGCTACTCCATATTTAAGTGGCACCTGCCGCCATGTTGAAGATGGTTTGTTCTTTCTGGAAACTCTGTACCTGACATATCTGGGCTACATCTCTATGCCAAATTTGTTCACATCATCTAGGTGGCAGAAAGGCCTCTATGAAGAAAATCTACCTTTTCCGTGTTTAGGGCCCAGGGCTAGAGTAATGGCATTAAATTTGTTTAACATAAATCAGAGTCTTCACCTGCATCAGAGTTGGCCTTCCTTTCCTGGAGTTGACTCAATGATCCCTAGGAAAGTGGACTGGGAATTGGAAAGGAGACTGACTTCTTTTATGCCACCTTTTGGTCAGAGACAGAATTTCTCAGTAGCAAGACTGAGGAAGTGGTGAGCGAGGGAGGCACGAGGTGGAGAAGAGACCTCCTAGAGGCCGCCTCCGAGACCATCTGTCTTTGCAAGATGTTCTCTTCTCACATGAAATGGATTTTCACCATATGAAAAAAAACCCCAATTCTTTGTCCCCAATCCACTCTTGGTTTCTGAGCACAGAACTCCTACTCTCCCTGCAAGCAGCTCTGCAGTTCTTCCTTGAGGTGGGGGAAACAGGAAGTCGGCTGACAGCTAAGTATTCCTGGCCTGGCCTCCCTCTCCCCATAAAGTGCTCTCCAGCAGCCAGGAACACAGCCCTCCTGCACAAACCAGGCGTGGACGTGGTCCAGTGAAGACCCTCCACCGAGCAAATGGCTGGTCTTATTTTTAATTCAAGTATTAAAATAGCAGTAATTTGGCACTGATTAGCAGTGGTAGTCCTGAAGGCCAAAGGAGGACTGGAATTCAATGCGAGGTTCTAAACAATTACTTCCTTTAGATAATCACTTTTTTAGAGGCCAACTGTGCATATAAATATCACATCATGCCAGGGCTTGGCAAGTTTTTATCAGCATCAACTCAGGCAACTTATACAGCAATTGTGCTCCTGGCTCTAGAGATGGCCTGGCCAGGAGACCCCCAGAGAAGAGGCTGAGAGGGCTCAGGCCCAGCCCCTCCTTAGAGGCCCATGTTTCTCTGATCAGCAACCAGTGGCCAAATTCTCTACATCTATATCACCTCAAAGATTATTTGAAATTATTCTACCTCTGATTGGTAGGAAACGAGCCACATATGTTAGAAAACCCTGATTAGCTAGTAGGACTAAGGATACAATCGTCTGTTCACTCCTGAGTTCCTTCAGCAAGTCTTTGCCAAGCACTTCTCCTGCCCAGCACTGGGCACGAGGGACACTCCAGTTAGTAATACGCTTGAGTACACCAGACAACTGCTATTTCACCTGGGGAGATAGACCAGTCAACCAACACAGTTCAGCATAGCATGGGGCATGTGACAGATACAGACAGAGTCCTGGGACTCCTTCAAAGTGTAAAGTTCACGGTGAGGAAGGGAGGGAGGAAAACTTCACAAAGGAGGTGACTGAGCTGAATTGTGAATGAGAAGTTCACCAGCCAGAGAAGAAAGGGGCAACAGCTGGAACAGAGGCTCAGGGAAGGATAGGGAAGGCTGAGTTCCATGTCCAGGGCACAGGGGAGTGGCGTGGGCTTTGGGAGAGGCAGGTGGGCTGGAGGAGGAAGGGAGGAAGGCTGTGGCAGGGCGGATGCAGACCCTTTCCACAAGCACGGGAAACCGGGGGTCTAGACTCACCTGGAGCCAGAAACAATGAAAGCTCCAGGTCCAGCTCTTCCTGCTCATTCACATCCTTGGGCCTGACCCGGAACCCTGGGGCTCAGAGACAGTGTAAGCGCCAGCATGCTCCATCTCCGCCCATCAGAGCTCTTCCTCTCTGGGCTGGGAACTGAGGTCTCACCCCTGTCTGCAGTGAGCCTCTCAACCTGCTGAGTTCCCCAAGGCATAACTGCTTACCTGTCGGAATACGAGGGCTGTCTGGAAAGTATCCAGCCACTGTTAATATAACGAGAACATCTTACACAGCTGGATACTTCCTGGACAGCCCTTGTATGTACACATGCACATACACATGCACATAAAATTTACTGAGCAAAGCAACCTAATATGCGATCTTTGCATCTAATTGTGTGAGTATCATTTCCATTTCAAAAACTAGTTCAGTTAATACACAGCTATTTATTAAGCAGATACTATGAGCCAGGCACTGTTCTAAGCACTGGGGACATAGCCACGACTATGCCCTCATGGAGTTTAAAATCTAGTTGGAAAAATCCAAGAGCTAAGCCTTCCTGAGCACTTACCACCTGCCAGACACAGTTCCAAGCATTTTATGTGAATCAACTGCTTTGATCATCACAGCTCCAGACAGTAGGCTCTATCCCCTCCTGGCACATACTAGCTCAAGTACAGGCATGTAAAGGAAGTGACCCAAGGCTACCCACCTAATAAATAATAGCTAGTAATTGAACTCAGGGAATCTGGCTTCAGTGACTGTGCTTTTTAAGCTATGAAGTAATTCTGTCTCTGAAAGGATTAAATCACAGTTTAGAGAGGTTAAATAATTTTGTGAACATCACTCAGTAATTTTGATCTGTGTCAAAAGTTCATGCTTTGGCCATTCTACTATAATCACATATATGCAGAACTTTGCCCAGTTTGTGAAAGATAGTCTGTTTTCAAAACAAGAGCTTCTAATGACAAAGAAGATACTAAATACCATCACGTATTCTGATAATTGCCCACAATTCCACTTATTTACTTCAATTCATCAAATACTCCATCATACTCATTTAGATATGGGATTTATGTACCAAACTATAGCATTTCAAATCATCCAAACCTGGCTCATCTGTCCTTTTAGTCAGTGCCAGCCAGGGATAGATATTCATTAGGACATATAAAAGACATCCTTGGGGTGTCCCGATATAGCTGGGGTGGAGGTGACGGAGGTCCTGTGCCAGGAGTCAGCAGGGAGGAGTTAAAGATGGTCACATTCATTTACTGCTATTCACGGAATCCCATTGTCACTCCCCAGGCTGATGAGATCTGGGGAAACAGTTTACATCTAATTAAATTATATTCCTATAAATCTATCAGTTTATACTTGATAACACTAAAGTCTATTTGTTTCTTGCCTACCCATTTAAGGTTCTTAAAATCTGCCAACATCTTTTCCAGATGAATACCATTTCATTTCTTGAAAATCCTTAAGACCTTCTAAAATTTCCAGATTTGAAAAAAAAAATCTTTTATTTAAGTACAAATATTTAAGACATGTAGTCTCAAAAAATGCCCTAAGCAACTTCCAGTGCTACCATTTCTGTTCCCAGGAAAGTGATCATCTACAATCATGTTTTATTTTTGGCCCTTGGAAATTAGAAAATACTCATGCTAACTCCTTATGATTATTTTAAACATGGATATCTTGGTGTAGGGCCTGGTCAAATGCTTATCTAAGACCCATATTTTCAAGGTTTTCATATCCTCATGTTTATCTATATAAGTTTTACAAAAGCAATTTGGGAATAGGGTGAACTTATTGTTCCTGGTAATAATAGAGATAATCCTCGTGGATTAGAGGGGGTTGTCCTTGTGCACTGCAGTGTGTTTCTGGGAAGAGCGTGTGCGGTGGGCATCACATAGACAGGCATGGAGCTCAGCGTCCAGAATTCTCATTCCAGCTCTGCCACTGCTGGTTGCGACACTGGAGTAGGCTGGGGAGGAAGTGGCTAATCCTCTTTGGACTTCAGTTTTCTTGACCATAGTGACAGTGGTAGGGTGAAATCATCCCCAGATAAATTGGGGCTTGCAATGTCTTCCTCCTGGTTAGTAACAGAGCCGGTAGTGGAGAGTAGGTGTCCTGACTTCTGAGTCAGTTCTCTAGCTCCAAAATGTTAGCATGGAGTTTCTCCTACACCTCTGGGCAGGGGGCCTCTGGTTTTCGGTTGGTTTATTTTCACATCCTTGGTTGCTTAGGCTTATCACATTCCTGGGCATTTGCACAATTTGACAGTAGCCCTTCATAAAGAGTGGCAGTGGGAAGCAAAAAGAGTACAGAAGAATCACCTGGGGACATTTTAGCCGAAATATATTTGCCCTCCCCTCCACCTTTCTTCTCTCCAGCATGGCTCAGCCTTGATCTACCTAGCTAGTCACCTATTGGTTTCCAGATGATTCTGACATGCATCTCCAGCCCCACAGGTAAGTTGGGGCTGCCACAGGTAAGTTGGAAATCTAGTGTCTCTCCCAATACAGGGCTGGCAAAAGCTCCTTGACACTGCTATGGCATTTGACCTGATGACCAGCAGGTTCTATTCCCCAGCTGCTCTCTTCCCTGTAGGGTACTTAAATGCCCTTTTCATTTGTAAATCACTAGCAAAGTGTGTCTAAAATGCTGTGAAGATGTTCTAAACTTCTCTTAGAAGCTTCTTAAAGCAGAAACGATGTTTTTCCATGACTTACTTCTTCCTAAGAAATGACTTGGAAAAAAACATTCCAGTCTGTAGAATCAAATCCCCCTCAGCCCAGTGTGTACACCATGACACCCCCAAGGACACAGCTTTGAAGGAGGACTTTCTCTTATGACATCATTCAGTAAGAAATTCCCTCAATTCCAGACACTTTATTGATTATATGGTTTTGGATCAGCCTGCTCATTTGGGTGACAGATGATTCTTGCCCTTGTGCTACCCTTGTATTTTTCAGGCTTTAAAAGACTCTGAAAAGATCATGAATATTAAACAGACAGAGACTGTGGGTAGAGAAATTCTCATGCTAGAGACTGTAATCGTTGTTCATCAAGGTCTGTTTGTGTTTCACTCAGACGTGTATTTGCTGGGCAGTGTTTTTATTGTTTGCCATAGTGGAAATGACAGCACATACACACACACAAAATCTTTGCTTTTAAGATTAAAGCAAGGGGTGTGCCTGAGCCAAGGGCAGCACGCCTCCGAGAACGACAAGCTATTCTGGATGGGTTCCCTGCCTCCCTCCTCTGAAGCTGCTTTATCAAGGGCCATCTGGTCAGCCCGGCATGCTTGGAGGAGCGACACAGGGGTCCAGATGGATGGGTTCTTGGAGAGCTCTTTAAAAACCCGTGCACCCAACCCCTGAATCACCATATGCCAAAAGGTCATCGCATCCTGAGCGGCATCCTTGCCGGGTCTCTCTGTGTGGTTTTTCATTTAGAGTCAGCACCCTGGTGCTTTGGGGGGTTATGAGGTTTTAATTAATGCATTATTATAATTATTCTAAGTACTAGTATCATTGACATCAATGTCTTCATGTCATCTGAGGTTTCAGAAAATAAAACTAAAAGGAGGAAGTCGGGTGTGCCGAGTGGTCTCTGTGCCAGATGAAAGCAGGGCGACCCCTGCTGAGCCGGCGGCAGCACGGGGCCAAGGTTCTCAGTTCCGTCGCCGTCCTTCAGCAGGAATGCCAGCGATGGATACCACACCTCCCTGGCACCGAAAGTGGTCTTATCTCTGCTCTGCAGGTAGGTGCCGGAGAGAGGGGCGGACATTTAAAAGAAGAGTGCAAATGAGAGGGAGAATTATTAGTCTTTTTCTCCCAGATTTAAGTCAAGCCCTTAAGAAATAAAAAAAGGCATTTTGAGAAAGCAAATTTATTCTCTGATTTTCTTAAAGTACAGCTTTTTCTGAAGCTAGAAGGTTAAGCAGTATGACATTTATGGTTGTCTCTGGGCCCCAGGAATCCCCGCCCTGGGCTCTTTGCAAAGCACTGGGCACATCCATTAGGATCCAGCCCGCTATGGAAGCCTGGGGCCAGCACAGCTCCTCTGCCCGGGGCACCCTGAGCCCTCTCTGTGGCTTGTCTGCCTCATCGCAGATTCAGTGGCCCTTTCCCAGAGTGACAAGTCGATGTAACCTCAAGCTGGTGACTTGCTGTGAGTGGCACACGCTTCACAAGAGTCCCTCGACAGTGTGGGAAATCTCATTAAAGCCTGACATTTGCTGCGCATCCCCAGAGGGCAAAGGTGCCCATTCCAATCACAGAGCCCCACCGCAGGGCCCAGCAGGCAGCGTGGTGGCATCAGGACTGAGCTGTCAACCTCAGATCCCCGGTCCCTTGGCCTCCACTATGTCCCACAGCCCTGACAAGCTCATGTGCCCCTGCAGAACCTTTCTATTTGGGAGCCTGAAACTATTCTCCTCACCTCTGTCCTCCCATCATTTTCCTCAGTGTCTCCTCCTGCAACAGTAACTTTGCTGCAGTTTGTTGCAAACCAACACAGGAACCTGAAAAATCCTCCCAGCCAGTTCCTTCCAACCTGGCCTCCTGCAAGTGCCGGGGAGACCCGAGGAAGCAAGGCCTTTGCAATGGACTCCCGAGCAGGAGCCATTTTATTTCTGTGCACAACTGGATGCGCTGGGCAGTCACCTCTGGTTAAACCCCTCATGGGCTGGAATTAATGCAAATAAGGACAAAACCCCCCAATGGCCTGAGTTCCATGTTGTTCAAGCAGCCTCTGGAATGGCGGTTGTAGCCCTGGAGCTACATCGAGTGGTAGCTCTCCAGGTTCCCAGAAGCAACGTAGGGGGAGCAGCTCCTTGGTTAATGTTCTAGATGTGCACAGGGGGTATCCAAACCCACCTCATGGAGTGCAAGGCTTCATTTCTACATCAAGTTTTTATATATACATTTTTTAACATTCAGTATATATCTATTTTCTCTAAGTGAAAAAAAATCTGTTTCCCTGGGTTAACTTGTGGTTAATGGATCAAAGCCATTCCCAGTGTCTATGTCTGAGCTTTATCTACCTGAATTCCTTGTAATTCAGTCTCTCTTTCTTTTCTCTTCCTCTCCACCCCACCAATGCTGCATAAATACTAGCACCCACTGTGCCAGTGATCTGTTCATATTTTACATACAGCATCCTTACTTTGCACCAAACTCTGCAAGGTATTTTTATTATCATCCTTCCCTTAATGTTTTTATGTGAACTATGTATGAATCAGTGCTCTCCAGTGAAATAGAACCAATAGAATAAATGTGTGTGTGTGTATGTGTGTGTGTATATATATATATATATATATATATATATATATATATATATGTGAAGAAAGAGAGAGATTGTAGAAATTGGTGGCCAAGAAGTCCCACCTTCTGCTGCCTGCAAGTTGGGGAGCCAGGAAACCTGGTTGTGTCATTCAGTCTGGATCCAAAGGCCCAAGAGTCAGGGTACGGGTGTATCAGGGCAGGAGGGGATGGATGTCCAAACAGCAGCAAATGTTCCCTTCCTCTGCCTTTTTGTTGTGTGCATCCCTCAGCAGAGTGGATGATGCCATCCACCGTGGTGGGGCATCTGTTCAATGCAGTGTACCAATGCCAATGCTCATCTCTTCCAGAACCGCCTTCACAGACATACCCAGAAATAACGTTTCACCAACTATCTGGCATCCTTTAGCCTAATCAAGTTGACCATAAAATTCATCACCACAAACTGCATGAGAAGAAGTACAGAGGGCAAAGGACAGGCCAGCCACCCTATAAACTCAGTGTGTTATATTTTGTCACTTTTACTTCAGACTTTTTAAAAGAATGAATGAAAATCTTACAGATAGAGTTGATATCTCTTTTGAATCCTTCTCCCCAATCTGATAGGGGCAGTCGCTATCCTGAAGTTGATGTGTGTCCTTCCAGTTCAGGTGTTTATAATTCTTTTTAGGAGAACAATGAGGTGGTGAGATGTTGAGTCACCTGCCCCAGGCCACTCAGCTAAACAGAGCACCTGGGCCTGGGATGCCAGCTCCCTCCCGGACTCTGGGCCATGAACATGCACAGGCACATGCAGGAGGATGGCAAAGGGATGGGAATGGAGAAGATGCAAAATCATCACCAGAGAAAGAGAGTGCATGGAAGAGTGGCAGGTAAGGCAAGGCGCGGCTCTTCTGAAGCCAGCATTCTGGCAGGGAAGTGGCTGGACTGTGCTTTGGGCGTCTTCCACATTGTCACTGATGTCCAGCTCTGTTGACACTTCCTCTCTCTTCCCATCTGTAAAACTTCAGGACATTATGATAGTCTCCATAAACCCAGGAAGGGTAAGTTTCCCTTCCAGCTGCCTCCTTTCCCTGTTTTGATCAATCATCTTGTACTTTTAAGCTCAAATGGGTCTTGCCATGTCCAATAGTGAACATTCTTCAAGATTCCTGGTAATTGAAAATGCTATTATCCTAAAGTTCAGGATCCAACCATTTTGGGTTTCCTTTGCATATTTGTCAAATGCTGATAATTACAGGTCCTCTGACTATCTCATGGGGTCATTCAAAGGACAAAATGAGTGAAAAGTCATTTATCTAATAAATATTTGCTGATTATTTACAATGTGCACAGGCTTGGGATACAAATGTGAGCAACACAAATTGTTGTCATCATAAAATTTATCATCTAGTTGAGAAGAAAGGAAGAAAAATAGCAAAACACTAAAACGTATTTTCTTAAAGGGGGAAGGGATAGCCACTTCATGGGGACATAAGAGATACGAAAATCTTCCAAACTGAGCTTGAGGGGTAGCCTGGTTGGCCAGGAGAGGAAAGGGATGGCCATGTGCCTTGCTCCACAAGGGGGAGGCAACGTGATTTAAGACATGCTGGTTCTGTGATGCAAATAACCATCAGTCCCTATCAGCACTGTGTGACTCATTTCCCTCGGATTTTTCCAGGAACCCCTTAGCCAATCCAGCGCCCCTGGTGTGTGCCCTTCCTCTGATATCTTCCTCCATGCCAGTTTCCTCATCCACTTATCTCCAGCATCTCACAGCCCTGCTGAGAGGGGATGCAAAGGGATGGCACAAAGGACTAATGAAGGAGGCGGGATCTCACTGACAGCCCACCCCTTGCACCCAAGGGATTCCTCCAACACCCCAACGGAGGTGGAATCCAGACTTATTGCTCTTCTTACAGATACTCTAACTCCAGCCTTGCAGAATTAGTGTGAAGGATCTGACAGATATATTTCTCAGCCTCTCCTTCCTTTTCAAATTAAAAAGTAGAAGGATAAAAAAAAAAAGGAATGAAAATAATCCCCAGGAAATGTTTCCTTTTGTTTTTTTGTGGAGCCAACTTTTCCATACCCCTCTCTGAGCCAAGCTCTCTGCGCCATGAATGAACTTCTCCCTCATGTGGTGGACATCGCTCAGATTTTCAAATGGTATAATTTCTGGCAGTGAAAAGAACCACTGGAAGTATCTCAGAAGAGAGGAAGTCAGAGAAAGGGCCTCAGCCACAGCTTGGCTTTCAAAGTCGGCTCCCCGTGGGTAGCGGCACTTTGTCTACTGACTAGGACTCCTGAGTGGGAAAGAGGCCAATTCCCAGGCCTGTCAACTCCTGGGACAATCTACATCCTTGGAACCAGATCTTTACTGACACCAGGAGAGGGAGAGCTGTCACTAGAGCCAAGAGAGTGGAGAAGCAAAGCCAATCAAAATGAAGCAGCTTGGCCCATATTTCTCGAAAGGACCCTGGAAGTCCTCGCTGTAGCAAGAGGCTTCTGCTTCTGGCCACAGTGGAAGGACAGGGACCCACTTGCCATCCCACCTGAAACAACACGTAACAATGGTTCTCAAGGCCCTGAACATCAGGCAGTGAGAGACAGTGATGCATGAGAGATGGAAAACAAAGAAAGTAATGCCTGCAGTTGCCACACTCATTGCCTTCAGAATTTACACAGGAAGGGGAAACAGGTGGAACCTGAAGGACTCTCTCAGTTAAAGAGATAAAGTTGAGAGTCTGCAGAGATCAAAGCAGCTAGAGTTTGCAAAACAGAGTCCCAGGGAGGAGAGAGTTAGCTACACAAAGCAAGAACTTCAGAGATCTGCAAAGAGTTCCCCTCAAGTACTCAGCTGAGTACAGATCAAACCATGCATGTAAGGAAACTACTCAAAGCAGGAGAAAGAATCACTCAAAAAGATGAGTAACAGCACACAGGGCCAGGAAAAGTGCTGTTCCTGGCTACCAGACAGGACGAGCACTTGACTCACAGGATGTGTGGATGGAGTACGCAGCAGGGTTTTCAGCAGCAGAAATCAAAGCCCAGGAGTGAGCATAACTCCAGTTCTGCCCCACGAGTTTTAAAACCAAACCCAAATGGATCAAATTATTTCCCTGTAATTCAATGTATCCCGAACAAAGGTCAATAATATTTCTAGAAAGAGAGAAAACATGGCCCACATTGAGGAGGAAAAAAAATCAATCAATTGAAAACAGGGTAGAATTCACACAGATAATACAATTAGCAGCCAAGGATATTAAAAGTTATTATACCTGTATTCCATTTGTTCAGTTAGGCAAAGACATAGCAAACAAACAAAAAACTAAGCCACACTTCTAGAGATAAAAAGCTAAAATGTGTGAGATTAAAAAAAAAAACCCCTAGTGAGAATAATGACAGATTAGATGTTGAAGAAGGAAAAAATTAGTGAACTTAAAGACATAATAGAAACTATTGAAAATGAAGCGTGTAATAAAAATATGATAAAAGAAATTGTGTAGAACATTAGTGATCTGTGGGACAACTTCAAATAGCCAAATATACATGTAAATGGAGCCTTTGAAGGTGAGTAGGGAGGAGACATAAAAAATGTATTCAGAAATATTGGCCAAAGTTTTTTTCATTTACATTAGTACCAAAGAAATGAAATGCTTTGATAGCAATCTAATGACATTCTACTAAGTGAAGTATCCCAAGAATGGAAAAATAAGCACTGCATGCACTCACCATCAGATTGGTTTCACTGATCATCACCTAAAAGCACATTTAGGAATAACATTGATCGGGTGTTGGGCAGATGTGGGTGGGGGAGGGGATGGGTGTATACATACATGCGCACTGTCTAGGGGATGGACACACTGGAAGCTCTGACTCTGGGGTGGAGGGCAAGGGAAATATACGTAACCTAAACTTTTGTACCCCCTCAATATGCTGAAATAAGAATAAAAAAGAAAGAAAGAAAAAAAGATCTATATGAGAAGAACTACAAATTCTGATGAAAGAAATCAAAGAGGACCTAAAGGAATGAAGATATATTCCATATTCATGGATAGAAAGACAATATTATTAAAATGTCAGTTTTTTGCAACTTGTTATATGGATTCAACACACTCCCAGTCAAAATCTCAGCAAAGTTATTGTGTGGATATTGACAAACTGACTAAATGTTTTTATGGAAACAGAAAAGGCCCTAAAACACCAACAGGATACTGAAGACGAAGACAAAGGAGGAGGACTGGCAATACCCAACTTCAAAACTCACTACAAAGTTACAGTAATCAAGACAGTATGACATTGGTGAAGGAATAGACAAATATTAATAGATCACTGGAACAGAATAGAGAGCTTAGCAATTGACTCACACACAGTTAACTGATTTTTGACCTAAGAGCAAAGAAAATTCAATGGAGAACAGATAGCCTTTTCAACAAAAATTCACATGCAAAAAAATGAATCTAGACATGGACCACTATGGACTGAATATTTGAGTCACCCTCATCCCCAGCTAAATTTATATGTTGGAGCCTAAACCCCAAAGTGGGGGTATTTGGAGATGGAGCTTTTAAAGGTGATTGGATCATAAGGGCAGAGTTCTCATGAACAGGATTAGTGCCCTTAAAAAAGGGACCCCAGAGAGCTCTTCTGTGCCTTCCAGCATGTGAGGGCAGAGCAAAAAGATGGCCACCTGTGAACTGAATCTGCACGTGCTTTGATCTTGGACTTCCCAACCCTAGAACTGTAAGAAATAAATTTCTGTTCTTTATAATCTACCCAGTTTATGGTATCTTGTTTTAGCAGCCCAAACAGACTAAGATGCAGAGCTTACATCTTTCACAAAAATTAACTGAAAATGAACCATAGATTTAAAGGCAAAAAGCAACAACAACAGAACTTCTAGAAGATAACATAGAAGGAAATTATGAAAAAATGTTCAACATCATGTCATTAGGGAATTACAACTTAAAACAACTATGATCTACCACTGTGTAACTATTAGAATGACAAAAATAGAAAATATTGACAACCCCAAATGTTGGCAAGGATGTGAAGCAAGAGGAACTCTCAGTCATTGCTGATGGAGATGCAAAATGATACAATTCTGAAGACAGCTTGCGGTTTCTTACAAAGTTAAACCGATGCTTATTCTATGATACGGCAATCACACTCAGGTATTTACCTGAATGAGCTAAATACTTATGTTCACATAAAACCCTGCCCATGGATGTTTGCACATATCTTAAGACCTAAAATTTCAAGTGCTGTCTTAACCTCTTTGAATCTCACAGGGCCCCACTGTCTATAATGTCTAATTGTGTGTTCTTTTATGTCCTTATACTTGTTTTTGGCAAATGTATTAAGGCAATTCAATGGAGCAAGAAGAATCCTTTCAACAAATGGTGCTGAAAAAATTGCATACCCATATGCAAAATAATAGACTTCAGTCCATATCTCATACCACATATAAAAAGTACCTTAAAATGAATCATAGACCTAAGTGTAAAGCAAACTGTAAAACGTTTAGAAGAATTCATGAAAGAACAAATTGATAGGGAGACTTCATCAAAATTAAAAACTGTTCTTCAAATGACACTGTTTAGCGAATTAAAAGACAACTAAAATACTGACAGAAAATATTTTCAAATCCTATAGATAATAAAGGACTTGTAGCTAGAATATATAAAACTCTCATAATTTAATAGTGAGAAATATCAACCCAATTAAAAAATTGGCAGATTTGGAAAACACTTAGCCAAAGTGATACTGCTGGCAGAGAGGCACACGAACAGATGCCCAACATCATTAGTCATTAGGGAAAATGCAAATTGAAACCACGACAAGAAACCACTACAACACTTATGCAAATGGGCAAAATTAAAAGGACTAACTCTACCTGGTGTTGGTGAGGATATGGATGAACTGGACCACTCATACCCTGGTGGTGGGAGTGTAAAATGATACAACCACTTTGGAAAATAGTTTGGCAGTTTCTTTACAAGTTAAACATACACCTACTGTATGATCCAGGCATTCCTCTCTTAGGCATTTACTTACACAAGAGAAATGAATGCATATGACCATAAAGATATTCACACCAACTTTACTTATAATAGCCCCAAACTGGAAACAGCCCAAATGTTGACCAGCCGGTGAACGGATAGCCAAACTGCAGTATGCCTACACAGCAGAATGCCATTCAGCAGTGAAAAGGAATGACGTATCGACATATATGTTTGGCTGAATCTCAAAAACAATTATGTTGAGTGAAAAGAAGACAGAAAAAAGAGTACACACTCCATGGTTCCATTAGTAAAAACATGTTGAAAGTGCAAACTTACCCACCATGATAGAAAGCAGATCAGTGGTTGCCAAGGACGGAGAGGAGGGTTACAAAGGGAAATGATAACACTGCTGAGGATGGTAGGTGTGTTCCACATCCACTATGCTGATGATGGTGGTGGTGTGAGCGTGTATGTAAATATGCTATAACTTACCAAACTGTGCATTTTCAATATGTGTGGTTTCTCATACACCAGTCATACCTCAATAGAACAGTAAAAACCAAAGCAAACTATGGAGCAACTCAGTGGGTTTGCACTGGGATGTGTGGGGGAGGGGGGACTGAGTGCAAAGGCACTCAGGCCAAAGACACGGCATGGCATGGTGGTCGGGTAGGGGAGCCGGGTAGGGGAGCCAGCAGCTTCGGGGCTAGCATGAAGTACTTGCACGTTTCAGGAAGCTCTGTAAGGGCTTAGAACAAAAGTCAGGGAAATCATAAAGTTGATTTCTGGTTGTTTGGTGGCTACGGGATCAAAAATTGAAATTCTGCCAGCAAAGTAGGTCCCACGTTGCCTGAAAATTCTCTGCTTTGTTAGAACTCAGAAGGCATGGCCTCCAAATGTTGCTTAATGCTAATCAGGGCTTAAGTCGAATCAGATGTACCAGTCCCTTGGCTCTGACGTCATCCTTAGGTGGCCCCAGGCCCTGGGGTGGTAGTGGGCTGGAGTCTGGTTCGGAAGCAGTGTCCTGATTGTGCAATCAGACATAATTGGTTTCTAACTCTGATCCCATTTATCCTTCCCATCCCCAGCCGGGAAAAGCTGCCTTGGCTCCTTTGTTTTTAGCCTCCAAATTTTCTTACTGTCAGCTGCTAAACATTTCGGTCTCCCTCCTCCGTCCTCTTGCATCTTCTCTGGCCTACCTCGCACAGCCCTCTGCGCACCTGAGGCCTGCTCATCACTCACTCTCCCCTCCTTGCCCTCCTCACGGTACACAGCCTGTGGTCCCAGTGGCCGCCCTGGGAAACAGTGTCCCAGTACCCTGCCCCTGGAAATGCAGCCGCTCCACTTTCTTTCCCACAAGAGGCAGCTGCAGAATCCCTGCCTGGCTTGATTAGTGACGTCTCCTGCCTCCATCCTAGTTCTTTAAAATCCAATCATCCCTATGTCTTGTCCACCAGCCTGGTAGCTTCCTGGGGGCTTGTCTTACCAGCCGTTTTCCTACCCACAAGACCCTTGTCTTCACTAAAATGTCACTAGGCTTTCTGCAGAAGCCTGAGTAAAGCAGAACTCATTGAGGGGGGAAAAAAAAGCCTAGGTTGCAATGACTTTACACATCAATAAGACATATGTATGAAGCTGTTCAAGTTGTTAATGATTCACCATGAAACATCCAATACCACCCAGGACAAAGCACCTTACTAACCATTAATGAACAAGCAGACACAGAATATGAGATAGCTCCCGAGCTCCTTTCAGCTGCCTTTGATAATACAGCTCCTGTATCATCCCTGCCATATAATGAAAGCCTCAGCCTGAATTGTATCAATGCAAATCACAGGAGCTGCCTGCAAGCTTGTGTGTTATAACTTATCTGTGGGGCCAATAAAAAGATATCCCATTATCAGCCTTGTCCACTTAACTATTAATAAGGCTCCCCCCAGCCTTTCATCCCACTCCCCTCTCCTGCTCACGCAGCCAGCACTGCAAAGCCTGCTTAACTTCCCCGCACGCAGACTTAACTAGGGAAAGGTGTGCAGGGTGGTTTAAGTGTCTGCAAAATGAAATCCATGTAAAATAACAGAAGGGAGCTCTGCAGTGGTGCATGCTTTTTCACCCCAAACACTGGAAGTCCTAGGGGCTGAGATGCCCCTGTCCTGAGCCACAGTTCTTTCAACCCTTCAGAGAGACTCCCTCGGAGTCTTGGGGGTGTGGGGGAAGGTGAGCCTTATGTGCACTTGTTTCTCAGGGCAGTGGAGGCAGGAGGGAAAGGAGGCTGGGCAGTCACTCCTGGGGGATCACTCTGTCCCCTCTTTCTCTCTGTCCCCCCAGCCATGGGCTCCCTGACACTTCCTCCATGATGAGCACCAGTCCTCTGCTTTCTTTGCTCCACTAGGAACTCTTGTGTGAACCTTGACCCGGCAAAAGGGCCAAGCCCAGACCCAAGTGACATGACACATCATCCTGCCGTGCGCACCAGGCGGTGCTGTTCTCCCTAAACCCAAAGTCATTCAGAGCCAGGAGGGAGCAGAGAGTTCCCACCCCTGCCCCGAGCCCCTATGCTAGGAGGCAGCAAAGAACAACAATAAGGTTCTTAGGCTCAGAGCTTTTGTGCATAATTATAGTCACTTTGCTTTACTTGTATTTTCCCGAGTGTTTTCTCCCCTTCCCAGACCCTCCTCCTCTTCATTTCTTGGATATTGTTCTACTGCACATTTTGCCCACATTTACTGATTCCCTTTCTTTCTTGAAAACAGCATCACATCCATTTTAGAATCAAGTGAAGTGCACAGAATTGTACAATCGCTAAAAAGAAATTTCTGGAAGAAATGTGCTGAAAGGTATTTTTCTTCCTGGCCTACGCTGCTATGGCCGGTACTCCACTCGGGTTAATTAACAATGCACAGGCCTCTCATTTGAGGGTAGTCACACACCTATGTTGTCTCCTGTGAACTTCACAACAATATTCATAACAACAAACAACAGCAGAAATGCTATTTATCTCTGTCTGTTACTGCGGAATTTAAGACTGGCAAAATAGCCTTATGCTCAACAAGTTAGCTGGTTGGCCTCTGGGATTCAACCAGAATCAAGCCCTTTGACTCCTGTCCCTGTCCTGTTCCTGTTTCTCCTTCAATGCAAGAGTCAGGCATAGTGATTACTTGCCCATACTTCTTCCTTGCCCTCCACAGTGTTTCACTTTTTTAAAAACAGTTAGTTGGTACAGACTGGGCTTTGTTTTTGAGACAGACGGAGGATTCCCTCTGTTATGAAATACTCTGCTAAGCTTGTCCCCACCCAGTCAAATTTTCTGTGTGGTCAACCAAACATGTCCCATGAATATTTATAGTTCTTTTTAAAGCTCTTCCCCTTGTAATGTTTCGTGTAATCCCCACAACAATTTAGAGTAGGGAAGAAGACTCCCAAAATACAGATGCAAAAACTGAGGCTCTGTGGAATTGACATCCCTGTGGACTGGAATGCCCTGCAGGGTCCATGCCCAGGGCTCCTAGAGCAGTCTTGTTCTGCTACCTCTCTCTGCCTCAGTTGCCTCTGCAAATGGCAAAAGCAAAAGTAGGCTTCTTTGTTTTATTTAGGAAAGGATGTGAAGAATAAGTTATCTTAGAACCACAAGAGAAACAAGAGGTAGGCAGAATGCAATTACCCATGTTGGAACGTCACCACCTGTAACAGCTGCAGAATCCCACTGTGGGACAAAAAAGCAATATTGACCAAGAAATATCATATTACCCTTCACAGACCCATTCTGATAGTTTGTTCATCACCTATATTTATTCAAAAGACCTAAGAATCTATCTACTTAGTATGAGAAACTCATTACTGGCATTTGCAGATGCTCAGGGATGTAGCGTCTGAGACTGAGAGTAGGAGACAGGTAAGAAAAATTAATAATGCATACAGTAAAACCCATTTAGTTTTCTCTTTGTGAAGAAGGACCCTTGTGAGTCAAGATAGAGCGTTAAGAGTTGGAAAGATATGCATAGAGAGAAATAAGATGGTGGAAGGATGAGAGTAAAGCTTTTCACTGTGATGTCCAAGCGCCTACGGCCAAACTCAAATCCACCCTCAAACAAGGCAGAATGAGCTCCCTCTGCAGAGCAGAGCCTCAGCTTTCTTCTCACTGCCTAGGAGATGGAGTTTTCGAGCACTGCAGAGGCAGCCTGGGATAAAGCTTCCAGAAAACGGCTTCTAGATCAATACTGAAGCCTTTGCAGCACACCATGAGCGAATAGTGGCTTGGAAGCTTCCAACACTAAAAACAGAGCTGTTTCCTAAGGGGCTGGGTAGGCTTTCAAAAGTCTGGGGTGGAAGGACGGACACTCCAGAGAGACGAGCTCCTTGAATCAGACACTCAGGCTGGGAAGAGTAGGAGAATAAGGGAAGAGGAGAAAGAGTAGGGAATAGAAAGAGGGAAAGAGAGAGAGAATAAAGGGGTGAGGAGGTCGTATGGAGACATGCTACCCTCGAAATGAAATCGGACATTTAGGGTGTGGCTGGATTTCGAAGGACCTGGAATGTGGGAGCTTGATTTGTTAGTTAAGGAAAAACCACTGCAGTCTGTGTGTGTGTGTGTGTGTGTGTGTGTGTGTGTGTGTGTGTGTGTGTGTGTGTTTGGTGGGAGGAAGAGGGTTTTGATATGTTTTTGTGGGGCTGTTTTAGGGAATATTATTTTTCAGCAGAATAGAATGGTAATCAGAACTCTGCTTTTAAAAAGGTAAATTATTTCGAAAAAAACAATTAATGACAGATGCCCTCAAAAGAATTTGTATATTTCCAGGACTAAAAAGGCCAAAAGGACCATTAATGTGAAGGATGATTTTGTCATCACTGATTTGGTTCCCATTTAACAACAGGACACTCTAGGTACCTGTGAGAATGTTTCAGGGTTGTGGGAGATTGTTTATAGAGGGTTTGGCTGAGGCTTTCTTGAAAAACTTTTCTAATTCTGAGCTTTTTCTAATGATTTCAAGCCTGAACAACTATTCTGCCTTGCAAAAAGCATTCACTCTTTTGGAAAGATGTTGAACCTTCCTTGGAAATACCTGCATAAAGTGTTCTCATATTTGCTTATTTATTTACTTTTTAACTCTTCTTAAAATTGAGGTTTACATTTTTCTGCAATTTTACTTCAGCACACAGAAAAACAATATGGATTCAATGCTTTTACTCCTAAGTATGTTGGTATTACTTGTTGCCTGTCTGTTTTAAATAGAAGGCTGACTGATAGCACAGAAGGAATATCTCTCACCCACTTGGTGCTTCAGTAAGAGTCAATATCATCCTGGTCACATTGCTTCTGAGATCTTTAGGATTCCTAAAATTAATCATTATGCTATCATGTCACCCTGCTCCTCTAAACCCACTCTGAATGTCAAGGGTGCCTGAAACAGGCCAAGGCCTGGTTGCGAGGAAGGCTCACTTCAAGTTAACATTCTATGTCCTGCCTGGAAAAATTGACCTAAATGTTGTCATTGTTTCATATTCCTCCCCTTCCATTTAGGGTGAAGTTTAACACTTTAGCAGCAAATTGCACTTTCTAGCAACATCAGGGGCTCTTAAGCATGTCAGGAAAAATCAACCTCCAGTTAAAGTGGAAAGTCTAGAGAGGTTCACAAACAGCAAATTACATGCACCAGGAAGCTAAAACACCGGTTCTTTTTTCAAGGGTTCTTTGTAGGAAGGTAGGTGCTATGTTTTGGGTGTGGTTTGTTCCACCAAAACTCATGTTGAAATTTGATTCCCAATGTGGAAGCACTGGGAAGTGGGACCTAGTGGGAGGTGTTTGGGTCATGGGGGTGGATCCTTCACGAATAGATCAATGCTGTCTTGCAGGAGTGAGTTCTCACTCTTGAGGGACTGGATTAGTTACAGAAAGAGTGGGTTGTTCCTCCCCATGGTTGGCCTCCTTGCACACGCCCACTCACCTTGCTGCTACTCCTCCAGGCTTTGATGCAGCATGTGACACTCACCAGAAGCTGAGCAGATGCCAGTGCCATGTTCTTGGAATTCCCAGACACCGGAATGGTGAGCTAAATCCACCTCTTTTCTCTATAAATTCCCCAGCCTCAGCTACTCTGTTATAGCAACGCTGAATGGATTAAGACAGCAGAGGTGCCTCTGTTCAATCGAGGTGGCAATATGGGGGAAGGAGCATCTTCGGAAGCTCATTCCCCCTCTTCCTGCATATGTAGACCTCCCCTATGGTGGCTAGACAGCCAGGATTTGCTCTTCACTGGAGCAAGTTTCCTGACCTCTCAAAGTCAATTTTTTTCATCTGAAAAGTAGGACAACACACCTGGTTTTCTGTTTGTGATGCCATGGTAGAGAACTTGCCTTCCGTAACCATTCTCACCCTCCTCCTGGATTACCAACTCCCGTCTGTGCCTAAAAGGAAGACCCTCCTCCCACTGCACTCCTGGTAGATGCTATGGATTTTACTGGTTTCAAAGCTGCTTCTTAGAACTCTCTCTCTCTCTAAAACTCTAAGATGGTCTCCCTCAGGGCCCTCTCAGACAACATTCCTGGAGATGCCTACGACTTGCCTTCCCGAGCTCCCAAGCATTGCTGGGAATGCTTGGCAAGTCTATTCCCATTCAAAACCTTCCGAGGAGTGTCACACACTGATGTGAATCTCGTCCCTAGCCAAATGAACCGACTTAGAACATGAATTTCAAGATGTGTTCTCTGACTTACAATGGGGTGTGTTTCAAAGGTATTTGCTAATTGAGGACACGGACCCAGCATGCATTTTTCAGATATGCTATGAATGATTGCCACGGTCCTGCCACTGGCCCACGAAAATACCTTAATGTGCAATAAGACTGAAATACTCTCATGGTGCTGCTACCCTAATAATTAAGCAAAATGTGAAAACAATTAAACGAAATAAATCAGCCTCCCTTCTATGAGAGTAGAAACTGCATCAAACTCCTCTTTGTATAGCACAGCAATAATCACTGCTAGCACTTACACAGGGCTTACTGTGCACCAGACGCAGTTCTCAGTGTTTAAATATCTAAATTAATGTAATCCCTGCACCACCAAACTAATGGGGTAGGCTCTATTATTATGCCCACTTTACTGTGGAAAAACTGAGATCCAGAGAGTTTAGGCTAAATAGCTAGTAAGTGGTGGGGCTGGAATTTGAATCCAGTCTGTCTGCCTTCGGACCATACGCTCTTCCCTGAAAAGCACGGAGGAGCATTTATTGAATATGGAGGTATAAAGAAATAGCTTTGTTATTTGGGTTCCGATACTTGGAAACGGGAAGGATTAATCAGAAGCGGCCTGACAGCCGTCAGTGGGAGCGGCCGATGGTGTGCGGGCGGCGGGGCCTGGGCACACGCTCTGTGCGCCGTGTCCAGCGTGCACCCGAATGCGAGGCTGAGGCTCTCCTCACCCGGCACCTAAGGCTGTCCTCAGTGCCCCCGTGGTGAGTCCTCCTGTCCCCCCACACTCTCAGACCGACTCTCCCACGGCCTCTCGGAGAGCAAGTGTGATTTTCTCCAGGTGACCGGGGAGTCTCTAGCAAGAATTGGGAGAGAAAGAAAGAATAATGGGCAGAAAGCCTCACTGCGTGAGCTTGAGCCCGCCCCATGACGTGAAATGACCCTCGCTGCGGCAGGTGGAGAGATAGCAGCCGGGGCAGAGTGGCCTGCGCTGTCCCATCCCAAGCCGGGCTCTTCCCTGAGGTGTCACCCGCCCACCCCACACTTCCTCCGGGCGCCCTCGGCTCTCGCCCCGGGAGCCGCCTGCACAAGGTGCACGTGCGCTGTTTTTATCTCTTTCTGTTGCCCACCCCCCTCCCTTGGTATGTATCAAGTATGTACACAACAGTGGCTTCATCAAGTCTTTACATGTTGCCGCATAACGTGACCTTCATTTCTTTTGCGTTCCTTGGGTCCCCCCTTGGTTTCCCGATCTTAAGCCCCAGTCCTCTCTCTCTTCCTCGTTACCTACAGACTACTGCAGTTCATCACTGTCACTGCCACGCAGCTGCTTCCCGTGTCTGTAACAGATCTCACCTTCCACCGCCTCCTGGGCCCTTCACCCGGAAGTTCCCAGCCAAGAACTGAAATCTGCTTTCTCTCCTGGGAGAGGATAAATCATCGCATTGAACTAGCAAGGTAGCTTCATCCACTCCCACCCGAAACTCCATACATCCGAAGGTAAAATTACCTGCTCCGTCCTGCTCAAATGTTTTCCTCCTAATTTCCTTAACAATACTTTTTTAATCATCCAGGAGAATAATGAGGATTAATATTCCCCATCTTCTATATCCCCTAAATCCACTCTATCAACGCATCTGATCCATTCTTTGTTCCCAAAATCTGCCTCATTCATCTTTCCTTTTATTCTCATTACCACCACCCCGACTTCCAAGCTGTCCCTGTTAGCATGCCAAGTTCTGTAGATTTTAGGGCATGGGCTTGCTGGGTTAGAGCCTGTGCTCTGTTTTAGCTCAATTAAATAAAATAATAATACTGCATACCTCATAGAGTGGTTGATATTATTAAATAAATTGTTAGTCATATGTTGAGTAAATCCTCAGTCAATAGTACTTATTAATATTATACACTTGCCTCTAATCTTGCCTCCATTCCAATCCACCACGTCCTCTACCAACAGAACACTTTTTGTAAATGCATTGTTCTGACAGTATGATTTCACTAATCCAAAACAGCAAAAGTCCCTCAAATCCCTAATAAATGAAACCAAAACTCTGTAGCTTGGCACCCAATGTCCTCTTCAGCATGTCCCTCGGTAGCCTGACTATCTTTATTCTACTCTGGTCAAAATGATTGACTTATTGCTCTCAAGACCTATGTCCATGCCATCTTTGCTGTTTGACAATCTATGCAGCTTCAGACTGGAGATTAAATCCTGGAGCTTGAAACATTGCACAGATGTCCCCATTTCTAACTTCTGGAACTTCCTCTTACCTTGTTTTGCATTTTTGCCAATACTGCTCACTCAGTACTAACTATCAACTGTCTTTTCTTATTTTTATTACTGGATTATCTGTCCATAGAGGCCTGAGATTTGGATCTTACTCACATCAGTGGCCCTGGCAGTGCAAGCCCACAGTAGGTTCTCAACGCTTTTTGCTAAACAAGTGTGCATGAGATGCCTGTCTCCACGGAGACATGGAGGTGTTGATAAGTCAGGCAGAGAGTTGAAGGAACATGCAGAAGAGGTAGTGGGTCCCATGAGAAGGTGACCATGTGTAGGGATAGCTGTTATAGGACAGGAATTGTGAGGATTTCAGGTCAAGGTCTGAGCCCTTTTGCTCCAAGGGGTCTACACCAGACAGTCTGTGCAGAGACCCTCCCCCCACCCAGAGCCTTTTCCTACTCCTGGGCCATGCACTCCTCAATGTGAATGTCACTGTGCAGCCCGGACACAGCCATGCTGCTGGCTATTGTCCTCAGATGTGGTCAGACACCTGCAGTCCAGTCTCTCCAGGGACCACATGCCTCACATCAGTCAGCCCCAATGTCTACTGCATATCCTCTGCACATGTGGCCTTACCAGCTGAGTCTGACTTCAAAGCACAGACTGAACATGGGCAGTCATGAGGAGGAAGTAGCCTGACTAGTAGACTTATAGAATGACAAGTGCCATTTGAATAACAGCCTAGAGTGACTGGGCCAGAGATTAGCTAGATGGTCACCAGATCCATTTCTCCTTACAAGGCACACACAAACTACATTGCATAGCTCCCTTTCATTTAGCTGTAGCACTGTGATCAGTTTTCTTGAATGGAATGTGTGCGAGAGTAACGCAGCCATTCCAGGCCGAGGACACACCCTCTCTCCCTTCCCCCTTCCCTGTGCAGTGGGGTGCCCAGCATGGCCTTGAAGCACCCTGTTTGAAGATGGCAGAGCCACAGCATGAAGGAAGTCTGGGTCCCCAATGGCTGCATGGAGGCATGGAGGAGAGACTCTTATTGACGCACATGGAATTGTAACATGTGAAAGGGAAACAACAACTATTTTTGTATGAAGCATGAAAGAAAATCTGTGGGTTGTTTACTATAACACTTAGAGTTGTTTAGGCTAACGAACACACTGTTCACACTTCGTCACATCTCATCTCAGTTGAACCCAAAGCAAACCTGTGTAAAGGAGGGATGGGCCTGGTAATGCCACTTTCCTCGTGAGGTCGCTGAGGGTAGGAGTGTTGCTGGCCTGCCCTAAACCTCTCAACTAGAAGCGAGACTGTTGAGAAATTGCCTACTTAACTTTCTACTCTCCCACACTCTCTCTCATAAGCATAAAAATGAATGCTTAATAAATACCATTGTTATTATTTTCTTCCCCAGACCTACATGTCGCATTGCTTTGGTGCTAGCAGCAAATGGTTTATAAACCACATCACTCTTCTTAAGAGGCAGGAAGAGGGAGGGGAGAAGGAAGGCAGAGGGCTCTTGAGACGCTGCTCCATGGAGATGGAGTGGAGCTCGTGCCGGCCTCGAGCACGTGCTGTCTTGTCTGGTTCTTGTTTTATGTCTGGAAGTGAAGAGATGCCACTTAGTCAGGGGCTGCCTGCCTCCTTGTATCTGGTCCTCTTCTCTTCCTGTTAAGAGGACTTTGAGGGGGACTTCAAGAA
The DNA here is from genome assembly GCF_020740605.2 of Lemur catta. NCBI lineage: Eukaryota > Metazoa > Chordata > Mammalia > Primates > Lemuridae > Lemur > Lemur catta. The sequence goes on along the minus strand of NC_059134.1, from coordinate 12,506,605 downwards.
GTGCATGTGAAGGAGGGGCGACTCCCCTTTCCTTGCACGACGGCTATTTCAGTCTCTGGAAGAAAAGGGGAAAAACCCAGCAGCCCACGTCTGCCTCACTGCGCTCTCTCCCTGGGGCTGCTCACAGGGATTCCGCAGGGATCCAGCCCTCCCAGACCCAGACGTCATGTTCCCCACCACCTGCCTGCCTCAGGTCCTGAGCACAGCCTGGCTCAGGCCGGCAGAAAACGTGTCCGATGCCACCAAGCAACACAGCATCCTTCTTTCTTAAGGGTTACCTTTTGACCATTCTCAGCAATTGTGAGTTTTATTCCCTCAGGTAGCAGGTGTATCAGTTGCCAATATCTCCCAATCCAGAGTTGATGGCAAGTAGGAAAGAGGGAACCTACAGAGAATTTCTTTCCTGTGAGCTCAGGGAAGCACCTGGCCATGCGTTGCTGCACACCAGCACAGCCAGCCCGGTGGCCAGCACCCAGTCCAGGCTGAATAATCACTGGTTAGCGAATAGTGATTGGAGGATTTGGGTTATGCTCTTACTTCCTATACATGTGCATCTGTCATTTTCTTTATGTGCTTATATCAGATCTTACCTCCAATGGATTGAGACAAATGATCAAATGTCTATATTCTAACAATGAAGCTAATTTTTATGTATTATTTGGTAATAGGTAGGTAAGAGATGCTTCTATGACTTTCTAGTGAAAAAAAATTGGAGCTATGGATTAAAATTCAAGCAATAAATCAAAAACAATACTCAGACATCTGGGTGAGAGACAAAGTGAAGTTAGCACCACAGAGCAGTGAGTTAATTCACGTTTCTGAGAGGCAGGAAATGACTACTTCCTGGGCATCTTGGCAAGAGGTACCTGGGCTCTGAGCAACAACAGGGGACCAGAGGGGAACCCAGGCTTCAGGTAGCTATGGGAATCGCAGAAAGTGGCCTGGGACCAGGTGAGAGCTCATTTCAACAAATATGCTAGAGGATTCTAAAGTATGCTTGTCTGATTCTTTGAGGGAAACAAAGAATGATCAGAACTTTGTTCGCTAATGTCAGAATAAAACAGGAGAGAGAGAGATCTACTACTAATTAATCTATGGCTAACTGATTAATGATGAGTGCTATCACAGAAAGATAGAGTGCTGTGCGAATATTAAGGAAAAACATATTTGTCAAGGTGGATGACAGTGGTGACAGGACAGGACATTTACAAGGAGATGGGATCTACTTAAGCTTTGAAAGTTAGATATGATGTTGTCTGGCAATTATGGAAGAAAGAAAGATAGGAAAGGCAATTATAGCAAGAGGATATTCTTCAAGGTAAACCAGAGAAAAGTCATTATTAAATTGATCAGCAGGTGAATCAGATGTGGAGAAAAAGTTGTGTTGGAAAGAAGCCTGGAAAGTTCAAGAGGTCCACATTGTTGAGAACTTCAAATGTGAGGCTTAAGCACTTGTGCTTTCTTCTGAATGCAATGAAGAGCCATCTGAAGCTTGTGGGCACAGCAGCGGCTGGACAGAAAAGTCAGGAAGATACCTCTTAAGGCGGCACACAAGGTGCGTTGGATTGGGAGGAATCTGGAGGTAGAAAGCTGGGTTTGAAGGTGGGGTTGAGGCCAGAGGAGACTCTGAGTTGACGCAGTGCCCTTGGCCTTGTGCAGGAGGGGCCGGCATGCAAAGGCGTAACTGGATAGCCAGTCTGGTTGCTGAGTGAATGTGGGACACCAGAGAGAAAGGAGTAGATGAAAATTCTGGAAGCTGGAACCAAGGCGACAGGAGGAGGAGGATGCCATTAAGAAAGCTGGGGGAGGAGGGAGAGTGAATTCACACTGGTAAATTCTTTACAAGTTATTAAGGATGTTCATATATATTTCCAATAACGGCAGCTCTGTGAGAGTGTTTTATCACTCCCATTTAGAAATGCTAGCGCAGACCCATGGTGAAGCGGGGGACTAAAATTCTGAGAGCTGAGGATTTTCCCGTAGGCGTACCACTCCCTGGCTGTGTACTGCCAGCTAAATCACGCAGCCTGGCTGGGACTCTGGCTGCATGACAGAGCAAGGGGGCTGGTAATGCCCAGTAGTGGCCCGCTTTGTGGGGATGGAGGGATGATGAATGAGCCGATGCTCTGGGCTCTGGGAAGGAGAAGCCATGATCAATTAGAGAGTAGTGGATTTCACCACCACAGCGCAATCTCCCATCCTCGTCTGTCTTCTGCATAACCAGGGAACTCCCTCTCCAGGCCTACCAACATGACAGGGCTAGAGCCAGCATTCACTGTAGACAAGGGGAAAAAAAACACATTTGAGATTAAACTTCTAAAAAGAGCTGTCCAATGTGTCAGCTGTTCCCCTCCTGACCTTTGCTGAGTGCTAAGAAGCTGTGATTTCTTCCCCACAAGTTTCCCCTCCGTAGGAGACTCCGATGAACGGAGCATACTTAAATAAACGTCTGCAAGGCAGCCCCATCAAATATTAAAAGAACAGAACTCCCTCAGTCAGCAATAGGGCAGGGGACTCAATCCCTGGGTGTTGGGGGCTCGCACCTCCTCTGATCACTTACACTTCAAATAGCTTGTCAGGGGGATGCTCTTGTTTCTAAGGTTGCGACTCCTATGCCTGACTTGCTGTGCCATTTTCCACAGGCACGTTTTGGCTTCACTATCTGCAACAGAGCTCAGAGGGAAAAGCAAATCTGCTCACCACCTAGAAGCGGGGAGACAGGTAATGGAAGATGAGGGCGGCAGTAGACCACGGTGAGATTTGAGGAGTTACCAGGTTTTGATAGGTTGGAGGAATAGGTTGAGAAAGGCCAAAGCTAGGCAAGCAACACCCACTGACCCAGCATCTGGGAGGTACCTTTTGAGCAGACAGGTAGCTGAGAAAAACCCACCTGCTTTAAAACAGGAAGAAACTCTCGCCAGGCAGGACAAAGGGCAATTCCAATTGTAAACAGCAGTGACCTTGACATTAGCAAGCATGTGCAGATTTACAAAACAGGAATAATAATGCCTCCTTGGGATGGATGTTGTAAGGATGGAATGAAGTGATGTATAGAAGGGATCGGTGGCAGTGCCTGACACTTGCTAGGGGCTCACCAAAGGCTGATGGCGGCCCCTACTCCCCATCTCGCCGTATCCTGCCCACCCCGTCTTTAAATCAGTGCCTACCAAGTGCCGGGCACCCAAGCAGGCAGGTCCTGATTGTATAAAACTGCATATGGTAAAACCCTGCCCTTGAGGAATTCACTGATTAACACTTTGCTATTTATCAGTTATACATACTCAGCTAGTTCATAACCTCCATTACTTCATCTGCAAAAATGGAAAGATGATCACACTTAACTCAAAATCGCCCCAGTTACTGCTGGCCCGCCAGTTAGTCAGCACATACTTTCTTCCTCCCGCCAGTCTCTTGTCCTCCTCCCTAGTTACCTGTCCGATGTCAGCGGAGCAGAGTGTTAAAGGCCAGGATTGTACCCTGTGGCCACCAGGAAGCCAAACTGCCAGCTTTACCACTGTCTGCCCCAAAGTAACTGCCTTTCAGGTGCAAACTGAGTGGATTTCTCAAAATACTAAGACCCTTTGGAACTCAGAGGTTGCATGTCCAGTTCAGGAGACCCATTGGGAGCTTCCATTCCCTCGGCTGCTCCTCTGACCAAACTGCCTCTCCCCCTGGCCCAGGTGCTGTGAGGTGAGGTTTGCCCACTGCCTCATCTAACATTGACCGAGCTGTCCCCTGATGCCAGCGATCAGATAGCTTGTACTGCAGTTGGCAGGTGAAAACGATTACTTCACTCCAACCTCCCCCAAACAAGAAGGGAGAAGTAGCCCAGGCTGGTGGTTTCCTTAGCCCTGGGGCACTGGTTTGGAAGCGCTGCCCACCCCCCAGCTTGGGCCTTCAGGCCTGCAGGAGAGAGGAGTGGAGAGGTGACACTCCAGCAGCCGTGGCAAAGTGACCCTGTTTACTCCAGTGCCCCTCCGTCCCCGCGGCCCCTAGGGGAGAATGGGGGTGGTCCCGGTGTCCCAGCTCTACACATGGCAGAGACAGGGCCTAGAGTGTAGGTGATTTGTTCAAGGTCAGACAGCCACGGCTTGTTAACAACCCAGTTAAGATCCTGACTGTGAGGACAGCGTCCTTTCTACTCCGGCACAGACAGCCGCAAAGGGAAAGAAAGGAGGCTTTGAGGGGTGGGCTTGGCAGGGAGCAAGACCGCAACTCAGGACTTAGGATCCGGATTCACAAAGGAGGCTGGTGCTGCAGTCTTGGGAAGGAGAGGGGATAAGGTGGAGGCAGAGAGGGAGAAAAAATCTCCTTTGCCCACCGCCAGCCCGCTTATTTCCTTCTTCCTCGAACACCACAATTCACCTGCTCTCTGAACTGGGAAAAGCAATAGACCCAGACAGCCACTTCAATTCTATTTAGCAGTTTAAAAATCTAAATTGATGGCTCTCCGCTTCTCCTCTGAAGGTCTGTTATTTAGGTTTTGTGGTTTGCTCGTCCTAACTTTGCTACGCACCATGATACTTGCAAATGGGGCAACATAAATTAAGAATTGGTAACGATAACATTTGGAACGGGTCCCCTGGGAGATTCAGATGAATCCTGATTTGTGGATCTGAGGAAATCTTTCAGTTTGACATTGCAGTGTATAACCCATATATTCCCTTGCAAATTTTATTTCCTACTCTTCCCAGCCTGCCTCTTCCAGCCAATGCAAGGAGCAGCCCTGGGCAACTGCGAGGCTTCCCATTTCAAGGAAAGCGAAGTTAATTTGCTTGCAAAAAAAGATGTAAAATTCAAGTCTCTTCCCTTTCATCTCTTCTACTGTTCAGTTTGTCCCTGATAAGCCAGTTGCCCCCTCCAAACCCTCTCAATCCCCACCCCTACATTTGCTGCTGTCACTGAGAGAATAAATATCAGTTTTTAGTTTAACAATCAGCTGTGTACACCTTGTCCACTTCATTACTGGAGCATTTATAGTAGTGGATGGTGCTGTTTGCTCACTGAAGGCCCTGCCTGTCTCCCCGGTGGCTGTACGGCTGACCTTTGAGGCTGCCCTGAGCACACCCCATCAGCTCAGTAATCCTGGGGTCTCAACAGCAGACATCCAATTTGGATCCCAATCCTGACCATTCAGAGGAGGATTGTCTGGGGAGATCAAAGTAGAGCCCTCTTTGGGGGCAGTGAGGAGAGAGGAGCCGTAAGGGATGAGTAACTGTGACGCTTAAAGAGACCAGAGCACTTCTGCCCAGCACCGGGGCAGGGAGCCTGGAGCTCGTGTTCTCAGAGGACTCTGTCCCTGCCTACGCAGGGCTCCAGCAGGTGCCCCTGGATTAACACTTCTCACCTGTGCTCACTCCTTCCTCTCTGGGCCAGGGCCAGTTCAGAGAAGTCTCCTTTGGTTATCTCATTTAAACTTTAAATGGTGGCCTTGGGAAACTGTTTTTGGTGTCCTTATTCCCTGATTTCCAAAGGAGGAAACACAGCATCACAGATACGCCAAGTAACACCTTTGGGGCATACAGCTATTAGCAATAGTGATCATGACAACATCTGAGGCTGCTGAGCCCCGCTCCGTGCTGGGGGCTGTGCTAAACCCTGCGTGTGGATGGTCCCACTCGCTCCTCCAACAACCCGGCAGGCTCTCATCCTCACCTTCATTTTACACTTGAGGAACCTGAGGCTCACAGAAGTCATAAAACTTGTCTGAGTCAACACAGCTGCTACCTGGCGCAGCCAGGGTTTAAACCCAGGACTCCAAACCCTCTGCTTTTATTTGCCACCTGTGTAAAAACCAGAGTTGCAGGAATTTGAGCCTATGCCTATTGTTTTCAAAATCCATGTTCTTCAAACTTTGTCACTGAATACATCTTATACTGTTTTATGCCATGTGATGCCTTGGCACCAGGCTCTCCCCTTGCTATCCCAGCAGCTATCCCACTGTGGGGTCTAGGCTGCCTTGTGGCATGCCATGATCCCAGCCCAGTCCTGCACCCACTGTGCAGTCTCTGTGAAGGTTTCCCACATCTTAGAAAGCATTCCTCCTCTCTTCTTTCTCTCTCCAGTTCTTCCTGTGGCTGCAGAAACCTCTAAGGACACCCCCATGGGCCTGGCCATAAACACAAGAGCTTCACGTCCAGCCCAAGCATTGCAGAGGGGTCAGGGCAGGGTCACAGGTCAGCTCTGTGCCATTGGCTGCAGAGCTGAGCAAAGGGGTGGAGGTGCTGCCCGAGGGCGACGGGGAAGGGCTGGGAGCTCCTCAGGAAGCCACGCTGTCCCCTCCAGGGGTCCCTTCGAGAGTGGCTTCCGAAACTATTTCAGAGACATTAATAATGTATCAACCCCAGAGGGGAAAGAAAAAAATTTTAAAAGAGGAAAACAAAGATCTAATTGGCCTCAGAGGTTCCCACAAAATTGGCAAAGGTTGTTTTTCTCTTCAGCTGCCGGAGATGCAGGAAGGTGCAGGAAGAGGGAAGGGGGAGAGAATGTATTTGCTTAAAAAGGAAGAGCCCACCCTTTAAAGCCAGAACAGCCCGTAGCAATATGACCTTAGGCTTGTCCAGAGTTAACAAAAGAGCTTCTGTATATACATTTTGATCCTTAGAAAACATTGGGTAAGGAAGGTGCAATTATGATTAATTGAATTTTTCACTCCCGTAACAGTTTGCTGACAGTCCGAGAACCAGACCTCTGCAGCTCGATCAGGCAGCCGCTCCTGTATTGGCTCCATCGCAGGTGATGTTAGGGCTCCTAGCGAGAAGACTTGGAGACAGAGGCGGGAATCTTGGTCTCAAGTTCTCTAGATTTCAGCAAAAATCTCAGCCTAGATCCCCAGGGGCAAAAGAAGACCCCAGCCCTTTCCATTGAAGACAGCGGAGAGGAAGGGTTCCTAGGGAAGGCCCCCAAGGTAAAGACTGCTTCTAGCTCCAGAGCTTCAGGAGGGTTTAGTGATTCTTGTATGAAGAAAAGTGACATCTTTGTTCACAGCCAGTGAGAAACAGAGACGGGGATTTAAATGATAATCTGCTACCTTGTTGACCTTTTATTCCATGTGCTGTTTCTGCCTTGGAGTTTGGGTGTCCCAGGCTGTCTGACCCCATTTGTAACTTCCTTCAGAGCCCAATGCCATTCTACAAAACTGAGGACCGAAGAGGGTCAGATACCCCTTCCAGTCTCCTCTGTTGCCTTCCCATGCCCACGGATTCCCTTACCTTTCAGTTCCCCAAAGGCAGCGGAGAAAGATGTTTTCCTTTTAATTTGTGATTCCTGTTGACAGCAAGAGAAACTCTATTGCTATCTAAAGCTCTGCGACATTGTTTCATGGGAGTACCAATTTCATTATTTCAGGACTCGGAGGTTCTTTTAGAAGTTGCTTCCTCAAAATTTGCCACCCATGAGAGGCTTCTGAATCCACACACAGCAGGAAGAACAGCTAATTACTGGCATCTTTCCCATCTCCAGCGATGCCCGTCCTCCTCAACCCCTCCACTCCCACCTTGGACTCCAGGTAACCCCTTCCCGCCCGCTCCCCCTGCAGAGTGGTCTGTTTTGACTCCTTTCCTGGTACCAAGACATCTCTTCAGTAATCTGGGAGTGTTAATGTGCTAATGCAGGTAAATTGTAATTAATTTCTCTCTAATTGATGCGTGGGACTACCTAGGCCCCTCATTTTCCTCCCTTCATTCCTTTATAAATATGTGATTTGACAGGTTAATTTGAAAGCAAAAGTTAGATTCTTTACAGCCATCTAAGCAGAAGCCCCAGAACGCAATTTGCTGTCTAGTTGTGTGAAGCATAATAAAAGGGTTGAAGTCAGGTTATCCTTTTTTTATCGTCATTTTGCTAATTTAATCTTTTTCCCCTTCATAAGGTAATAAAATATTCATTTCACAGCCTGAAGACCTTGGCGGCTATTGGCGAAGGGCAGTGCCTACTGCGTGCTGTGTGTCCCACAGGGTGACCTCCTCCTGGGGCCCGTGGCCTGGCCCGGAAGGGGCACCACGAGGGTCGCGTGGGTGGCTCTGGAGGAGTTCCGCTTTGGCATCTGAATCAAGACTGAATCAAGCCTCCCACATTCTGCCGCAGCTCAGAGAAAAGCACTAGAAATTGCTGGTGCTTCCGGAAGTGTGGGAGAGAACCAGCCCACAGCCAGGTGCCTGGGGCCATCCCCAGAAGAGGGGCAGGTAGGAGGCCATTTTCCAGCATGAGCTGCAGAGGGTGCTCATGGCTGTAAGAAGCAGAGCTGGGGTCACAAAGAAGAATTCTCCACAGGGGACCCAATCCTCCAAAGGACAGAGGAGAACCCAACTGCCTAAATGGCAGGCTCACGTGTCACCCAGCTCTTTGCAGTTGCACAAAAGTAAGGGCGGGGGCCTCTGAGGGACACTTAGCCCTGCATGTAAGTGGGGTCTCTCAGGGCTGAAATTGCGTCTAAACCACTCGGGGCATCACTTCCTGGTGGCTTGCTAAAGAGCTCTCGGCACCCAGGCCTGCTCTAAAGTCAGAAGCTGGTCCATCTGAAGGATTCAAGACTCCACCTGGCTCAACCCTTCTTCCCAAAGAATGGGTCTAGGAGCAGAGGGGCAGATGCCCAGTGGGAGCATCTCTAGCTTCCACCCAGAGACCTTTCTCCCAGGCCCTCCATGTTCTTCTCTCCTTATCATCCAGGCGCAAAGCAGGAACAAGAAGGGAAGAAGGTTGGTTCCTCCCTGCAGGGTGCAGTAGGATGACCACCCCCTGGGAAATGTGCTTCCCAGACTACCCCACAGATGCCAACGATCACACACGGAGCTTCCATCTGGATACCGGCGTTCCCTTGGTGAGACTCACGCACAGGTGAGAGGAGGAGACAGGTTTTCACGAGCTGACATGGTTCCCTTCTCCTCACAGGGAACATGGAAGTACTACTCTGTAGTTGGAGGACCCTGGGGGAAGGAAGCAACCCTCAGGAGACGGGGGTCAGTTAGGGGCCAGTGGTCACTGTGGTTGCGCTGTGGAGACAGAGAGTAGGAGCAGCTCACCCAGGCAGCTCGGACCAGAGGCCCACGCTCAGCCAGTCCATGCAGGCCCCCCATGGAGGCTCCTTCAGGGGACTTTCCAGCACACTGAAACCGGAGGGGAGATTGACGCTGCTGTTGCCATCGTCACAAATGTGTTCATGCCCCAGATATTTTTAAAAATTTTATAAAAGAAGTTGCCATAAGCAGGTTGACCTGGCAAAAAAAATGTGACAAAATAAGTGGTCTGATAGAATTATGAATGCCTTCAAATCACTGATTATTTTCCTCTAAATTTTATAAAAGTGCATGTTCTAGTGGCTGTATCCCCCCTCCATTTTCTCATGTCATTGGGATTTTTTTTTTATTTTTATGACAAATTATGCAATTATGATTATTCTTCTACATAAAGTTTACCTTTGTTCTTTTTGTCCAAATATTTGGGAAACTTCATTAGGGAAAGAAATCTCTTTCCCTCAACGTTATTTTTAAATGGCAGCATTAAAATAGCTTAAAATGCTGCCGGAAAATTAAAGAGGAAAACCATTTTTCAGGGAAACAACTTACACACATCAGAGGAAAATACTGTGGAAAATGTCACGAATGGATTGAAGCGACATCAAGAATTGAGAATGAATTCAGGTTGAGAGGTGGGCAAAGGAAGGAAGAGGAGAAAAGGGAGGTAAGTTGAGGTTTGAGAAAGAAAGAACAGTGAGAAGGATAGTACGATGCCAAACTTTGCAAAGGAGAGAATCTACGTTTCTGGGAAGGGAAGACACAGGCACCACATTGCTTTGAATTGTAATTTTCTTATCTCAGAGAACTTTGCACCGGAAACGTTTCCTGTGTCTTTCCAGAAGAGTGACACAAGATGGGGTTAGATCTTTCCTTGCTCATCCTATTATTGAGTTTGCACAGGCTGCCAAGGGTGTCCTCAGAGAAGGCGCGTTGTGAATGTGCACTTGAGGGGAACGCTGCCTCTCCTCCTCCTGGGAAGGCCTCGTCAAGCCAGAGCAGAGAACTGGAGGAGAGTCACTGGAATGAGGAGACCTTCGTGAGCAGGGGAGGAGCCAGCGGGCTGTGGGAGGAGGGGCTCTTTGGTCTCCATCTGTGCTTTTCTCTTATGGTCTCAACCCCATCACCTTTCCTCCTTCAAGAGACGCATTTCCTAACAGAGTGGTCTACATCCATTGTCAGTTCTCTTGCCTCCTGGCACCCTTCACTCCAGCTCACTGTCATCTGCTCCCTCTCCTACCATAAGGCTGACTTCTGAGGAGCTCCAGTTTGGAAACTTCAACAGATGGTTTCTCACTACCTGTCTTATTAGTGATCATTGGGACCAATCTGTCCTTGAAACACCTTCCTGCTTTGGTTTCCATGAAACCATCTTCTAAAGTTTCTCCCAATTTCTTGCCATATCCTTCCTTTCATCCGTCCTGGATGTCTACAATTCCTTGCCTGCAGGTGCTCCCCAGAGCACCTGACCTCACCCACAACCCTCCTCTCTTCCATGTCACTGCTCATTATGCACCTCATACCCTCAGCATTCACCATGCCGAGCACACTGCTAAATATATTCTAGACGTCTCCATATCTATATCCTTATCTATATGCAGGCCAGAAGTCTTTCCTGAACCCAGATTTATCCATCTGCCTACTAGACGTCTCCACAGATCCAAATTTACACCTACATCCTCTCTCAGTGCCTACTCTCAGCTCATTCCTCCTACTCCAGTCCCCATTTTGGACACAGCCCTTCATCTAGTTTCTGGAACCAGAACCATGGGGGCCATCCTTGTCTACCTCTCCCTGTCTTCGCCCATATCCAAACTATTAAAAGATCCCTACTCTCTTACCTATGAAATGTCTCTCCAAGCTTCCTGTGTTCTGATCCCATGGTCCTAGTGTAAGGTCAGATCTTATCATTTCTTACTTAACCTACCAGAGAGCCTACTAACTAGACACCCTGCCACTAGTATTCATTGCTCACCAGTCCATTTTCTTTGTTGTCAAAGCATCTTTGCAAAATGCAAATCTGATCCTGTCACTCCCCTGCCTAAGGTTTTCAAAGTCACCCTTCGACCTTGAGGATAAAATCTCAGTTCTTTAGCATGATAGACAGAGCTTCCATTTTTGCAAGATCTCCACCGGGTGCCTTCCTCATCTCTTTGCTCCACCTCTTACCTGGACCCTTCCTCTGCTCATCTCATTTCAAGATGCTAGCGGCCACCCGGAGGCACACATTTCTATGGGGACTTCCTTCTCTACCTAGCCAGAGCTGCTCTCCAGCCTTCACTACTCAGCTTTGCCACCACTGTGTGCAGGGAGGGACAGTCCCTTCCTGCCCCTTCTCTATGTTCCTGGGATTTCCAGAACCTCTCCTATGAGACCAGGCACCACATACATGCCAGTCATCTCCGTCCGCTTCTCTGACTAGCCCAGTAGGCTGGGAGCTTCTGGGGAGCAAGAACCATATTTCTGTGTCATCCCCTAGTACAGCGTCCATCACATAATAGGAGCTAATAAAAAGTTGAATTGTTTCTAAAATAAAAACAATGCATAATAATTTACCATAGGCTACCTATAAAGAATTAGGAAGCAAATCCAATGTTTATTTAAAAGGATGTCTTCCAAATGATGTTCCTTGGGTAAATGGCCATTTTTAATCCCCAAAGCAGAAATGTCTATTTCTAATTGAAAGCAATAAAAACACCAAACAAAAAACAAAACAAAAATGAGAGTGAGTTTTGCTTTGTTGTTGTCATAAATGTATTGCTCAAACCCCTGACTCAGATACCTAAGAGTTTCTATCGTGCCAGAGCCCAGATTCCAGACTGAGAAAAGCAGGAAGCCCCGGGTCTCTCAGTCCCTTTCAGTAGCCCTCCCAGTCAGCCTGTTCCCTGTTTGCCCCTAGATGTTTCAGTCTGTGAAACTACTTAGAAAAATGCATCCTCCCAGCCACAGTGATACCAGACGCTGGGCTCCAGCTACATTTGCACATTTGCATTCTGCTTATCAGGTCACCCAATGGCAAAATCTTCAGAGGGAGCCGGCAATTTTTCCCTCATACTGAAGCTAATGAGCAAAATAGCTCTTGCTGAAGGACGAGGAAAAGTCGGCGCGCGCACGGTGTACTGCAGGCACCATGGGCTGGCTGTCATCATTATGAAAAACCATCACAAGGCCTTACAAATTAAAAGCTGCGGAGAAAACTTTGGCCCTATGGAGTTTGTAAGGAAGCATCGTGCCGTTCATCAGGACCAGGCAGCTGTAGCAGGAGTCCGTCCAGAATGCTGACGGAGCCCGCGCCTCCCGCAGGCTCCCAGAGGGGACACGGCATCAGCTGTCAATTTCTAAGCAAAAGGGAGGCTGTTTTATAACCACTTTGGGCTCTCTTTGCGTTCCCAAGCATGTCTCTCAGAGCGGCCTTTTATTGCCAGGTTAATCACCAGCCAGCTTAGCCGAGGAGGAGTAAGAAATGCCCCGTCCTTCCCTCTTGGACAATCCCCTCACTCTGCCCCTTCCTCCCCCTCCCTGGTTAGCAGCATCTTCTCAAGCAGCTCACGCAGGCAATGGAGGAAGCTCATTTCAGAGCCAGTAATCAACTCCCACTTTGGATCAAACTGCAAACTAAAATTGTACCAATCTGTCTAAACAACCCAAGGAAAATGGGACCTAAATTGTCCAATTTTGGTGTGTCCACCTAGCTTGCTAATTTAATTTTACTTTCCAAAAACCTGAGACCCGGTACTGCCTCTCCTCTGTGTTGATCCAAGAAAATGAGAAAAGGAAAAAAGTGCATCTCCGAAAACAAATCATTCCGCTGGCCCCGGGGCCCTGGAGATGGGAGAGGCTGCACCTCAGGGATGTGTATTCAGGTCCCTGGCAAGGGCCAGCAGGAGGTGCAGAGCCACCAAGGGAAATTGAAAAATAATAGGGGAAGGGCAAAACAAACATTTCGGCTTTGCGTTTGGAACTTGGCTCTGGAGAAAGACAAAGGTGGAGAGGAGTATTTGCAAGCAGCGGCTGGTGCTTGGCTTTATTTGGGGCTTCAGCAGCTGGAGCTGGATTCTCGACTCTCTTGTCCCACACACGCAGTTCAGACAGGTGGGGCGCCTCCTTCCCGTGCTCCCCTCCTGAGACGAAGGCCCTCCCTGCTGCCTGAGGGTGAGTTTTGTTTGCGAACAAAATATAAATGACAGGCTTAGATGAGAAACCAAAAACAAAACAAAAACCTCATCAGCAAATGATAATTATAAGGAAGGTGTCAAGAATACAAATACTGTATTCCTGTCTCAGATTCATATCTAAAAAGTGAGCTCCAAGAGGTGTGAAAGCACCTAATTAGAAAGGGAGGGGAGTCCCACGGAACACACCGGCACAGGCAGGGCTGACGGCTGCTCTCCCTCGGAGGGGCCATTCACACTACCTGTGAGAGCTGGGGCTGTTGTCAGCGCTCCGTTTCCCATCACCGATTCGCACCAGGCAAAACGATGACACCGACAAGTTGTGCATTCGGGGGTCCTGCCCCCCTCATCACGGATTTGTTCATAAGAAGAGTTGTGCTATTTCCCAATTCCTGAAATGATCTGGGGAGTCTTCCCTGCCTTTTCCTCTCTCTTCTGCAGAGCACTCCCAAGCTAACGAAAAGTGAAATGAGGTGATCTGCTGATACTGATCAAGACTGATCCTGCAGGTCTGCGGTCCCCAACCCCTGGGCTGTGGACTGGTACCAGTCCATGGCCTGTTAGGAACCGGGCTGCACAGCAGGTGGTGAGCAGTGGGCCAGGGAGCAAAGCTTTATCTGTATTTATAGCTGCTCCCTGTCCCTCCCATCATTCCCCCGCCTCCTGTCCATGGAAAAATTGTCTTCCATGAAACCAGTCCCTGGTGCCAGAAAGGTCAGGGGCAGCTGCCACAGAGGATAAAAAAAATCTTTACAATCTAGGCATTTGAAAACAAAGCCAGCCCATTCTCTGTGTTCCAACAAGCATTTCTGAGTGGGATGCTTCGTTCCTAAGAGTGCTTGCTGTGCACTGTGTTCTCAGCTCCTGTGCAGAGGCAGAGGGCAGAGGTCCGTGGGGTATGATGTATGCCTCAGTCAGCACAGACTAAGTTACACTATGATAACAAATGGCCCAAAGTGCCAGAGGCTGTAAGGAGCAGCTCTTTGGTTCTTGCTCATGAGCACACATCCCTCTGCTCCACAGGGTATTTGCTCTGCACCAAGACTGATAGAAGAGGGAAGACAGGGGTACAGTGAATGAAATTTCTGCTTGGAATTGACACCATCATTCCATTGACTAGAGCAAGACTTGTAGCCATAAATCTGCAAATAGTTGCAAACATTGTTGCAGTTTCCTTCTATGGCATTCAGTGCTCTGTCATCTTTGGAGTATGGAATGGCTCCACCATGGTAGAATCTCTCCCCAGAGCCCTGTCCTCTAGCCAAGGGGCAAAGCAAGAGCAAGGCCGAGTGCCACCCTGATGTTCCAGCATGGCAGCAGGTAGTGCCCCAGGGCACGAGTTCTCATCAGCAGGCTTCAGTCTCCTGTGGGGCATTTGTTCCCTGGCTTCCTTCTTGTTCCCTGTGGTTTCAGCCTTGTCTTAGGGAAAGAGAATCAAAGACAGAGAGGACACAAACTATGGAGAAAGAACCCGCAATCAAAGGCCCATTTGGGCCAAATAAAGGCTCCAGGAAGGCAGACATTGGTTTAATGACCTCATGTGTTGTCAACAAACCTGACAGAAGGGATTGTTCACTCTACTGTTTTCTTTTCTTTACTTTAGGAATTCAAAATTATCCTCATCAAAGAACTTCTAGGAAACTTTAATGTGAAATGTGGAGTTACAAATTCTATCTTGTCCCTAAGTCTCTCGATTTGTGAAAAACAGCTGAGCCTACCTAGCAATTCCATCAAAAGGGGCAAAATAATTTCATCCATAGTGAACAACCATTCCCACAGCCTTGGCAGTCCTCGAGCAGGATCAGAAGAAATAGAATATAACAATTGATCCCTTACTACGCACCAGGTATTAATGTAGAGCTCCCAGTTCGTGCCCTAGGAATGGACAGATCCCAGGAGTCTGCTGCAGTGCCCGTTAGGCAGATGCTTCCGTAAACTGGCCTGTTTGCTGTATTCAAACTCAGCCTCCCTTGGAGCTAAGCATGACTGATCTCATTTGTGTTGCTCCTTTTCTGACCCCTGTTACAGGCTCAGGCTTCCTAGTGCATTGGCCCACCAGCCTGATGGGTAGATTCACCTTGTATCTCGCCTCCCCACCTTCTTCCCTGATTCCCAACCTTCCAGTTTTCTTTCCTGGGACCCCCTTTGGTGCAGTGTATCTATAGACCAAGAGCCTGGAGTGGATCCCTCCCAGATTTGGCCTAGCAGCCTTCCAGCCTGGATAGCCTTGACTGGACTGATCCCCATCCTGGCGGGATGCTCAGAGACCATTAGAGTTAGACATTATGCTCATTCCTGGAAGAGGTCTGCAGAGGTCTGCTGGAGCACTGGAAGGCGACATATGGAGGGCTGGGGCACCACATGGCTTGCCTCGCTCAGCAAGCAGGTCACCTTGTTCTGCACAGCACAGGGCCGGCCCTGGAAACAGCCCTGGCCCAGGTACACGGGGCCTAACAGCAATCAGGCAGCAGGCCTGATGAGGGACAGGCAGGGCGCTGGAGGGCAACACCATAGCTCCTGCCTTAGGTTTCCTTCAATTTCTTATTTAACTAAATGGAACCCATGGGAGGATGTTTGGGCAAGCCAGGGCACACCTCTCACTGTGTTTTCTTGTGGTCTCTGTGGTTGCTCTACCCAAAAGTTGGAGGCAGGCATGCTGGCCGATTGCAGACACAAGATAAAAAATGCAAAGAAAAAAGTTAATAACACATTTTAAGACCAAAGTTGAAGAATTCACTAGAGGAGATGTCCAATGGCATGGGTGTTATTGGAACTTGGTGGAGGGAGAGGGTTTTTTGAATTGAAGTGATGATGGAAAGGATTCGTGGATGAAGGTAGAATTAAGTCCTAGAAAGATGAGAGTCCTGGTGGGCAGAGCAGAGTGAGGATGGTGTTCTAAGAACTGAGGAGTGGTGTGGACAGCAGTGTGGGGTGCAAAACAGCTGTGAGTGGTGTTAGCGGGGACTCTTTTGCATGGATAAGTGGGAACTCAGGCTGGCAGGACGGCTTAGGAACTTGTATAGAGGAGCCTTAAGGGTTTTCTTAGCTGCCAAATGTTGAGTTTACCATGTCTCATAAGTTATGTCAAAAGTGAGAAGTTTGAAATGTATGATGTGTTATAATTTGATTATTAACTGAAGAAACATTCATATATATATATATCTTGTCTTGAAGGTATGGATCTTATACTTTTTTGTACCTTCTGTCCCCAATAAGCACATGCATATTATGGTATTTCAGTGCATACATAGCAAAATATATAAATAATCTTTTGACACAAAAGGGAATGAAGATGAAAAACAGTGCAATCAAATCCTGAAAAAATATCTTCAAAACCCAGCACAGTGTCTGGGTTACTTACACTGACACTTTTCCTAGCTCAGTAAGGGGTAACAACAGATGAGTATAACTATTTCTAGCCCTAGGAGAGGAGGTCTCTTTGTGGGTTTTTTTGTGTGTTTGGTTTTTTGGATAAAATGGTGCGACGCATATATCTGTTGATCACTTCCTAAAATGTCGAGTGGGGAGGGACAGGGATTTTCTTTTTCTTCCAATTTGAGTGTCAGTCAGTTCACTATCAACCATTCCTAGATCTCAGTGGGGTAGGGGGAAGAAAGGTGCATGCAAACCATCTAAACTGCAGAAAAGACAAAAACAAGAGCTAGAGAGAACTCTCACTCACAATGTATGGGTGGCATTGAAGCTCATGATTCCAGGTGACATCCCCTGAGACGTGAAGAGCAATGGCTGTGGGGAATAGGGGGGTGCTCTCAGGACTGAATTTGCCCCCATTTACCCCAGAATTTGCTGTGAGATTTTATTAATAAGAAGACAAAATGGAACACTGCTGGGTTACAGCAGCTCTAGTTCATGTTGGCTTAAGAAAAGATAAAGTCTCCCATCTCAATCCATCTTGCTTTGGCTGGGGGCCAGCAAGGTTCCCCACATTAATCTGTGCTGGTGGTCCAGGGGCAGAGGCTGTGGATCTGAGATAACCACTGCTGCCTTGTTTAGAACCATACCCACTGCTGGCTGCGTCAACCAGATCTGATGGCAAGTAAACAGGGGTGACGTTCATCATGACAGTGTCCCCGTGCGAGAAAATTTACAGTTACAGCCAAAAGGGGAGAAAGGAAAAGGATGGGCGGTTTGGTCAGCCAGAAACTTTCCCCAGAGGCTGGCACATGTTTCCTGTTCTGTGGAATCATTTACTTCATACACATACCCTTGTTTCCTTACCTAAAATTCTGAATGAATCTATTTCATCAGTATGTCTACTGAAAACCAAGAAAGCTCTCACAGTAGTGAAAGCATTTAAGACTCAGAAAAAGAAAGCTGGAGTTTGAATCGTGACACTGTTAGCAACTAGCCTTTTGATCTCGACCTTGCCACCTTGAGCCTCCATTTACAGTTCTATAAAACGGCATGTTTAATGAGGCTCTTCTAAATCAAGGCATCATTATGGAGATAAAATGACAACACAAACTACGTGTATTCTGAATATTTTTTGGAAATTGCTTTCTAAATGTGAAATGATATTGGTTCAGTCATACTGATAATATTTATTTGTATAATAGTTCTTAAGCTGTTTTTTGTGTTTTCAATTATTTTACATGTCTTGCCACTCTCATTATTTCAGATAGTAAATAACCTGGGCAGAGACCACACTTTCCTTAATTTAGGGGCTTCCTGTTACAGCACTGTACAAATGCCAGAGGATACTCAGTGCATGTTCCTGGATGGCTGGTTTATAAAATATTCGGAGACCCTCAAGTTATCAGCCAAGGTAAAATGTTTGCTGTGGTGACCACAGGATAAAAGTTTGGTAGATAGAAAGTGTAATAAACCTGGAAGTTATCGATCTTGGAGCACATGTCAAGGGAGTATGATACAGTGCTCAGGAGTGAAAATTTTTCTTTCTCTAGTCCCATGAAGAAAGCAAAAATCTCATCATTGCCAGACACGAAGGTGCATGTCCATGGAAGTTTATAAGGCAGGAGTGATTCAGGAATAATAGTTTGTTTGGAGGTTACAGACCATTGTCATCCCTCTTGAATGCATTTCTTCTTGTCAATTTCAGTACCTGGTGCAAACTACAACCTCCTCCTCTGGGTTTCTCTGACTGTTTGGACAGCACCCTCTAGTGGCTCCTTTTTCTCCAGACATTTCAACATGGGTGTTGAAGGAAATACTCCGTTTAATTTCAGAGTGCTCTCCCAACCATTTTTTATCTTTAGCAGTACAAAGAAGTGTCCCTGTCTCCTTTAACTCTGCTATAATTATATTGGACTGAGAACTAGCAGCTGTAGTTCAAATGAGTAGCACCATCACCCGCTCCCAAATTTCATTTTGCTTTTGCTATCACAGCAGCCCCAGCCAGACTTTCATTAGAGATATACCCATGGCTTTCGACTTAGTGTTTTTGTGTGATGTGGATAAATTCTCTCCTGTTAATGAACCAAATAAGGTTGTGCCTCCCCTTCTACAATATGGGGTCCATGTCTTACCATGAAAATTTCTACTCAAAACAGAGCGGTCATTCTGCCAGTTTCACAAACAGTACCACTTTGAAGCCACCCAACTACATGAGCTAACTTGCCCCTCTATTAAGTGACTTCATACCAGGTCACTACTAAAAAGTTGTCCAAATCAGAACAGCCACAGTGCAGCACCAGTAGCAACCCTTCGCCTGAGGCTCATGTGTCTCAGAGACACGTGACCGGGCAAGTGACTTCTCTGAGCTTTGTTTCCCAAGCTACCCACTCCCTTTCCCATTTGCAAAACGGAAACCATGACGCCTATCTTGCAGGGTTAGTGTAAGTATTAACTTAGTGTCTGGAACTGAGGTCTTTAACAAATATGTCCAAACGAATGAATAAATATTATTTGGTTGTGTGCTGGGCACCCTGTCAGTGCTTTGAAAGCCAGCTGGTACTCCTGCCCCAGGAAAATGCCTGAAGCCAGGGAGACAGGGAAGCGCTTCAGAGTCAGAACAGCAGATCCCAGGCCATGACTCGAGACCTCAGGGAAGAGGGTTCATTTCTCTAAGCCCCATTTGAATAATGGGGACAATTCCTTCCTTGCGATGCTGTAGGGACACAAAGGCACAGAGCCCAGGGGCTGGTATGCAGTCAGTGCTCTGTAAGTGTTATCTCCTGGTAGCTTTATTTCTCAAGAATTCCAGAGGTAAATTAAAGACCCTCTTCTAGAATCAAACTCGGTAGAAGCAAGGGAATTATTTTTCTGCCCTCTCTGTATTGAGGGAATTGCGTATTTCACCAGGTTTGGGGTCCCTTGCCTTACATAAAGCATTGACTTGGAATTCCAAACCAAACTTGCGTCCTCTGCAACTCCAAGTCCATTTGCTCCTGATGAAACTGTCGCTGAGGGGAGAAAAGAGTCTTTCAAATGCTTATTAGAATAGCTGGAAAAGCTCCTTGGATGCCTAATGTTCTTAAACAGCATTTTAATGATTTAAGGGTAAATGAACTAGAAACCCATGGATTTAATTTCCCTTGAAATACATATACATTTAAAAATTAAGGAGGAACGTACTCAGAGCAAAATATACTTATGATTTGGTGGCAGCCAGAGCACTTACAGAGTTAGTTGAGCCACAGCTCAGCAAGCTGCCAGCGCAGCCACTTGGACTCAGCACCCTGCTGGGCTTTGCAGAGGCTTTGGCCAGGCAGTCTGTGCCTCTGGTGCTCCAGGACCAGGGAAGGTCCTTTGGAGTAACTTGCTTGCTCACACCCAAAGACCCGGGTGTGCTGGGCTCAGGAAAGGCCCCTTCCCTTCACCCAGAAGACCCTGTTTCACTGACTAATCATGTTCCCTTGGCCTGGCCCACTCAGCTCCTGTGCTCCTTGGGTCTGGAGAATACTCCTTTTTCTACTTCTGACCTAGGGCCTTGTTACTTCCCAATTTTTTTTTTCATCATATTATGGGGGTACAAAAGTTTAGGTTATGTATATTGTCCTTGTCCCCCCACCCCGAGTCAGAGCTTCAAGCGTGTCTATTCCCCAGACAGTGCGCATCGCATTTATTATGTATGTATACACCCCTCCTCTCCCCCCCCAACATCTGCCCGACACCTGATTAGTGTTATTCCCAAATGTGTTCTTAGGTGATGATCAGTGAAACCAATTTGATGGTGAGTACATGTGGTGCTTATTTTTCCATTCTTGGGATACTTCACTTAGTAGAATGGGTTCCAACTCTATCCAGGAGAACATAACAGATTCCATATCACCATTATTTCTTATAGCTGAGTAATACTCCATGGTATACATATACCACATTTTATTAATCCACTCATGTATTGAGGGCACTTGGGTTGTTTCCACAGCTTTGCGATTGTAAATTGTGCTGCTATAAACGTTTGGGTGCAGATGTCTTTTTTACAGAATGACTTTTGTTCATTTGGGTAGATGCCCAATAATGGGATTGCTGGATCAAATGGTAGGTCTACTTGTATGTGTTTAAGGTAGCTCCATATTGCTTTCCACAGAGGCTGCACTAGTTTGAAGTCCCACCAGCAGTGTATGAGTGTTCCTGTCTCTCCGGACCCATGCCAACATTTTTCTATTTGCTCCTAGTTAAAGGTCGCTTGACATAAATCTCCTCCAAGTTCCTGTGCAATTAACACAATGTCTTTTCCCTGAGGGTGCAGGTTGTGCCCTCCGGTTTCTGTTTCCTGTGTTTTGTCTTTGTTTCACCACCAGCACTGACCAAAGGAAGACAGCACTGTGTGTGTTTGGCAGGCGCTCTCTCCTCCTCCTACCCGCTAACACTGCTCTGTCCTGTAAGCTCACTTCATGTGCTTTCTCTGGGATGCTTCTTTGACAGCTGTGACCACATTGGTCCCCAGACCCTAAAATCCTACATGGGAGTCACCTGATCTAGTGCACCCCACTGCAGACTACCTAGATAAAAGCAGTTAAAGGACTCACTGGAATCCATCTAAAATGCCAGTGCATGCCTTGGTAAAGAAGACAATGCCTCGTTGTCTTGAAAGATTTAGGGAGTGCCCACTCTGTGTCAGTTACTATCCTGCAAGCTGTATATTCAATCACTCTCCCACTCCATTAATTGACTGTCAAACATGGTATTTATTAGTCACTTTAAGGTGAAAGTCACTGTGTTCTTTTAACCAGCAGTAACCTCCTCTACTCCAAATAGTGCTTTGGGGAAAAAACAAAAATATTAAGGAATGACCACTGCCTAGAAAATCCTCACAGTTCAGTAGAAGAGGCAGTGTTTCAAAGAAATCCGTGATAATAAACAACATTTATGGCGTAATTCCTAGGGATGCGGAGCTGTTACATGTTCTTTACATATATTAACTTACGTAATGCACACAAGTAAACCACATGAAGTAGGAGCTATTAATGTCCCCATATTGTACATGATGGAGCTGGGACATACGATTAAATGATCCACTCAAGGCCACAGAGCTCATGATGGTAGAGACGGGATTCAAGCCCAGGACGTGCAACTCCAGGGTCTGTGCTCTCAACACTACTCTATGAGTGATGTAGTTAATTCTATGATGTTGGCATGTGCTGCAGGAACACAGAGGGAGGAGTGATTACTTCTGTTGGGAGTAGTGATGGGGGTGGCACAGATTTACCCAGAAGAATTGTGTTCGAGCTGCACGCACACGTGTGTGACATGTGCTGCTGGGTGAGCAGACTGGCTCTGAGCCGTGCCCTGATCCTCATCAGACCTCCTCCTCCCTTGACAAGGGACGCTGACCTGACAAACTCGAGAAGCAAGCCAATTTGGATACTAAGCCCAGGATAATTCAGATGTGAAACAGATTAAACTCATTTGCAATTACCAGACCTGTCCTCTTTGGGGGTAGCATTAAAGCCTCTTAGCAATTCAGTTCAATGAGTATTGGCATTGTTTTGGATCACTGCCCTTGCATCCCCTGCATGTTATCTAGAAGAAAATTGTGTGATTAATGGTGAATAGGCTTGCATTTTTCTCCCCAGTGTTTTGTTGTCCCTGTCCTCTGATTATTGGTCTAGGGTTCTCAACAGAATAGTAAAATATCAGCATATAAGAAGCAGGAGGTAAAAAGAGTTAGGCTGAAAAGCCACAGAATGATTTAAAGAGGAAGTACTGAAGATACACAGAAGTACCAGAGTGTCCTCTGTCAAAACGCCAGGATTCAGAGTTGGGTGGCTGGGGCTAGAAGGCTGCCCCGGCACTAACTAGGTGTCACTCAGACATGCATCCGTACCCCCTTGGGTCTTTGTTTGTTTCCCTCATCTCTAATAGTGAAATAATAATACCTAAATTGCAGAGTGCTGAGAAAGGCAAAATAAGTAATACATGTGAACCCCTAGACTCAAGTTAGGTATTAATGGCTAACACAGTCCTATTTTCTTGCTTAACTCAGTTGAATTCCAAGCAGATCTGGAAGTGGGCTGCTTTCTAATTTGGGCCAACGGTCTGACCACAGTGGACCTTGTTG
This sequence comes from Lemur catta, assembly GCF_020740605.2. Classification (NCBI taxonomy): domain Eukaryota; kingdom Metazoa; phylum Chordata; class Mammalia; order Primates; family Lemuridae; genus Lemur; species Lemur catta. The sequence goes on along the minus strand of NC_059134.1, from coordinate 12,483,938 downwards.
AAGCCCATTCTGCAGGCTGGCAATGTCTCTGGGAGTTTCTTACATTTACCTTTTTCCTCGGGCTACAAATACGCTCAAGTCTTTCCATTACTGAAGAAATCCCGACTCAGTATTAGTGTTATCCAGGTTTTAGCCAGAGCACTCTGTCTCCTTCTGCAAACCCTCCTCCAGGGTGATCCGTCTACCGCAGGGTTACCAATGATCTCACCTGCATGCTGGGGACTCCCAGGCCCATTTCAGGGACACAGACCTTACTGCAACAGTTCACTCCAATGCAACTTGTCTAACATTTTCCTCCTCTCCTCTGATTTTTTTTCCCAGTTCTATCTCAATCTATACTACCCCAGTCACCTCAACTAGAAACTTGCGTTTTGGGGGTGTATCCCTTTCCTTTACATTCCTGTCTGTCTTTTTATTCACTCATTCATTCATTGTACTCTTGCTCTTTCTCTCAAGAAAATTGCAGAAAACAGTTTCCCTCTTAGGGTATTAGGTTCACTTATCTTTCAGTGTTTTTAAAAGAAAATAAGAAAAATAGAAGATGTGCCAATGAATTCTCATGGGAAAAAAAAGTGAGGAGTGGTGCACTGATGCTGCCCGTCTCAGTAGGAAGCTTCAGAAGACTTCACTGGACTGTGGGTGGCCATTGAACGTTCTATGCCACCTTTGGTGCCTGTGGCACCAGCCCAGTGAAAATGCCTCCTTGAAATGCGCAATAGCAGCAATGACATCTGGGAGACACTCCAGGGATGTTCTTGCCTCCCAGAATGAGAATGCTTTGCTACTGGAGACAAACCCGTTAGCAGAAAAGCCAGACGCAGGGAAATTGGGAACGGGAAGAGAGTGAGTGGATATAAAGGATTGTGGCAGCATGGTCCTACCTTTTTCTGAGTAGACAGTCGGAAAGAGAAGTCCTAAAGGTTCCATGTAGCCCAGTGTTCAAGGAAATGTTGCTTCAGATGGACAATGAGTGAACAACATTGGTGCCCTGAGAACAAAGACAGCTGAAAATCTAAAGAACAAAGCTGGGGGCCAAGCTAACAGAGGATTTCAAGTAATAAAATAATGAAATATAAAATATGGCACAATTATTGAAATTCATGGTGAATCACTTGGTAGCAGTCACTTAGTTCATTCTAGTTCATTCTTGCATAAAAACACATGGGCCACATCTTTCCAAAGACCTTCAGAAACCAATGGATCTTCCAAATGTAAAGATCTTAGCTGCAAATAAGAGCTGCACCACTCACACCTGGCATGCCCTAATCACAGACACTTATGTCTTGTTCGTTATGATGTTATAGGAATTGTTGTAAATTATTGTTACATATTCATCCATTAATTTAAACTTATTATCAAAACCATGTGAGTGAGTAACTATTACTATTCCATCTTCACAGATAAAGAAACTTGGGCATAGAGAGATCAAACAACTTCTGCAAAGTCACACAGCTAGGGAGTGATGGAGTCTGGATTTGAACCTAACCAGGCTGAATCCAAAGGCTAATTTCTTAACCATTTTGTCACATTGGCTCACAAAAACTACATCAGAAGAAAATAATCCTTACTGAATTTTTTAAAAAATCAAACAAAAGTAAATAACAAGCACAGATGAGAGAATCAAAACTAAGTGATTATTTGGTACTAATCTCTGACAATTTGCAGTCAAAAATCTAGTTTTGGAGAGCCAGTGTGTCTTTCTCTGGATACAAGTCTTGCTGTTGTAATATTGCCCTTCTTTTTTGTTCTAATCATATATTAGTAAGGCTGTTAAACTCTCATATGTATTGGGTTTGCAAAAGACTGATAGGGAAAAAAAGCAAAAAGCAAATTGTGCCATGATCGCCTCAGTGTTCAATTGCTCCACAGATACATATGGGAAATATTTTAACAGGGGTTGACAGGTGCACCATGGCCCAGAGGAGAGAACAACACACGTTCCCCGAGATAGTCCAGCAAAGTTTCTTGGAGAGCTGCAGTAAAGACTCATTTCAAAGAAAAGATCTTAACGCTCATCTGCTTTGGGGGCTGTGTGAGAATGGTGACCTATGCGATTTGAAGAAAAACAGGTCATACCATAATTTTATATTTGGAAAGAAAAACAAATATTTTTAAAATAATGTGATCACCAAATATTAAAACTAAATAAAATCATTTTTTCTGGTGGATATGAAGAATACCAAGGAATGTTGTATGAGTGTTTTCATTTTAAAAGCAAGGAAAAAATTACAAAAGATTGAGAAACACTTTTTTGAAAATTAAGCAGACTTCTAATCAGAGCAGTACAATAAATACACACTGTGAATTCTAGCCTCTACTTTTAAGACTAAGCAATAATAAATAGTATCTATCTATCTATAATTTTCTTTTCTGAATAGAAGGATATAGCCAGTCTTGGAATCCAGCCAGACAGATTATGGATCAGAAAAGGAAAACAAACAGAGCAGTGAGTGAGGGTTAGGGTCTCCGGATTTAGCAAATGAAAATAGAGAACCATCACTTATTCTGGAGTTCTAGTTTAAATGCACGGGACATACTCCCACTAAAGGAACCCATGTATGTATGTGAGATTCAAGTCTGACTGGGCGTTCTGCATTTCACCTGGCAGCCCTGCAAAGGGTGGAAGCCACCGGCCTGCCAAACTCTGAGGCTGGAAACAGGCAAGGGCCACCTGAGGCCCAGCCCCCCCACCCAACTAGAAGAAGCTGAATCCTGGTGGAAGTTGGGGAGGCTCTGCCCCCCAGAACAGTAATTAGCTGGCTCCTCGTGAGCAAAGAAGTGGCTGATAAGGAGAAATTTGGACTCAGACTGCCTGAGGAGACTAGAGTCACGAGCAGCAGACAAGAGTTGCTCAGATCTCTCCTTCCTTGCGGCAGGATTCCACACTGACTGCAAGGACGGGGAGCAATCGGTTAGCCTTGGCTGTGGGGCCTTCACCAGCAGGAGAGCTGGAGTCATCCACTGACAAAGCCAAACTGATGATGAGGCTTTCAGGGAATGAGGCTGGCTATAGTCTCGTGGTTTCACTTAAGAACTGCCTGTCCAAACTCACATTTTCCTCCTGTCTGCAATCACCTATTCTGTTGCCGCAAAAGCAGCTGGGATGGTATTGCCAGGTTGCTGTGTGGGCTCATTATCTCTGCCTTCCATTATCTCTCCAGAGTTGCTCCTCAATGCCCTTCTAGCCCACTTTTCCAGAAGGCTCTTCCCTTGCCCTTCCTACCACCTATCATTGACCGCAATCTGCCCTACAGTCTGGAAGTCCACACGGTGACCCCCGAAGGGCAACAGTGTGCTTCGTCAGTCCGCTTTCGACTGGAAGTCTCGCGTAACCCGTGATGCCAGAATAGACTGTCACTTTCAGTATTTTTAGTTTTTAAAAATCTCATGTTTCACTTTTCCCGTGGATGCCAAGAGGATGAGGAAAATGCTGCAGCGCAGAGGGAAAATCAATATCCCACAGGAAGCCCAAGCGCTAACTGTTTGCTCTGTGTCTGGTGCTAGGTTGTCTAGGGAAAATCTCACAGTCAAGGTCTAACGCTGCTTGTCTCTTCCCAGAATTTTAGTGAAGAATCCTTCTGAATATCTGGTCTCCCAGGAGAAGAGGCCAAGACATTTAAAGTGCTCTTTAACACTGAAATTCTTGAAAGATGACAAAGAAATAGCAAAGGGCGGGAGACTCGAAGAATCTTTGCTCTTTTCCCAGGTATAAGAACCTCCTTGGGGGAGAGAAAAGGTGAAACAGTGTGGTGCTGAGAAGTTGGGGCTAGAACCCAGTTACTACAACTGTAGTTGGTTTATTTCATCCTTCTTGAAAAATTCATGGAAATTGATTTAATGTTGGTTTGTTCCTTCTATAGAAAGTGAATCATGGTGACTGCTCATTTAAATGCATAGCAGAAACCCCCCGTATGGAAGTAGCATATGCTTTGAACTCAACTGGAAGATTGCCCCTCCTTTAATTTAAGGTATCCTTTAAATTATTTTTGAAACTCCTTTCTATTGGAATTGACTTTGAAGATAGGTTCATTCATTCAGTAGCATAGTATTGAGCACATACTCCTCAATCTGTGAAAGTCACTGGGGACACAGGTGTGATGAACATGGAAGTTACTGAATCATAGAGATCATGGATCAGTAGGAGAAAAACTAAGATGTGTGTGCAATGCAATATGCTATGTGCTATGGTGGGCACAACACAGGACACCTTTGCTTAGAAGGAGCCTCTAGGAGAGGCATGGAGGGTTAAGATTGCTTCTTGGAAGAAGCATAGTAAATAAATAGTTAAATAAGGGAAGACAGAGTGTTTTGGGCAGAGAAAACTACATGGACAAAAGCTCACAGAGAGGGAGAGTAAGGCACGGTGGAGGAAGTGAAAGAATTCAGTATGGCTGGAGCCTCCAGGCATGGGATAGAGTGGGTGGAAATTTTGCCAGCCTTCTAAATTGGGCATCTTGTAGACAGTGGTGACTATTTATTGTTATCAGACAAGCAGCAAGGAAAGCAGATTTGAGTGAGAAAACAGTCAATTAAATTTTTTTATATTCTGATCTTGAAGTTTCTGTAGGATGTCCAATTGGTGATATCCAATAAAAAACATATGACTCTAAAACACAGGAGAAAGATCTGTGCTAGAATTAAATAAATCTAAATGACAAAAATTGACCAAATACCCATAAGATGCCAGATATTATGCTAAATATATTAAATACATTATCTCATTTAATTTTAATAGCAAATTTATGAGGTAGGTCCTATTTAAAATGAGAAAAATGAGTTTTAAAACATTGACTATTTTGCCTGGGGTTTAGATTCGGAAATTTTAACACTTAAAGTTCAATTTTTAAAAAAAGAGTTCTATGCTTTGATCATTGAACATCATTTAGACAATTCTGAGCCAAAGTTATTATTAGTGAACTTGATTGTCCACTTTACCATAGACTTGCTTCCAAGAAGCATTAGCCACTTCCAACAACCAGATCCATGCTTAAAAATATTTGCCTATACTTAACACATGTAAAAGAATGTTTCATATGAATTCCTAGGATAACTTCTTCCATGTTTGCTTAAAAAAATTGGAAATACTCTACATAACTTTGAATCACTTATCAGAATTATCATGAACATTGTTACATCTGTAATAATATAATTATTTATTTAACAATATGTTTAATATCTGTCTCCACTTGAAGACCACAAGATTTGTGAAGACTAAGAATCATGGAGAGGGCATAGACAGGAGCATGGACCCTGACTCATAGTAAGAGACTTTATAATTCACAGAGTAAGAAGTTAGGAAAAGAATTGAATGAACAAATAAATAAATTCACAGACCTCACAGACAGATCTGTAGAATGAGCAGCAGAGAGTCCCCAACAATCTTTTTCCTATAAAGAATTGTTACAATGGTAGATTGTTTCCCCAAAGGACAAAGCCACCAGCATTTAAGCCACATCACCTCACACATCAGTCCCCAGGTGCCTCTCATTACAAAAATTAGCAGGGATTCCATGCGGCTAACATGGGGTGGACGCCTCCCTGCAGATAACAGTAAGAACCGTCAGCACTGACCTAGCTTCAATCCCATGGAGGTTTAAGAGTCTCTAAGTGTGTTTAAGTGAAGAAAAAAAACAGAATTATGTATTTTCTTTTTCACCATCCCAGCTTCCACAGCAATATGACAGAGCCTAAAGATGCAGAGGTTGAGTTTATGAGTCAAATAACGAAGTTGATAGATGAGTCTGCACGCGGAGGGATGGGATGAGACCGGACCGGGGACGGCAGCCTGGGAGCAGCCCTCTCCCTTCCATCCATCCTGCGAGGGGCCCGCATCAGCCAGGGCACCGGGACTCTGACATAAATCAGGGGCAACAAAGGACGAGCAGGAAGAAACAGCCTGGCAGGCACTGCGCTGCAGCCATAAATCAGGAACTAATTCCATCCTGTGAGATGCCTCGTTTGATTAATTTATGTCACTATTTTCCGTGTTGTCAGGCTGTGTCCCCTACATCTTCCTTTCCCTCTCATTCTCCCCTGTCATTGGCATAGAGAGGTGCTCCCCTCCCCCACCATGACGGGAAGAAGGACACAGAGTCCAGAGCGGACCTAGAAGGCTAAGCGCAGTGAGAACCAACACTTCCTGCCAAACTTAGAGAGTGAAGACAGCACGAGCCCTCATGGTGCACCCAGTTTCCAGGTCAGACTAAATGGCCATTTCCAGTTTCTTAAAAGCACCGTTCCCTGTACTTGATAGTAAAAGAGGCCACTAAACCCTCATCCCCAACTGTAGGAGACAGGATGGTTTTCTAAGTGAGAAGAAATACACAGATGCGTAATTATCACGATGTAAAAGTGACCATGAACACCATCATTTATAATAGTAGAGGACTGGAAACAACCTAGATACCCAAAATAGTAAAAAATAGCTGTACTGTATCTATATAGTAAATATATGCATTTATTTGTATGAGCAAAGTGCTCATGGAATGCTGTTTAGTGAAAAAAAAAAAGCAAGGAGGAAAGTTAAACACCTGAATGTATCCTGTGTTTCTGTTGTTTTCTGGAAAACAAAAACAAAAACAAAAACTATGTATACCTATTTATAACTTCATCTCTCTATTATTTTAGTCTATTCAACTTTATATTCTAATTTATTTGTGATGAGTATATATTGAACCAGATGAAACAGAAAAAAGTACTTTAAGAATAGTCTGTGTTAACTCTGGAAGTAGAATTGTAGATCTGTTTGTCACCAGCTCACTAACATCATGGCAGATTTACGTGGTGTTGTGGGATCGGTCTGAGCAGATGTAAAAGGAGACGATGTATCTTGGAGGACCACGATCTGTGTGGGCAGACAGAAGAAGACCACAGCTCGATTCAAATGGAAGAGGCAACGATCAGAGAGGATGTGGCCAAGAGGAAGAACTTACATCTGCTGAGAGTCCACTGGAGTCGTGGGTAATAACAGCACCTTCTATTTTAGGGCTGATGGTGATAAAGTTCTCTCAAACCCTGACAGCTCATCTCCTCTACTGCTTATTTACTCCTGTTATTAAAGATGTTTATACCTTACTTACTTTGGTAAAGGTTTACAAGTATAACACAAGGGAAAAAAGAAAAAAACACCCAGAAGTAGGTTTTCCATTATGAACTGTAATCCACAACAGGTAACATCTATCAAGAACACAGTTTCTCTGTTCACACATTTAATTAGGGAACTTGAAATTGAAAGGAAAGGACAAGAAAGGACAGTGAACCCTAAAAGAAAATTATGTAATTTACTTTTTTTTAAATTAATTTTTTAGAGATACTGGATTTAGAGTGTCTCTGGATGATCAACATTAGATATGACTAACCCACTCCGGACAGGTATGCACAATGTAAATGGATCTAGTGGGAATCTACATTCTGCCTCTTTTCCTAGATTAGTGCTGTGAATCTAAGTAAAAGGCAAGTGAGAACGTGCATTGTATGGTGGGAGTCTAGTTCTTAAGGCCATAAAACAGTCGTGCTTGTGATTATGAAAAAATGTTCAGTTAACCTAGAAGAATTCTGCTACTGGCTGAAGGATTATGGGAGAGCAGTATTTCTCAAACCTAGGTGCACATCAGCAATATCTACATGAAACTTTATGAAAATATACATCTCCCAGGCCACCATTAGACAGAATTTTTATGGGTGCGGCAGCAGAATCCATACTTTAAAATGGATCTCCATATAATTCCATGTGCTCCAGGTTGGGTAAACACTGAGTTTCATGTATTTATTACTATTCCAAAAACAACACACAAACTCTTGGATGGAAGTTATAGAGAGATAGGTTTTAGGCTGGTATGAGTAAGCATTTTGAATATAGTCCATGCACACTGGAAGCTGTTGCAAGCCTAGGATAGAACCTCCAGGAGGTGATGAGTCTCCATCCGGAAAAGAGAGCACTGCACTAGTCTTTAATTTTTTCTTTTTCTCTTTCTCTCCTTCCTTCTCTCTCTTTCTTTCTTTCTTTCTCTTTCTTTCTCTTTCTTTCTTTCTTTCTTTCTTTCTTTCTTTCTTTCTTTCTTTCTTTCTTTCTTTCTCTCTCTCTCTCTCTCTCTCTCTCTCTCTCTCTCTCTCTCTCTCTCTCTCTCTCTCTCTTTCTTTCTTTCTTTCTTTCTTTCTTTCTTTCTTTCTTGATACTATTTCAACAAGAGATTTTTCCAAACAACATTTAGGCAAGTCAGCAATAATGACCACACCATCTGCACTGTAGTCCAACCATAAGCTGCCTCATCTTACGAGAAGCCCACAGTCGTTCCACTACTCGCTTGGCCAGCTCTGAGCAGAGCTGTGTAGCACCCTGACTGTGCAACGCATAGTCTCTCGTGGTCACAAGGCAGAGCCTTCACATGTTCCTTAGACCTGCAACTCATCGCAGTGCCAGCTTCGGCTCCTCCTGTGCTATGATCCTGCAAGCTGGACGCTCTCAACATCATGTTATATGACACCTTCAGGGCACTGTTCCAAGTGTCAGGCATCGCCATAACCCTGAACACTTGGCAGTTCTGTAAAAATAACGTTTACTCATTTATTAATATTTAGGAGCACACCTGTGAGGGGCTCAAGGCACTCTGGTGTGCATCTGCACACCTGTTGAGAACCACTGATCCAACCAGGGGTTGGATGCAGGCCTAATGGAGATCTAATAAACAGCGGGAAACAAGGCTGGGTGACTTTGAAAGCCTTTTTAAGATTCAATAATTCAAACGAAGGAAGGGAAGAAGGCAGTAAATTCTGGCAAAACCCTGAGGAAATCACTGATCTTGAATCACTAATGCTAATTTATGATTTTGGACAGGTTGCTTGAACTTTATTAAGTTTAACTAAATCCACTGAAATGACTGAGGAAACAAATAAACAAATCAAAATCCTGCTCCCTGTTGGACAGAAAAGATTGCACTAGAGCCTGACTTTCCCAGAAAGAGGAACTCCAAAATCTAATTGTTCTAGTAGCAAAAAGAAAATTCAAACATAACGCCAGTTTTCTTACTAACCCTGCCCAGACCGTTCCATGACACAGTTCCCCTGAAGGGCAGGACTTCTCAGAAACACCCAGTGAAATCTCAGTAACGCTGGATGCCACGCTAACTCCACAGACTCTTCTAGCTGCTCCAGCAAACATGGAAGCTCATTATGGCGCCACACATTCGCCGCAATGGCTCCAAAATTTGATATCAAAGCATCAAATTAAACATTCAAAATCACTTACTGCAGACTTTCATTTATTTCATGAGGAGAAAAGACAGTAAGGGAAGCTGACGCGTGGGGCCATCTGGCCATTTTCGAGAGGCCTCTTCGTTTGAGCCACACCAAGCCACTGAGAACCAGCAGGAGGCGGCCCTGAGGGCTGTGGCGGACTTCAGACAGCTTTGTCAATACACATATTCCAGGATCCATTTTGATCCATCGAGTGGTATTTGTTCCCAAGGACAAATGACAATAGATGAGCAAATTCATTACTGCTTTAAAGTCAGGCGCTCTTACGATTATAAATGTGATGCTAATAGACAAAGGCTGTGGAGTGTCCCTCGGCCTCGCTGACCTCAGTGACAAAATGGGAATCACAGCCTGGATGGGACAGACAGTTGTGAGAAACTGCTTTTTGGAGGCACAGCCTCTCTGCTCTTTGTTCAGGCAGAGGTCAGAGGGCAGGAGCACCGCTGTGTGCTCTCACTGTTCCTCGGATAAGAAGACAACGCTGCGCTTGGTGTCTGCAGGCTCACTGCTGAGTGGCGTGGTCTGGTCCAGCCCCTGGGATGGTCTGCAATCCAGGAGGTTATTCTTTTAACATGAGAATATATACATTAGACTCTTTCCAGGTGCAAAGGACATAGTAGAATCATGTTTTCTATCTCCTAGAAGCCTGTAGGCAAGTTGCAGACAATAAGACATACTCTTCTGAAAACAAGGAAAAGGATGGAAAGAAACAGCATTTTGGAGCAGAGGCAACAACTGTGCAGCACAGCTTCGCAAACGCAGGGCAGCGTGTGCTGGAGTGTAAACCCGGTTCTACAGATGGGCAGGACAGACATGAGGAGGCCAGGGTGTCAGAGAAGGATAAAGTAAGAAGAGTATTCAACCGAGGTAGATTCTTCTATAGGCACTTTAATTAATAATTTGGGGGAGTTTAATAAGCATAATTAAGATAATGATTGCTCAAATTCTGAGACAAGAAGACTAATTTAAGCATGCAGGGCTTACACAAACACATGTACAGTATGCAGATGTTTCAAAGAAAAATTACTTCTATTTTGGATTTGTAAGTTCTCTCCTTACTGTCTGTAAAGGGGAAAAACTCTGATTTAATTTCTGAAGAGGCAACAGGTCATGTTCTACACGGTTGTCCCAGCTATTCTCCCCACCTTCCCTCTAGGCCACCGCATTCCACTTCCCAGCCTGCCGCTCGCTGGGCTTCAGCTCGCTCTGTCCCCAACGTAAACAGAAGCAGCCCTGGAGGGAATGTCTCATTTTTGTCTGTGTGGACTTGGTTTGGTAAGGTGTTTTGAAAATGCACAAGCACCTGAAAGATACAAATGTGAGGTTAGGAGAAATAGATTAATTGATTAATTAGTGAACTGGTTAGTAAAGGAGAAGAAGGTAGAGTAACCCATCCTAAGGACATTCCCAGGAAGGGAGATCATTGCAATAACAGTGATGATAATGACCACAGACATTTCAGAGGTCTGTTGGCATTTTACGGGGTTGGCAGCACAGTGAATGGAGTCCTGTGGGGTGGGACAAAGCCTTTTCTCCGTGTGGATGACCGAGGATACCACATGAGACTTGCAGGAAGGTGGCCTCCTGCTGCTGCATGGAGGACAGGAATGGGGAGCAAGGTCAGCGGCCCCCAGAGCCCAGGGAGAGAGGCACCGGGTAGATCTCAGTCTCTTTCTCTCCACCCTGCACTTAGCAGATGTGTTAGGGGGCTGCTAAATACTCGTCACTGAAGGGTCAAAGGAGAGCTTGATTCTAGCCTCAAGAAGCTCAGAGTCCCACAAAGAGAGACAGTGACCACTGATTTACTATGCACCAAAAGCAAAGTGTGTGCAACACAAAGTCCAGTTCTGCCTGGTGAGTCAGGAAACAGCATATTAGAACTGTGCCTTGAAGGTGAAGTAGAGATTTGCGAGAAATAGCAACGGAAAGAGGAGAGCATCGTAAAGAGTAAGAGAAGGCAGATGTGCTCTGTCATGTGGGACACTTGGTGGCCTGAGGACAGGGAGCCTGAGGGGAGCAGTGGAGGGACAGCAAGTAGGGGTGGGAGGCGAAGCTGGAAGGTGAGACTGGGCCCAGGTGATGGAAGGCCTTGAGCAATCGGACATTTGTCTCGGGCCACTAGACGCCCGCAGGAAGCAACCAGGAGAGGCAACAAGAACGAGGAGGCGCCAGAGGTGAGGATGGCAGTCATTAGCACCCGCTCCACGCCTGTCACAGAGCTGCACCGAGGACGGCTTTGCCCTGATCTCCGCACCACCACCGGTGTGAGACCCAGGGAGCCACACCAGGGGTTCGGTCCCTCCCACCCTGCTGGGTCCCCACAGGGCATTCGGACCTGCCCAGGCCCTGGGCTACCCATAATGAGCAAAATGCCCCTTGGCCTCTGCTGGGGTGAAACACGGCTCCTGCCCTGTGGAGGTGCGCACGTGGCCTCAGCAGCTGATTGCAAACGCGCAGCAATCAATGAACTGCTCTCGCTTCTTCCCAGGACTCCCTCCCCGGCACGGCCTGCCCTGCTCAGTTCAACCCAGTTAAAATCAGAACAAATGTGGGCTTCATGGAAGCCACCTGCCAGGGGGGCCAGGTCATTGCCAGGACAGGAGAGTCACATCCCCTCTGCTCTCTCCAGAGTAGGCACCTTTCTACTCAAGGAAGGGAAGTGCGAGGGACAAAGGTGTCCTGAGAAAGACGGAGTTCAGGCTGGAAGAGCAGACGCTGGGTGGGGAGAGGAGGCTGTGAGCCCGACGCACTTCGCGCCTTGGTTTTCCTGCTGATGAAATGGGCACGATCGCACACCCTCATTACTCCGGGAAAGTTGTCAAGTCTCCGTTACATCACATGCGGCCTGAAAAGATGTCTTTGCTGTGCCCATGAGCTGTGATTGTGGAGACAGGTAGTGTTCGGAGAAGCGAAAAGTATGAAGGAAAGGAGCACTTAAAACCCTTTTATGTTCACATAAAAACCTGTCCATGAATGTTATACAGCAACTTTATTCATCATAGCCAAAACACTGGAAAGCACCCAGATGTCCCTCAACAGGTGACTGGTTAGGCAAACTGCGATACAACCATACCGTAGACTCCTCCTCAGCAAGAGCAGTGAGTGAAATATTCACACACCCAGACAGCAACCCGGTGGATCTCAAAGAAATCGTGCTGTGCACAGAAAATCCAATCCTGAAAATTTGCATACTGTAAGGTCTCGTTTGTGCAACATTCTCAAGATGACAAAGTTATAGAAATGGGAACAGGGTAGTGGCTGCCGGGGCTTAGGAATGGGGCGTGGGGCAGGAGGGAGGCGGGGGTGGCTGCGGGAGCAGCACGAGGGCCCTGCGGGAGCAACACGGGGCGAAACCACACAGACCTAACACACACACAATGTGCACAAGAAAAACCAGGAAAATCTGAATGAGACCAGTGGATTGTACATATGAATGTCAATATTCTGATGTGATTTGTACTGTAGCTTTATAAGATGTTACTGCTGGGAGAAACTGAGTCAAGGGCACACAGGATCTCTCAGTGTTATTTCTTTCAACTACTTGTGAGTCTATAATTAATTCAAAATATAATAGTAAGCTTTAAAAATTGGGGGAAGTGGATAGCAACCCTTCTCCATCCATCATACCATTGCTCTGCAAGGGCAAATGTTCTCAAAACCCAGCCCTGAGGTAAGCCTTCCTTCCTTCCTTCCTCCTCAGAAACAGCTCTGTCTAGACCGGCTGTCCTCTCCTGAAGCTGCGGAAGGATCCCTCCCGGAGCTGGTCGATGTCCCTGGAGCCCTCGGTTTGGAGAAAAATTCTGATTGGCACAAATGTGCCATCAGGCAAATTACTAATCCATGTGCTCACATGCAAGGGGAGGATTTACATAAATTGGACATATTTCACACTCTCTTTACTGGCCACTTTCTCAAAGCCCCATCTTCAAAAGGCAACAGCCTGGTACTGATCCCTCGGCAGAGTAATTGGAAAGCAGCCCCGACTCTGTGTCCCTCCTCCATAGCTGGCACGAGGCTGCCTCTCACGACACCCTCCTCCGTGGTGCAGCTTCTCTTCCAATCTGCCTTTGACAGGGCCAAGCGTGGCTCTGAAAAGAAACAAGTGTTCCTAATGAAGAACGTCCCCAAGATGCCCTCTTTGCAAGCGCTGTTATTGCTCTTCTGTTTCTTCCCTTTAGGTGATTAACACCTTCAGATTTCAAGACAAACTGTGATGCCACCCCTAATGCTAAATAATTTCACTGCTCTCAGCTGATGGCACATCTTCAGTGGCTCACAGAGGAAAATGCATGTAACAGGAATAAAAGAAGTCTCCCTTTGCATGACGTTAACCTTCTGAGAGATGGCTAATCTCCTGTAGTTGAAATCCTTGCTAAAATGGAACCGAAAGATTAGCCATCCCATTGATTTCTTATTATTTTGGTGCTAGAAAAACACTGTAACCTTTATGAAATGCAAAGAAGAGATGCAGCAGTGCAATTTCTGTGTTTATCTAAGCTGAACAGATCTCTTATTCTTTCTTATTAATACCAACCCAAGGCTAACACCACTGCCAGCTGCCTGCCAGTCACGTTCTCCAAGGATAACATAGCAGGAAAGAAAGGAAAAGACAATCCTCTTGCTAAAGAAGGCAGCCAACTGGATGCTCAACTCAGAAGAATGCTGCTCCGTTCTCTCTGAAAGGGGTATCACAAACACCCAATAAGAAATGCCAGGTGCCAGGAATCTCCCAGGGCTGCCAAGAGTGGCAGTGTCACCTGCTGGAAAGTGGGGAAGCTAGAGCCGAGATGTCAAAGGGTAGTTCATCTGCAAGGAAAGCGAGTGAAATGGAAATCAAATTACTGATTAAGTGGGCATAAGGTTAATAAAGCTTTGTGTTACGGGAGTGTCAAGGCACTTGGTGACGCTGGAGCAAAGGAAGGTGCACGTGGTGGCTATTGACAACAGTCGGAGATGCCTGTTCTCTCAAAGAAGGAAGGCGATCTTTCCCCAGAGCACAGTGAGGGAGGCTACCCCCAGTTCAGTTGGCTAATCTGCGGTTCTAGCCCATAAACCGCCAAGGTGAGGACTCACTTGTGTCAAGGCATTTGAAAGCGTGCTAATATTGTCAGCATCACCACATGAGGTAGGCTGGTTGGTGGAGGTTATCTGGTCCTGTTTTTAGTGAAAAATAAAATCTCATTGATATCACTTTCTGTGGGTCCAAATCTCTGACTATAAATATCTGTGGAAAAAAAAAAAATCTCATGAGTCTGATCTCATGGGAATTCCAGGTAGCTATGGCACTCTAAGAAATAAAATCCCTTTTGAACTTAATCTTTTTGGATTCTGCCAAAAGTAAATAGGAAACACACACTGGCTGCACCGTTTCTGCTAGATAAAGCAGGGAGAGAGAAAAACTCTTAATCTCAAACTGTGTCCTAAATCCAATCTCATTCTGCAAAGTTACGTTTCACTGGTTGGGACAACTTTTCACTCCACAAAGGAGAATCCCTAAACCTATAAAATTTCCTAAAGAAAAAAAGCATTTTGCTTGGTGGCAGGATTCCAAGCTGAGAAATAAGACTTTGCTGGTATTGCTGAATTACTGTCTCATGACAGGAAAATGTTTTCCTCTAGCTACCATTAGATAAGTACCCTCCCCATAAAAAACCTCTGCATAACACCACTTTTACTCATTTATTAAAGATCTATAACCACAAAATTCTACCTAAATTTTTGAGAGCATATTAAATATGAGACCATGGTTGTATTATTTTAAGAGAGAAAGAATGATAGGCTTAAATTTTTGCCTTCGAGGTGCTCATAATGTATTTGGAGATACATAAATAGAAGTAAAAAGTGTGAGTTAGTGCCAAAATGAACCATTCAGCTTGTGAACCTGGCAGAAACTCATACGCTGAAGAGAAAACAAATCCTTAAAGAGCTCCAAATAGCTCCAGAATACTTCTTGCCTTCTAAACAAATGCCCTCGTTTCCAATGATACTCAAGTTGGCTCTCACGCACATTAAGATATGACCAGCCAGTTCTTATCTGAGGCCCACTTACTCATGCCGCACAAACCCATTGCTATGTTTGATAAAATTCAGTGCAGTTACCAGGCTCAGCAGATACGATCTGAGACTGAATATATAGGGGGAAGAAAGTTTCAGAGGTCAACCCCAGTCCCGAGGCAAGAGTTGACAAGACAGATGCTGCAGGTCGAGTGTCTACAGACTGAGACTCGTGCATGCACCTGTTTGCACACTCGCTCAGCACTCACGGAGTGCCCACCTGTAATACAGCATTACTGGATGTTTAGGGGGGTAAAGTGATGAATATGAGGCAAAACGGGGAAGAAGCATGACTGCTGCAACAGAGGACAAGAAAATAAGATGTGTAAGCTCAGAGGAGACCGGATGAGGCTTCCTGGATGAGGTGGCCTTTGAGTGCTCAGCCCTGAAGGACAAGGAGGTTGTAAATGAGAAGCAACCTGGGCAGGAAGGGAAGGGGAGGCTAAAGGAGACAGAGGACCTTCTGTGAGGAGGGAGGAAGGTGAGAAAAGTTCCGACAGCATGAAGAGCGAGATTGGTCATGGCAGAAAGTCTGTCCCTTAGAAGTGTGCCCTGCCGGCCCTCCTTATCCACACATCACAATCACCACTGGCAGATCTATAAAACCCAGCTCCATTAAATTCACTATCTAGTTAAAGTAATTAAGACGGGGAACTCCACTTCGGTTCACTAGGACAGTAGAGCTCTGTGACCAAATAATAGGCAGATACTCACAGAAGACATATTGATTGCAGTTATTAAATTTCAACAAATATGCTTTAGCCATATGTTACTTAGCATAGGGCGATGACATTACCCAGGATAAATGAAAACCTTTTCCCAGGCAGGTAAATTATTGCCCTGACAAATAGAGAATTGTTTCCCACAGGACGTTTTCTAGTCTCATCCTTAATGTTTCCTTCCTAAATGTAGCTCCTTTCATTTCCCTCTGGGGCCTGAGTGGGGGGTTGAGTACACCTCACTATACGGAAATTTTGTTTGATGACTGGCTTGATTTTTTTTCCCCTAATCTTGACTCCATCATATTTCATTGCAGAAAATTTCTGGAAGCTTCTACAAAGTCAATGTAGCTTTCAAACCTCATACTCATAAAAGTGTTGGGCACAGAGAAGCCAAATGTAAGAAATGCAGCATATTAATGATAAACTCCACACTTTACAAAGAGTAACTGTCAATCTATCCATCACTAGATTAGCCTTAAAATACCTCAAGAAAGGCAAGAACTGACACCCATAATCAGAGTTCATTCTCCAATTACATTAGGATAATCATTGTCTGGGCCCATTTATGTTTGTATAAGATTATTTGATTTCCCACACTAAAAGGTCTTTTATTACCAACCATCAACACCATAATAGCAGTTCTAAATGTGAAGAACAGCCACTTAAATTAATACAGCTTTCTGACTTCATTTCTCTGTGTCAGCAGGGCCTCTCTGGGCTGCTGCAGCCGCAGCCGGTCGCAGGGAAGGTAGCCTGCCACATGCAGTGGATTCCACGGTAAGGGCGAGATGATCCAGTGGTAGGGATGGGATTTGGGGGCGAAGGAGTTAGGGAATGATTGTGCATAAAGAATGATTGTGCATAAAGAATAATCCAGAAGGTGAAATCTACTGAGAGCATTCAACGAGAAAGGGAGAGGCATAAAATAGACAGGGGAGGGAAATGAGAAGCAGGAAAAATAGTGTGTCTTGTTCCTCTGACCCCATGGTTGTTTGATTGCAGGATCAAAAACAGTGGCTCACGTTGATACGGTGCCTTTCTTGGTGGATCTCTGATTCGTGTACGCCTTCCCTTCCTTGTACTCCCATTTTCCCTGCATGACATGCAAAGAACAGTCTTGACTCCCATTCTACAGATCCAGAAACTTAAATACAAGCAATTTGTGAATTCTGTAAAAGACATGAGGGATCGTGACAGAATTATGACTTTTACATTAAATTCCCAGAAGACGCACGTGAGCACTGGCTTTTCAAGCAGCCACTGTGAGAGCATATGCACATATTCCAACAATAGCATGGCCATGTTTCTGGACATTTATAGCACATCTTCGAGTATTGCAAGTTTAGGTTTAAAACCAGAAAGATAGCTTCGATCCTTTGTTGTTGCTTCGGTGTGGATGCAAACAAGTATTATCCAACTCAACCATTTAGCTCCTTTGACAGATTTGGCTTTCAGTGGTGTTTAATTGTTTCCCCAAAGTGGTCCCACTCTGAGGGAAAGAGGTTTCATTACCTTTGACCGTATGTAAAAGAATTGGCAGTGGGCTATGCCTGGAAGTTCCAAAAGAGGACTCCTGAGAAGGGACTTGTTTTCCATGATCTCCGAACTGTTCTTACCTCACTCCCAGGTCACTCTGTTTTCGTGACTTCTGCTCTTAGTCATTCAAAAAATACACATGAAGTGTCTGTTACACACGGGTGTCCTAGAGGCTTGGGTTACATCCACCAGCAAAACAGGCAAAGATCCTTATCTTCATGCGCTCTGCTTTAGAAGGTGCCGGCAAGCCCCAGTCAGTAACATGGTAACAAAGCCTATGGGCGGCATTAAGTGCTACAGAAAGGTTTTTAAGTGGAGCAAGGTAAGGGGACTGGGGCCAGAGGGAATTACAGTTTTAAATATGGTTTTCAGGGTAGGCTTCATTGAGAAGGTGACAATAAGCAGAGATATGAAGCAGGTGAGGGACTTAGCCATGCAAATATCTGGAAAAAGAATATTCTAGAACAGCCATAGCAACTGAGCTGAGGCCAGAATATGCCTAGGGCATCCATACAATAGCAAGGCAGTCAGTGTGGCTGGAAGGGAGTGGGGGGTGGCACAGGAGAGAAGGTTCAAGACGAATGTGTGGTGGTGTGTGTGGGGAGGGGGTTCCGGATGATGTAGCCCCTGTTAGGGGCATTTGCTGAGTGGCATGGAGAGTCACTGCAGCGTTGCGAGCAGAGGCGTGATGTGATCTGATTTATATGCTAAAGGATGCTATATTGAGAATGGATTGCAGGGAAGATGAGTAGAAGCAGGAGTGTAGTCAGGAGGCTACTGCAGCAGCCCGTGATGGTGCGGTGGCAGTGGAGGTGGGCGAGGTGGCCGGCCACTGGTCTGGGGCCAGAACTTAAAGCCACATTGACCTGCAGGCATTCATGTTCTCAGGTGTAATACACTTCCCTCATCTTCCCGCCCCGGTGTGTCCTCCTCAGGGTTGCCTCTACTTGGGCATCAGCTGCAGTTCTGGCAGGAATTCCACGATCAACTCCTGCACGGGCTGAGCCAAGCTTCGGATCAGTTCTGCCGTGTGCCGGGCTCGGGCCTGATGATTTCCACTGAAGGTTCTAGCTGTCAAATGCCGGGCCAGCTCGCTCCCTGCCCCAAACCTGGAGACGTACTCAGTCTCCTGTTTTTGCACTGTCTGTCTGTTTTTCTGACCCGGTTCCTACTCAGATCCAACCCCACGCTCACCTTTCTGCTCCACCCAGAGAGGACGTGGGCATAGGCAAGAGCACCAAACAGAGTTAAAAGAGGTTGGGACTTTAAGCCCTCTCAACCAGGGGGCAACCAGCAGCTGTGCAGTGTAGCCGGGAGCCACTGTGTTCAGGAAATCTGAAAGACCGTGTCTTTCCCAGTGTTGGGTGTAATGCCATGAATATACTGTATACAATGACTTCTGAAAGACTAGTTACATCCTTTATTTTGTAGGATCTTTGTTGCCTCCCTCTGAAGTATGCTGTGCAGATGGAACTGTCATAAGTTTTCATATTTTTCTCCCAACGTATAAAGAGGGGGCTGAAGATCACAGCGAGGGATAAACTGCCCCAGACCACACAGCTGACAGATTGTTGGGGTCAGGACACATTTCCAGGGTGTTTCACTACTGGAGCACGATGCCATCCAAACACTAAGTCAGCTCTGGGTGACGACAGAAAAGCTTTCTGTCTCAGCTGAGGGCCTAAAATATCTTATCTAGCTCTGACCTCTAAATCTTACTATTTTATTCTCAAGAGGAAATGATACCAGTGAACAAACAGGAAGTTTATTTCTGGTCAGTGTTAAGTGAATGGCAAAGAATGACTCTATCTGCCTTGTAGCTGTCATTACAATTATCATTCAAACTCAGCCAAGTTCCTGTCTGGCTGCTGTCACGCAGGGGAAGGATTCTGTGGGCCTCACCCTACCTCTAGGAGCAAACATCTGGACCGTGCCCTTGGGCACGCCTCCCTTCACTTGCGTCCCTACCATTGACTATTCCTGTGAAGGTCACCATGATATGTAAGATCATTTCATCATTTCCTCAATGCTTCTCTGAGGAAGAGTGGGAAAGTGGCTCAGCTCTGCCTCCCTGCCATCAACTCCATGGCTGTCCACACTGCCACAGATTAATTCGCAAAGCAAGAAAAATAAGGGGAAAAATAATCTGCATTTTTTTCTTCCATAAAAAATTGACAATTGAATTTAAAAAGGTTGAGACATGTCCTAGGTGAAAGATGAGAGGAAAAATCACCAATACAGATTATGGAAAAAAAAACAGTTTATTGTATGAAAACATTTTTAAAATGCAGAAGACTGAGTGTCTAGAATTTGGGGAAGAAATTTAAAAATTGGGAAGTAACAGGAATCTGCTCTTTTATCATTTCATTTTTAACTATGGATGTTTTACACTGCCCAAAGTTATGGAAGGAAGATTTAAAAATTATCCCCGTTAGTGAAGTTCTGCTGCATTTAGACCTGGCTGAGTTTGTGTACCTTCCCGAATGCAGTCCCTCCGAACCTCTCGCTCCTTGCCAGGCCTGATTTCTGCTCTTCAATGCTAGCAGGAAGCCGTTTCAGCAATGGCCTTGCACATGCAACTGCCCGTGGATATCACCACTTCTATTTCTCATGATGCCCTGGCACACACTTAGAACATTCAAATCAGAACTCTGGTCCCCTGTCCCCCACCACTCCCCACTCCTCAAACAAACAGGCAGAAACTCTATTCCTCCAGGTTCTTCTCCCTCGGTTAAATGGTACCTCCCTCCACCCACTTGCTCAAGTCAAGGGCTCATCCTTGTTGCCTTGACTTCCCACCCATCTCAACATCCTATTTCTTCTTCCTTCAATATGTATTTTAAATGTGCTTCCTTCTCTCCAGTTCTGCTGGCACCACCACTGCCCAAGTCCCCAGTCCATCTTCCCTCACCTTGACTAATATAATAATAGCTTCCTGACTGGTCTTTCTGTATCCAGTTCCACCTCTCAAATTCATCTTCCACAAAATCGCCACAGTGATCATTTTTAAGTGTAAGTCAGTGTAAGTCACTCTTCTGTAATAAAAGCCAATCTGCCCACCATGGTTTCCAAGGTCTTCTGTGATCTCCCTACTGCCTACATGTCCTGCTTCCTGTCACCCCTCCCTGACCCGGTTACCAAGCTCTTTTCACATGTGTCCTAGTTAAAGATGCTCCTTGGAGCTCTGTCTCACCTCAGAGCCTGTGAATTTGCTTTACTTTTGCCTCTTAGGTCCCACGAAGCTTTGAATGGATGACTTGCTCTTACTTCCCAGTGCTGCCTCGGATACCATGTCTCCAGGGAAGCCTTCCCCTGGCAGCCCTTCCTGACATAAAGCCGTATCCTCACCCCAGCCCCACTCCCTCAAATCACTGTTTATTCCCTTTGGTGTAACCATCACACTTTAGAAATAGCTTGTGTATTTGTTGCTTGCTTACGTTCTAGTAGCTACTCCATGAGGGCAATGTAAACTCCACGAGAGCAGGAATTTTGTGTACTGCTTTCACTTTTATATTCTCAGTTCCCAGTACTGTGAGCCAAGTATTGTACATGCTGCATATGTATTGGCTAAATAAGTGAATGAATCAGGACCTGAGCAAACAAATAACAAATACTGTGGTTTTCCATAAATTATATAAATTTCAAATATTAGGTATGCAATTGACCTTAAAGGTTATCTGGCCTAATTTCTCCTTTTTTAACAGATGAGAAAGCTAAAGACTAGGGAAGAAGCTCTAGATTACATACTTAGTGGTAAGCTATGGCACCTAATGTAAATTTCAATATACATCTCTAATTTAACACTTGCCTGAAAAGTAGAGTCTTAATTAGGAAGTATCATGTATGGGATACTAGCTAAATCTTACTGATAAATAAATGCAGTATCCATTGTTATAAATACTGTGAACACTGAAAAGTCAGGTTGTCCCTTTTTGTATTGTTTATAAATTAGATTTCTTCAGGAAATCCTAGCATATGAGATATCTGGTCTACCTGGAGGCTGTGCTGGGTTTTATAATTCCACATACCATGCCCCTCCCCCTCAATCATTGCATCTATAAGCCAGTTTATCATATAACATACAACTAGCTTATTAATATAAATTAGAGAACATTCACCAAGTAAGGACCCAATCAGTTCAAGGTAAAGTCCCAAAAGAATTAGTTGTCTAAGTAACTGGGGGGAAAAAAAACAACATAGTTACTACACATCTATCCCTGGAGGTTGCTTGCAGCTAGGGCAATTGAAGTCTCTTCTAATTGAACAGGGAAAATGAGGAGTGCTTGCTGCCTTGGACTGAACAGACTCCACACAGATGCCTCATCCTTCCCTAGTGGGACCTGGCTATGTTTTCACCAGATTCTAAATTTTTATTCCAAAAGGCTTCATCATTTTCAAATAGTTCCCATTGGTCACCGGCAGGCAGGATCAGTAAAGTTATAATCCCACAGACAGTAGCAAACACAAATGTTCTTGATGAATTCCAATCCTGCAAGCCATAGTCCAAACATGCTGTGACCAGCTAGGAATTTGCTCTAAGCCATCATCAGTCCCCAACATCTAAAATTTCCCCATGGAGACAAAAGATGAAAAAGCTGTGTACAAGCTTGGTTCTATCTTGCAAGGCAGTATGTGAAAACTTAATTGTTGAATTGTTGCCTTTTCCAGAGCATTCTAAGGGATGAAAAGAAGAGGATGGGAGAAGGGAATCCATGTGCATCAAAAATGTTCTGGTGGTATCATGGAATGGCCATCATTATGAATTCCTCACTCACTTTCTTTCTTTTTCTTTCTTTGTTCCTTTGTTTCTTTCTTTGTTTTGTAACATCTTTACTGAGATATAATTCATAAAACATACAACTTACCCATTTGAAGTGTACAATTTAATAGACCTTAGTGTCTTCACAGAGTTGTGCAACCATCACCACAATCCATTTGAGGACATTTCATCACCCTAGAAGAGGAACCCTGTACTGGACTCTTTAGTAGTCACCCCCCAATCTCCCCATCTCTCCAGCCCTAGGCAATCACTAATATACTTTCTTTGTTTCTAAATATGCCTATTATGGACATTTTGTATAAATGGAATCATATAATATATGGGCTTTTGGGACTAGCTTCTTTCACTTGGTATGTTACTAAGGTTCATCCATGTTGTAACATGTATAAGAATTTCATTTATTTTTTATTGCTAAATAATATTTCATTGTATGGATATACTACATTTTATTTATTCATATATCTCTTTATCCATTAATCAGGTATACATTTGGATTGTTTCTTCTTTTATCTATAATGAATAATGCTGCTATAAAAAAATTTTGTATAGACATACGTTTTCATTCTTCTTGGGTATATGTCTCAGAGTGAAATTGCTGAATCCTATTATAACTATGCTCAAACTTTTGAAGAGCTGTCAGACTTTTTTTGAAAGCAGCTGTACCATTTTATATTCCCGTTTCCAATTTCTCTACATCCTCACCAATACTTGCTATTACCTGTCTTTTTTATTATAGCCATCCTAGTGGGTGTGGAATGATATCTCATTGTGATTTGGGTTTTCATTTTCCTAATTATTAGTGGTATTGAATACCTTTTCATGTGCTTATTGACTATTTATATATCTTCTTTAAAGAAATGTCTATTCGGATTCTTTGCTCATTTTTAAAATTGGTTTGTCATTTTATCAGTGAGTAGTAGTAATTCTTTCCCTGTTGCTTTCTTGTTAATAATTGTAGATGACAATTTAGAATGGTAAATGTATTTTTCAACACAAAAGAAAATTTTTTTAACACAAAAGAAATTATTAGAACAAAATAGATTCTGTATTTCTTGCTTTTTTGTTTTTTGAGACAGGGTCTCACTGTGTTGCCCTGGCTGAATCGCAGTGGCATTATCATAGCTCACTGCAGCCTCCAACTTACAGGCTCAAGTGATCCTCCTGCCTCGGCCTCCCAAAGTGCTAGGATTATAGGTGTGAGCCACTGTGCCTGGCCAGAGTCTATATTTCCACCAAAGAATGAAGTTATCTCTGTATTTCTTCTCATCTCCTGTGATTTCACAGGTTCCCATTGAAATGTCCATACGTGTATTTCATGTTGAAATCTGTGTATAGTCATTGGCCATATTTGTAAACGGGCAAGCCTTCTGTGAATCATCTGCTTGTCTCTAACCTAAAGTGTAGAAAACTGCCCACTGTTTAGTGAGGCAAGTCTGAAGATATAGTCTTTTTAGATAGGTACAGTAAAAAAGAAAAATGAAACATCAGGTAGAGTAAGTGCTCATTAAATGTTAGTTGAAGGAATAAAATGCACAGAAGGTCTTTGTGAAGCATTGGATTTTGAGTGCTTAGCTTTGTTCATTTAGAAAATCAGATGAAGGGGCAGAATTATTTCCTTCTTGGTCAGACAGTTTTTGATCTTCTGAAGTCAGAGTCAATAATACTAATGTCTTGATGGCCCGCCCTGAATGTTTTTCCAAATTTGGACAGGGAGAGAAGCTCATTTGCAGATTGATAGCCCTATCTGCAAATGGGTCCATTTCCCAGTGTAGGTCATAATAAATACATGAGATGGTTTCTATCTAGTTCTGGAAGACAAACAGATCTGAGTTGTATGTGATTATCAGACCACCTGCTTATTTATAGATCCAGAAGGATGTTTAAAAGTCATTCGTTCAACAATTGCACTGTCCTTGCAGTGAGCACTTACTCTCTGAAGATAAGCTACATTCCCTACATTTCCTTTGTTTCTACTGGTCGCCACTCTTTGTCCCTTTACTTCCTTGTTAAAAAGGGACAGGACTTCAATTTCTGCAACGTATTAGCTGTTTAATTGTAGGCAAGTCACTTAAACTCTCTGAGTCTTGAAATTTCCCTTTTCATATATCTGGGACGCTAAATGTAACACATATCCTCCCTGCTCATCAGATTTGTTGTGAACATCAATTGAGATAATAAGGAAGGGCACCTTGTAAAAGGCTAAACTCAAAACGAATTTCAGTTATGGTTGCTATAATTATGTGGTAACCTCCAATCAACAACATTACTTGCTTCTGCTTTTTTTGTTTGTTTGTTTTCAGTTCTTGTTAACATGGCATTTGGAATGAGTTTAACACAAATTACTAAAATAAAGGTTGGAGATAAGTGGCTGATTGTTCGGCCGTGTGTTTCCTCTCTGCTAGCACAGAACACAGAAGAGAGTTTGCTGGAAACCGACTTTGTGGTACAAAGACATTGCTTACCCTGACCCAAAGGAATGGATGTGAGAGCTTTTGTTGGTAGTGGTCTTTCAGCAAGATCCAAGGGTATATCATGGCATTTCTCTAAGTTGCACATGGTAGAAAAGGTCTCCTTCCAACTCCCAGATGGTGGAACCAGAAGAATCCTGGTTCTGTATGTTTCAGGCTGAATCCCTTCTCTCCTGAACCATTATGAGGGACATAAAAGAGGGTAGCTCCTGGGTGGGCTGGCTTCTTTGTAGCTGGTCAAGGGGAGAAGCCCAAGGGGCATATCCCCCAAAAGACTGAGCTGGGCTTTGTTTAAGTCACTAATGAAGAGAAAATCTTAGAAGGTATGAAACCAAAGTTATTGCAGTTAAATCATGGATAACTTTCAAAAAGCAGGAGGTAATTCCCAACTTGGAAACAAGCCAGAAATGAGAGATTGCCCCCATTTATTCCGCTTGAAATGCCACAGGAGTTGAATGACCACAAAGACAATATTTTCCAGGAAATGAAAACCACTAATGGGTACTATTTTGGTAATTCAAATACTTTCTTTCATGATAAACACCTGCTCCTTTTGGAAACAGATTTAATGATGATGTTTATCCATTTATATTTGTATACTGCTGAGCCCACTGACAGCATTCAATAAATAATAAATAATGATAATAATAATCTTGATCCCAAAGTCTTCAGGAGGAGAAAAATAAGACTCAAAGATTTATTGTCGGCATATCCTGTAAAAATCGATCTGGCTCTTTAAACAGAAGAAGTGCCTTGAGGGGAGATAATACATTGATTTATGATTCAAAGAAAATTTAATTTTAAAATTACAATAATAACAGCAATAATCAATGTCCTATATGCCCCATAATAAAAAAGAAAGAAAGAAAAAGAAAGCAACACTCAGACTAAAACAAGCTATTACTTTAAGAAAAGAGGAAGTTTTTGAGAGCGTGATACTTTTAAATTATTGGATTCAGCAACAAGCTCTGTCCCAGATTTAAAAGTCCATTTTCTGTTTGCTTCTTGAGGAGGTAGGTTGCCTAGATCAGGTGAGGAGAGAAGTTTGTATGTCTCTATTTAACTCCCTAAGTCCAGCCAAACCCAACTCCCTCAACCAGTTGAAGCTCATGTCCATTCATTGCCTCAGTTATCTGTAATGACCACCCTAGATTTACTCTGGCCACATCTTCCCAGGATGATGACATAGGAATGAGTCATAATAACCTCCTACTGACCCCCTCATACCTAGACTCTTCCACCTCCAGTCCCTCCTTCACTCTGCCTCTACAGGAAGTTCACAAAAGTCTTCTTGTCAAGATCCTTCAATCATTTCTTACTGCCTATGGATGAAGTTCAAACTCCGTGCTGATGATCCGGTCCCACCTTAACTTTCAGCTTCATGCACCACCACATCCTCTCTTCAGAATTGTGTTCCACAGACCCTCGTAATGCCCCTCGACCTCTCTGCATTTGCTTGTGTCTGTGGCTTTGCGCCATGGATTCCCAGCATGGAATTCAGTACTGTACATGCTGAGATACTTCTTTCTGGTACAGCTCTGACGTGAACTTCACGGAGCCTTTATTTAGTATCAATCTCTGCTTCCCTTCTACTCCGGTAGAATTATAATTGTACCACTTTTATGACGTTGATTTAGTTCTTCCTCATACAAAATTAAATCTATACACAATTCTTCCCTAATAGATTGTAGGATTCCAGGATGCATGAGTTTTGCATGTGCGGAATTCCATTGCTACAGTCGGGAAAAATGCTAGTGCCTTCAGATTTTAGGATCTCTACCCCTTAGTAAAATTCTGGCCATGTCTGCATTTAGCCTTATCCTGGCACTGAGCACCATTTCTCCAACATGTAAAAGTCTCCCCGTGTACCGTGCATAGCACAGAGTGGGTGTTCAGTAAATGCTCGCTGAAGGCCACTGTGTAAGTAGGGAGAGCGCCCGTGAGAGAAGGTGCTGCGTCCTCAACACGAACACTCTGTGCCTTCTGTAAAACCCAGCTTTTCCTTGCTAAACTTCATTCTGACTTTGACAAACATTTCTTTAATATATTAAAATTCTTTTGGATTCTATTTCTAGCACTCATTATGGCACCCAATCAAGTGCCATCCACAAAATCAATGATTATGTTCTGCCATCAATCACACAGTTCATAGAACATCTCCAGGGTATCTGTGTGGGATTAAACTAGTATGAGAGAAAGTATGGGATGAAAAGTTATCATGAAAATGGTCTTTATCTTCAAAAACATCTCATTTAGAGCTATATACTACAATTACCGTCTTATATACCTTTATCTTCCCATTGGATTATAAACTCTATGAGGATGGGACACACGTCTGTCTTCTTCATACTTATATTCTCCAGCACCAGGCAGTCTCAACACATAACATATGTTCAACAAATATTTGTTACATGAATGAAGTATATGGCTGTACTCAACCAGCGATGAGCCTAGCATGATCATAGACTAGGATATTTCTACTTTTTCTCTCAATAGAAGCAATCCCAAACACTTCCTTGAGCTTATGGGATCAGACAATACAAATTTAAGGCAGTGATTTGGGACTTCTGTTTGTTAAATTCCTTTGCAAGAAACTTTAGTTTTAAATATTCATGAGCTGTTGAGATCAGCATACACCTGTGTCTTAGCAAATTGAAGAAAGAACTAAATAGGATCAAGGAAAATAAATGTAGGAGGAACAAGGGGGCTTAACTAATTCTTCATAATGACTTTGGGGTTTACTGCACCAAGCCAGGTGTGGAATTTCCTGAACTCCCTAAATCGATTCTGCCCCTGAGCCTTGCAAGGTGTTATTCGTGGATTCCTTAAACACTTTGGTGATTTTAATATCAGCTTAATGCATCCATTCAAGCAGCTGTTCATTCTGACTCCTTATCTTTTCTCCATGGGGACTTCAGAGACTGGGTTTCTACCTTCCACCCAATGATCCTTTCAGAGGCTCTTGAGAGATGCTCATACATATTCATCTTTGCAAAAGTGACAAGGCAGAATCTAAGCTCCTTGGCGAAGGCTATTTCCTAACTCTCTTGCCAGGTAGACTGCTTCTTGACACCAGGGGGCTAGCTTGGTGACCTAAGCACCAACTCTGAAACATAAAAGTACTTTGCTCCTTAATAGTGCTGCTTGCTGAAAGATTTACTGACAATCAAATATTATTCCTTCCATTTTATGCAAAAGCCAGACTAGAGTAATGGAAGAAAGGGCTATGTTAGTGAGGAGGGTGAGAAACAATTGAGGCCCTCCCACAACTAAAGCAAATTAAAGAAAGGCCAGTCTCTGAGCCAAGGTGCACAGTCAATCACCCAGTTGCACTGGGGTTGGGCACTCATAATTGATAACCCTCTGAAATACTAAAGAGCTATTTATTTACATGTCTGAGGCATAAAGATCTGTTCCTGTAACTGCAGTGACCCCAAAGGCTTACAGGAAGCAGGCACAATTGTGTGTACAATTCGACTTTACCCAAAGAGAGGGCATCTCGTCTTTTCTGATAAAGACAAAGTGCAGAGACTGCAGACCAAGGGAGCCAATCAACTGGGAGTGACCTGCCTGGAGTGTGTTGTCTTGCTCAAAATCAGCACACTACCAGAAATGTGCTATCTTACGTTAAATTAAGATGTTCCCACATTGGAAGGTAGAATCTATTGAAACACATATAAAACATTTCATACAATATAGCATTTTAGCAAACAATGTGGCATTTTAGCAGACAATATAGCAGTTTTAGCAGAAAATTATTTTTCCTTTACACTCTTTCCCCTTTACCAGCATCCTGAGTGATACCATCAGGGTATAATGGATCCTTGGAATGTTGCTCAATGGAATCTGAAAGGCTTGGAGAGGTGACACTATTAAAGAATACCTTTATTTCTAGAGTGATACATTGTCTTTTATTTAAGAAAGGATCAATTCTTTGTTAAAAGATCATTAAACCTTAATGTGTTCACTCATTACAGGCAGAAACCAGGCCACTTCAAAGTCCCATACAAAAGTCTGCACATGGCACCTGCCTAATAAGTATGACAATGGGAGAGCTACCATAATGCTAAGACTGCTCGTGTGGACTCATTACCACATCCCACTGCTTCTCACAGGTGACTAAGGTCTGGAAATGCCTAGATAATAAGCTGTTCACTCAATTAGATGGGAATGACTAATCACAGGAGCGAGCCCGGCTTTGAGTTGGTCATGGAACTCTTCTCTCTGGAAGGCTGACAAATGGTGTTTATGGCAATGAATTCCGAGTCAATAACTACACTGTTGCAGTGGGTATTGATCTAGCAAGAGCTTGAGATCCAGCAAGTCTGAGTCATCATCTCTTTCACAAGCGCCCGTGTGTGATCCACTTTACTGATCCCTTGCTTAAGTGCGGCAGGCATGATCTGAGCAGGACAGCTCCCCAAATAGCCTTTAGTCAAAGCACAGATAAGGGAGAAAACAGGTATCTTTTCTGGGAAGCTTGTAGCCTGGATAGAAGCAGAACGACAGACACTAAAATGATGTCTTCCAGGAGCCTCAATGCACAAATACCAGGCCTACCTACCTACCTCAAAAACATATCAACCCAGACAGACGACCTATTTTTAAGATACACCTTCCTCTATAAAAGTTCCGCACTTTTTGTGCTAGTAGAAAATAAATGAAATCTATATTTTTCCATCTTTCCTGGAATAAACAAAAATTCACTTGGATATCCTTCCAAAATGGATTCACAAAATTTTTATCCTATTCAATTTGTATATCGACGGATATGATGAAACTGTTTAAAACCCTATCCCATTATAATTGCTTCAGGCACTTTAGGATAACTTAAAAACCCAACGGGGAGATGTGTTTTAACAGCTATATGTGTGAAAAACTCCGCAGGAGTTTTATAGCATTCTCACAACTCTGGGTTTAAAAAGTGAAATAACTATTTTAAAAAAGTGAATTTGATTGTAGATTGCACTTTGTTTACACAGTAGGTACATTCAACAAATAAAGTACCAAAACAAAAGAAATAAGACCCCGTTCTACTCTATTCTGGTCATACCATATCTGGGGACAATGTGTAATAGAAGCCTAAACAAACCAGGTATATCAGGCAGGAAGAGCCAGAGGTGAGAAGGGCTTCACCATCAGGAACTAGCAGGATACGAAAAGGGCGTGCCAGGAAAGACCATGTGGCAGCCTTTGAGCATGAAGCATTGCTGTGTAGACGTGGAATCACATTTATTCCCTACGCCCCCCTTGGTAGAACTGGTATTAGGCTGTACACTGTACTGGGAGCCACGGGAATGCAATGGCGAGAGGCCTGCTCCCGTAGCCACAGCCACGCAGGGCAGGCTGAGTCCCGTCAGGAGCTGGTTGAGTGCTTGATGAGGAGGCTTAGAAGGAGGGATACTGGAGGGGGCACACGTGAACCAACAAGCTACCAGTTTTATTCTAATAATGACAGTATATGAATCCCTGAAATCCAACTCTTTGTATCTTAAAATAGTTTATATGGGAAGGTACATAACTCAAAGCAATTAAACAAATAATTTACTCTCCCATACACAAAAAAGTGCAACCAACATGATGGGTAAGAGAACAGCAGGATTTCTTTCTCAGTGAGAAAATCATGCATTTAAAAAGGAGAAGAGAAGTGTTAAGCTGGTTACTGCAAAGAACAGGAGGCTCTAGTTTACGCCAAAATTTGGGCAAACCTAAGTCTTGGGGGCGGAAAAAATTTAGGAAAAGAATGAGAACAGGCCGACCTATGCAGGAGGTCAGGAGAGGGTGACAAGAGAGAATTTTAGGTGGAGATTTTTAGAGGATCTTAGAATTGTTTCTTGCTTCAAATTAGCTCTGGGGGAAAACAAAGAGAAAAATATATTGCCATATGTTGCTTTTGGAAATTACCTTTGCTTTCATTATTGTTTTATAAGTAATCAATTATTTTGTTTTTTACTTTCAAGAAAATTCTCTTCTGTTTTTTCTTTTAATAAGGTTTACAGTTCAGTGCTTCAACACCAATGCATGACTCGACAGTCGGCTAGTGATGGAAATCCGATAACACGGAGGGGAGGGAAATAGCTAGCTGGACAGATGAGCTAAACAGATTAACCCTCTATCTCTCAAAATGACAAGAGCAAGTGCTGCAGCTATTTTGATGTTGATTCTAAGAAATCTTGGTTCCACCTTCACATCTTCATTTTTCCCAAGTATTATGCAAAATATGGAATATCTAAATTCCTCTTAATTATAGATTTGAATGGCTAATCCTTCAGCAACACCTTGATTTCTCCTAAAGCCCTCCAATTCTTAATTAATGCTAACTACCAACATATCTTATTGCAGTTCTTGATCGCTTGTCTTTTTGAGAAGAAAGAAAAAAAAAAAAAACAGTTCTTAAAGTCTGCTACAGCAGAGTCTCCAAGAACGCAAATTCTCTATCTCTTATTTATCATTAAATTCTCCCACTTAGTAAAAATCTAACATCCAATAGGTAATCAAAAAATATTTATGAAATAAAAAAAAAAAGAATCTCTACACTGAGTCCAGAGAGATCCCTAAAGAGAGAAGCGTTCCCCGGTCTGGACCCAGCCTCCCATCTCTACCCCTTCGTGATGCTGCCCAGCACACGCCCTGCCTCAGCCTGCGGAGTTGCTCCCTGTCGCTCAGATGAGCTCTGTTTTTCCTGTCTCACTCAGATGCAGCCCCCATCTTCCTGCAAAGCCCTATGTCTCTGCTGAACTCCTGCTTTTGCTTCAAGAAACAGCTCAAGGCTCTTTCCCCCAAGGTCTCCTTCCTGAGTGCCACAAAAAAAGCCCCTTCCTCCTTTGAATGCCATAACGTCCATAACATCTTATGCAAGTCGCCTGTGCCATGCTTTGCACACTGATTTCTGGTTATTTATATGTGTCTGCCTCCTTTAACAACAGGACCATGGCTTATTTGAGGGTGGAAAGCAATTTTATAGACATTCATTTTATACTCTTTTTGTTGTTGTCGCCTCTTGTTTTCAAATTACAAATGTTTTTTCTCGTTACCTGATAAGATTAAAAACATACCAAAGTATGTAAAGCAAAAGTTCCACCCTCACCACTCCTACTCTTTTGGAGATGGCCATTTGTATCAAATTGTATACTTTTAGAGATATTTTTCTCTGCATACACTCACTCAAACATCTCTGGATGTATATCTAACTTATAGATACAGACTTAGACATGGACATACAGATATGGACGTGGGTATATTTTGATATTTTTAAAGCAGGTTCTTAATACATGTATACCAAATTTTTCCACTTAACAATATGTCCTGGATCTCTCCCACGTCCTTATAGATAAAAAGCAAAGCCTTCTTTTTTACAGTTGAATAGGATTCCATAGCATGGAAGTATATTTCATGAAATTTAGTCTAATTTACATTCTTAGGACTTAGCACACTCTTTGGCACCTAATAAATGACCAGGTCTTACCTACAATTTAAGATGGTCAAACATTTTGATGAATTTTTTATCTCCAAATGCTCTGAGCTTTTCCTGAGATAAATTGGGTAGGCATTTCTCACTCCAGTTTATTACAGGTAAGCAGGTAAATAGCAGGCGAGTAGGATGCTGACACTCAGAAGATACATCGTTCAGAAGATGTGCAGTTCTAAACCCAGAGCAGAGTGCGGGAAAGGCAAAGGAGAAGGAGTTAATGAAGGAAAAGATGGGACTTCCTAGAATTCCAGAGTGCTGAGGTAGCAGAGTGGCAGGAGATGAG
The DNA here is from genome assembly GCF_020740605.2 of Lemur catta. Classification (NCBI taxonomy): domain Eukaryota; kingdom Metazoa; phylum Chordata; class Mammalia; order Primates; family Lemuridae; genus Lemur; species Lemur catta. Next base: position 12,451,372 of record NC_059134.1, on the reverse strand, counting down.
AAACCTGGAGGACATTGTCTCTGGGCTCTGTCTCCGGCTCAGAAAAGCTCAACTCTGGCTAAAGCCACTATACCCGTGGTCAGGGATAGAGGTCTCTGCCTGCCTTCTCACTGCCTCTCCAAATGTACCTCTCAGTATTTATTAATTTCTTGGGTCAATATTTCATGCCATTCATCTATTCAATAAACATTTGTTGCATGTTTATTAATTACGATGAATCCAGTATTATTCAATGTGTCAGGGATTCAGCTGTTATCAAAACAAAGGAAGCCCCCAAACCTTAATAGAGCTTATATTCCAGTAGAACAGGCAGATAGTAAACAAACAATTAAAAACATAATCCACTGTCAGCTCCTGGTAACTGCTATGACAAGATAGAGAGACATAAAGAAATAGAGGAAGATTTGAGAACAATTTAGCTGGGATAATCAAGGAGGGGTCTCTGAGGAGGTAACGTCTGCTCAGAAATCTGCACGTGCAAAGTCAGCTATTCCAGCGTCTGCGGAGCCATCCCCACTTCCTGCGGTAGATGGAGCACATGCCCTGCCCCCACCAGGTTGACTGCACCCCTCCTCTACTTTTTCCTCTCTGCTGCCAATTAGCTATATCAGCCTGGGCAATTATTCTTACTTGTTGTGTCTTATTTTCAGCAATTTGAAAAATAAGGAATTGGACTCGTGGCTTCTATGGTCCCTCCAGCAATAACGATCATCTATGGTGTCATGTTTCTACAAGGTAAGATTGCCGTCAGAGGGAACGCACTGTCTCACCTCTCCATATATCCCTTCCTGACCTAGAAAGACCCTTGGAGACCACTCAGCAACAGGGGAAGAAGGGTCTCGCCATCCCTTGTCTTGCCTCAGTGCCTGAGACTGGGAACAGTTGTCCAGCAGCTTCCTCCCTTGTTTTTGAGGAATGCAAACTAATGCTCCTTACAGAGAAACTTCTTCCAGGAGCAACCTCTCAGTTACTCCACACATTAAGGTTCAATAATCCATGTGGAAACCTCAGGTGGGGAACAGGTTTCCCCGACACTGGCTCTGTTACACCTTTCAAGGGACCTGGCCAGGACGCAACATGCTGCTTCATTTCACTAGAAAATCTTAGACTCTGGGTGGGAGCGAGTATAAGGCTGTGGGTGGTAGTGAAGATATACAGGCTTTGGAGCATCCTTCCTGGACTTGCATCCCAGCTCCTCCTCTAACTAGCAGTGTGGTCTTCACTGGGAATTAAAACCAGCTGCCCTTGTTTAGTCCTTCCTACGTGCCAGGGCTGAGCACGTGACCTAAGTGACGAATGCTTTGCCACAGGAACACCGTGAATATCTGTCACATAAAAGGTACTGGTCTGACACCATTATACAAATGCAGAAAGTGAGGCTCACAGAGAGAGAATAAGTAGCTAGATCAAGACCACAAAGCCAGCTGATAACTAGCAGTGGAATTAGAATTCAAAGCTAGGTCTAACTCCAAATCTCACACTTCCAGTTCTACACCTTCCGAGCAAGCTGCTCAGTCTGAGGCTCGGTTTCCTCATCTGTAAAGCAGGTGTGATAATGGTGTCCTCATAGTGCTGTCCAGGACAAATGCACTGAGCGGGAGTGGTTCTCAGCAGATCCGAAACTGGACCTACAGGAAGGGGGAGTTGGATGTGAGTTCCTTTTGCTGCTGTTTCCTCTCTCAGCCCTTGCCTTGCAGCGTCCACCAGGCGAGAGTGAGCACCACTGCCCTTTAGGTGAAGGCCACGGGGAATCGGAGGGTGAGCAGGGAGATGGGAGCTGGTGCTCAGCTCAGAGACTTTCCACACAGGACTTTTCTATCTCAGGATACAGCCAATAGGGAGCTGTGAGGTGTCTGTGTAACGTGGAAGGAGGAGACGAATTACCAGGAAGGCTGAATCATCCACAATCTCTGGTCAGTCCTGTCTATGAATAATTACAAAATTCTGGATTTGTGGAGGCCATGTTAATGAGGCATGCCTACATCTATCTGTCAGATTATGCTAATTGTTTTAAATAACACAATTTCTATTCATTGCAGAAGAGTTTAAAAAGATGCTTCTTTCATCTTAATGGAGAATTGGCATATTTAAACTACACAAAAATATATATTCTGAAAATAAAAGGACAAGAAAGAATTAAATCAAGGTGATTATTATCTGAATGTCAAAGTAAAAGAAAAATACTAAACCAGTCATTTGACTTACCATGAAAATTGTTTTTAAGCCCACATTTAAAATTTCCATTTTGATGTTCACACGAGCGAGTAGTGTGTCCCTGACCTCTCAAACCTGCCCTCGTTCTCCTTTCTCTGTCTGTCTGAGTGTGAAAAGGGCCCGGTTCCTCAAGTCTGTAGAAGGAAGGGTGTTATGATGTCTGGGTGCCAGTGAGGATGGAAGGCTGCCAGCAGGTTGATACTTTATCAGGTCCCTGTGGCCAGACCTTCCCCAAGCACCTATGGAAAACATACAAGAACACACAACAGAACTACAGAAACGGTAAGTTTCTTGGGTTTTGAGTGTGTATTTTTGGAGGGAAGGGTGTGGTATCGACACGGCGTGGCCTGCAAATATAATGGTACAATTAGTTTTTTAATTCTTCAGGATTACAAATACTTCCTAAAGCACAAAAACAATCTTAATTTTCCAAAGGGCCGGAGAGTAACAAGAGGATAGGGACCAGAGAGAATGCATAATTCACTGTAGTTGCTGTTTCTCAGAAGCGTGAAAATCATTGTCAATTGATGCTGATCTTAAATGAGTTTGAGATAAGGAAATGTTACTTTTTGTATTATTGTAATATTGTGATTTGTAATAAGAAATATATTTAGTCTTTGTCTGCTTTTGTGGCACACAGCTCCTAAAACTCTTGGAATCCCCAAAGTGATAAGTGCCTTTTTGTGTACTAATTAGATCCCTGGTGGCTGGGGGCTCTTGCATAGCCTCAGGGGTTGCCAGGGGAGCCAACTTTGTGATTGGAAGGTTGAAACTTTCAGTCCCAGCTCCCCACACCCCAATCCCCAACCTGGAGGGGAGAGAGGCTGATCACCGATAGCCAATGCTATAATCAATCATGCCTATGTAATGAAGCCTCTGTAAAAACTAAAAAGGACAGGGTTTGGAGAGCTTCCAGTTGCTGAACACCTGGAGGTTCCCGGAAAGAGCATGGCAGCTCCACACCACTTCCAACATACCTTGCCCTGTCTATGTGTCTCTTCCATCTGGCTGTTCATCTGTATCCTTTATTAAGAAACTGGTAAATGTAAGTAAAATGTTTCCCTGAGTCCCGTGAGCTGCTCTGGCAAATCAAACCTGAAGAGGGGTCCTGGGAACCCTGACTTTTAGCCGGTTGGTGAGAAGCACGGGTCACAATCTGGGGCTTGCAATTGGCATCGGAAGTGGAGGGCAGTCTTGTGGGACTGCTAACCTACGGGATCTGACGCTCTCCAGGTAGATAACATCAGAATTGGATTTTAGCACACTCAGTTGGCATCTGCTGCCACTAGAGAATGGCTTGGTTGGTGTGTGGTGAAAAATCCCCACACACCTGCTGTCAGAAGGGTTGTGTTGAGTGAGAGTGCAGAGTAGAAAAAACACTTTTTTCCCCCCATCTTTGAGAATTATCCTTTACGGTTAAAAACCCCAAGACGCTGCCATTTGGTGTAAGTTACACGTTGTGCTTATTATAGACGTAGCGTGGAGCACAGTGCGAAAGAGCCGGGGTTCTGGATGCCAACAAGCCTGAGCTCAAATCCTGCCTCCTGAGATGACTCAGGGTAATGGCTGAGTGAGGGCTCTAGCGTGGAACCTGTCTCCACAACCTGACCAGCCCCGTCATCTTGGACAAGCCATGTACACTCACTTTGCCTCAGTTTCCTGATCTGTAAGATGGAGATTCTAGCATTGTTGTGAGGAATACCAGAGCTAATAAACATAAATGATTCAGAAATGTGTCAGTGCCTACAGTAGGCATTTAATAAATGTTAACTGTTATTCTGTCAAACAGGAGATGGTGATGATACTGTCTCCACCTCATAAGGTTGTTTCAAAGCTTAAAAGAGACAGTGCCTCCCCCCCACACACACACAAAAAAAAATGCTTCCCATGTGCCTAAGGCAACGTGAGTACTCAAGGAATGGAGGAGCTGTTCCTATTAAAGATCAGAGTAGCAAGACAATGCGTAAAACTTGCCATACTTGTCTGTTCCGGTCACCCTGTCTTAGAGACATTGTTGCACTCCGTTCTGTACCTACTACCCAGTAGCTATGAAACATTTAGGAAATTGCTTAACTTCTGGAGTCCTCAGTTTCCTGAGCTATAAAATATAAAAAAACTAGATAATCAAAGGCTTTTTCAGCTCTAAAACTGCTGGATTCTATGATTCTTCAGCTAGAGTTCTAAGTGTGTTAAGAAAGGAAGAGACGAAAGAGAAGTCACTGCTTCTGTCACTCGTGGAGCATCCTGTGCTCCTAGAAACATTTGTAATTCTAAGCCATTAAGTAAATAAAGCACAGCAGGCCATTTATAGGCTACCCCAAAAGCAAGCACCCAGTATCAGCCTGACTGATCGCTAGTCGTGGTCTTGCTCTAGGTGCCTTCTATCCTAGCGTCATGAGGTATCTGCATACCAGCTGTTGGAAACAAGAGATGCACTGACTGGGAAGAGCCTTGTGGTTCGCAGACCTGTGAAGGATGCGGCACACATTCGTACCCTCTAGGCTCACACAGCTGCAACCACCCATTGCCATGTCTTAGACTGGAAGGTTGAGGGAGCTTGGAGCACCGAGAATCGTGGCAAGCGAAGCTTGGACCATATAGTCCAAGACGTTGCCCCTGCAGTGTGCTCACTTAATCTCCTAGAAAAAGGCCATAAAAAATCCACATCTAAATGGGTGTCTCTGACACTGAACAAGATATCAAGTTTTAAGTCAGAAGGTTAGTAATTAAATATCAGAGATTTTAGAGCCTTCTCCTAATAATGAACAGTGATAATGATGGTCTAGTTTGAAGGATTTGGACTGTAAGATCTTGACTCTAACGTTAAATCTGCCTGCAACTCTGCAACCTAAGACAATTTACTGTCTGCCATTAAGCCTCAGTTTTTTCATCTGTGAAATGGCAGCGTTGGGCTAGGGTCAGTAGAACTAGATGGCTTCTGAGATTCCTTCAAATTCTGATTCTAATCGTGCATTTATTCAAAGAAAACTATCTCTGAAATAGCCACTGACTGTTAGAGGCAAAGATCTGTGATGTACCATGTGCACGCACAGAAATCCCACCTGAGAAAGAAGGCCACGCTGCTAAATGGTATTTTGAGCCTAGGTTTCTGGATGCACTGCTGTTACCAGGATTACCTTTTAACATGAGAAAGCCAAGACATCACACATGACACCCTTACCTCCCACTGCCGTCCTCCTCACCCCTTACTGCCACCACCTTGAACCCTATACCTTATTCTGTTCTAATTGGCCTTTGAGACTTCACTCAATGTTCTTTTGCCTGGATAATATTTCTTGCCTTTATTTGCTCATTTACTTAGTACTCTATGCCTCGTAATGAACAACTGCAACTCCAACTGCATTTAGCCACCCTAGGCAAGGCTAAGAGTTCCCCACTGTCACACTTTCTGTCTTCAGAGCATCTACAGTGCTATGTTGTCATGCCATATTTAGCTGTCAGTCTTCCTAACTTGATTATAAGCTCTGTTGGGGAAGGGATCCTGTTTATCTTGCTCACCGCTGTATCTCAAGTGCTTAGCACATTACTTGGCACATAGGAGGTATTCAGCAAGCACACATTACATTGTATTGCATTGCGTTGCGTTGTATTGTATTGTATGGTACTGTCATGTATAAATGCTTGCAAGTGACTGAATTTAGGACAGAAGACTATACCGTACACGTTTTGTTAGTCATCATCATAGAGGGCAACTGAGGCACGATAGAGAGAGCTGTAGGTTAGAACTTTGAATCTCTCTGAAGTTAACTCTGGGCAGAGGATGTGGTACAAAGTGACTTATTAAACCTCTCTTGATACCTAAATTTTTGCATGAATAGCTTGGGATGGTGAAGTGAAACGAACATCTCAGTAGGGCATCATAAATATAACAGCAGTGCTCGTTATCCACATATGTATGCTAATGAACCTAAAGTAGGGAAAGTTGATCTTTCACTCATGTTTGACACGCATCCCACCTTCTAGTTTTCCCTTCTCTGATATTAAGCCTCATGCACCTTCTTGCAGCCCTTTACTGATGAAATGTGCAAGTGCTATCTGTCCCAGAAGAATGCCCCTGTGAAAAAGGATGCTGTAAGACTGAAAAAACATTTTACCTAAAGCAGTGGCCTTCTCTAGAACTAAAGGAATATATCAAGGGCTAGAGCTGGTTATAGTTCAGGGCAGGAGACTCCATTCCGTATAAATCATGCTACTTCATGGCTTCCTATTCTAACTGCTCCAAGGCATTTCCCCACTGATGTCTAAGAACTAAACCAACCCACTCTGGAAAAAGACATACTTATGTGGAAAAAAACAACAATAAAAAATTGCCTGAAAACTGTCCTATGTCCTTTTCACATGACTAACTCTTATTGTGGCTGTCATTTATTAAGAATGCCTTTCTGCAACCCTCTCTCTTCCCCCAAACTATGGCAGGTCCTCATTATACGCTCTTAAAGCATTCTGCCATTTGCCATTATATCATTTAATTATAGTTGTAATTAAATAATTATTGGTGTAATTATTTGTTTGATGTCTATTTCCCTTGATAGATTAAATACTATCTGAGGACAGGGCCTGTGTGTCCCTGTGTGTGAGCCATGTTTACCCATAGAATTTCAGCTTCTATTACTAGAACAATACCTGGCTTGTAAGGGATGCCCAACAATTGTTTGTTGAATGGATGATCATGGAATGAGACAAGTTTTCAGTATTGAGAGGTTTTAAAACAAAGAGCTCTCATCACATGTAAGAAAAGGCATCCTTCTTAGCTATCTCCGATGCTACAGTTTAGGTTGGAAAATAGAAATTCAGGGGTTTAGACAGAGTTTGGCATATGTCACACCCATCAAAGGAAACACGTATTACCAATTTGAATTTGGGAGACATAGTATCTTTCTTTGCAAGGAATGTTCTAATCAAATGTATAACACATTCTATTCTACATATTTGATTTTGGATGTGTCTGCTTGGAATATTGCTCACTCAGCACCCTGCTCCTGGCACAGTACATGGCAGAGAGTAGATGTTCATGAAGTATTTGTGGAACAAATGAATGAGTGGATGAATGAATGGATGAACTAAAGATACCTAAAGAAGTAGCTGCAGAAATGATCCCAGACTGTAAGGTAGAGCTCAGTCATCCATTAATGCTTTCACATTAGGTATGGGGAAACATAATATATCTGTTTCTGAGTTTCACCTCTGTTTATTATTAACAAATAACTTCCATAATAAACATGACTTTTCTCAGAAACCTACTAGATTTTCAAGAGGAAGCAACTGCTATGATGAATTGGAAAGAAAAAAACAGCAGCTCACCCAGGAGCAGGTGCCTTTCAATTTAGTTTAAGTACGCATATCTGTGTGCGCGCCCACACACACACACACACACACACACACACACACACTCACGCACGTGTGTGTGCTGCAACGGCAATCCATAAAGTCACCCTCTCGCCGCATGTGCCTGACAAATGAAGCCAGAGCTGGGACGCACCTCATTTGGCCAGGCTGTCACTCACCATTTTGTTCATTACAGGGAAATGAAGTCCATTTCCAAGCATCCAGGGGACACACGGTAATTGGGCTCTCCAAAGCCTTTTCACTTAATTTGCTCAAGTTGTATTTATTTTTTAGAGAATTAGGTGTTAACAGCTGATGGACAGAACATCAGAAAAATGAAGGCAAATGGACAGGATAATAAAGAAAATGACGTGGCTGTCGCCCACTCTCCTCCCCAGTCCTCTCCGTCTGCCGCTGCCCCTCCCTTCCCTCTCCCTCTGCAGGTTTGCCCACTGCGGGACTAAGGTCCCTTCCCTGGCCTGCGCTCTCCCATGATTTTCCCTCGGAGCTTTTTGTTATAAAAGCCCATGTGCAACGTGTGTTTCTTTGACTGAACCTTTTCTCTTTTGACCAGCAAAGCCACAGGAGCGGAGCTTAAAGAGACATTTCTTCTGTGTTGCTTTCCTAACTTTGGCCCGCCAAAGTGGATGTGACCCATAAAGTGGTTTTGGAAGAGCAGGGGGTTCCTATATACATTGCTATTTTTTTTCATTTGGGGAGAAATGTGAAGGTGGAATGAAGCTTTTTTCTAGTGAAAATCAACCTGGACCCTAACTCAGAAAGACCAGGACTCCTATTCCACTTCTGCATCCGAACAGATGTGTGATCTTGGGCAGTTTGCTTCACTCTCTGTTTGCTTTCTTGGATATCCTACTTTTATGAGACTACGGAGGATGAAATGCAGTACCTGGTAGAGGGGGCGACAGTGAGAGTGACTGGGTCTCTTTACGCCGTTGGTGCCCTCTAGTAGCATGTCCCTAACTTTTAATCATTGTCATATTTTCCTTACCCTCATAGGAGGAAAAGATTTAGGAAATGTTTTAGCTAAAAATCAAAAATGAAGGAATATGTGCGGGAACTTTCTTTTTAAACTAGACCTGATAGAGATGAAATAAGGTATCGTTGGAAAGGCAGGTTTGCTCACTGCAACTCAGCTTTCTAATCATTAGTTGATTGATGAGCCTGTCAGAAGAAATTCAATGTTTCTGCAAGTTCTGAAGATTCAGTGTGATGATTGCCTTCAGGGTCTGCCTTCTGGTGATGGTTTTCTGGGACCCAGGGAGTAGGGTGATTGCTATTTACTATTTCTAGGGCTTCTAAGCAAGACCACAACACCCAGTGCCCCAAAATTCACTCTCTAAACATAGTGATCTGCTGATTTCTTTAGAAATTGAACTCTTGGAAGTTCTGCATCCTCTCTGTCACACACCTGAAGCAATAGGACTTGGAAGCTTTGCACCTGTGGTGGATGACCTTCCCACACAACAAGACGTTGTCAATAAACAGCCTTGAGTCCCTGGAGACACATCTTCTGAGACGCAGTGTGCAGAAAAGGCAGAGGACAGGCTGTAAAAGCCTTGAACCCTTTCAAGGGTTCCATACCTACGCTTTGGCATCAATAGAGCAGAACGTGATTTTCCAGAAGGGAGCTGAGTTACCCACAGGCCCTTCCCTACAGCTGGAACTGTGAACCTTGTGACTAGAAAGTGTCCCCAGGGCAGGGAGCCATCAGCTTTGTGGCAAAACAGAATGTCTGGATTAAATCAACATGATCATTGGCGTTACCATCACCATTATTACAACATGCTTTTCTCACCATATCTTTTTAAGTCTCACGACTTAACCCTAAGACATAGGCAAAGCTAAAGCTTAAGGAGTAAAGCAGTTGACCCAACCCGTGAAGGCAGGGAGTCAAAGAATGCAGAGTTGAAGCCAAGACTGTCAGACTGTGATCACAGTACTATAAACTAGTCTGTGTACTCAAACAGAGCCATGAACTCCGGGCTGTCAGATGACAAGCCTTGTGTACACAGACTGATGGCATAACACCACTGTGCCTACTGGCACCTTTACAGTCTCCGTCACCAGGAGCAGAGCCTCTACAAAGAAGGAGTCAGGAATCTTCACCTGCTTGAACCTGTGCATGAAAACACCCACACCACCACCACTCCCAACAAAACAACAAACAGCTGCCTGATCAACCAAACCAGCAAGGACAATGACTACAAAACAAATTTGTCCTGTCCGCCCCCACCCCCCAAACCAGACAGACATGCAAAGTCCTTCCAATAGTCCCTGCAGCTGGGTCAGCTCTGCCTGCCTTCTTTCCCATTACCCTCAGATCTCATCTGCCACTCTCCCGCATGGCCCCTAAAGCCCAGCCACCTTGACTGTTCTGTTCCTCAAATACATCAAGATCTTTGTGCTGTGTTCCCTGTTTCCTCTTCCTGGAAAGGTCTTCCCCTATGCCTGACCAACCCCTCACCTTCTTACAGCCTTTGCTCAAGTGTCCCCTTTCCCAGGAAGCTGGCTGGAACACCCTATTGAAGCTGTAACCCACCTCCTCCACCCCACTGCACTTGTGATCTATTTTACTCTGTTCCACCTTTTCATTTTCCCAAAGCACTTGTCATCCTTTAACAATCTCTACAACCTACTTTCTCACAATGAGTGTCATTGTCTGTCTCCTGCTAGTCCATAAGTTCCATGATCATATGGCTCGGTGTCTATTTTATCCCTGTGCCTGGAATAGTATTGGAATGATGAAAGGACTAAGGTTCAGGGATGCCCTGGCAGGTTTCAGACCCTTTGGGACTAACCCCGGCCCCATAACTGCTAAGAGATAAGAGTGATCCCATGACACAGAATTCTTAGCATGGATTTCCACACCCTAAAATTCCCCTTGTCTTTCTGTTTCATTCTTTTCAAACACACATCAAACTCTTACATCTGGTGGTACCTCAAAAACTCCAAAAAAGTCATGTGGATGATATTGGACTGGACACCTTAAATTCTAGTGGTATATTGCAATAAAACCCCAGAGGTTAAAGTGTAGGAAGTTGTTCTACAGCTGAATCCCCGCATGGCTACCACTGAAACCCAGGGCAACACCATGGGCTTTTCTGTGCCTCAGTTCTCTCATCTCTCAAGCTTGGTTCCCTTTTCTTTTTGAACCCAAACACCCTGATGAGTTAAGAGGAAAGAAAATGTTCTAAAACACAGGGCAATAAAGAGTATGTGATATTCATAATGGACTTTTTTTTGCCAAATGTTGCTCATAATGTTTAAATTCCAAAGAAAAACATATTAAAATTGAGCTAAAGGATGGCCTTAATAGAGTAATAATAATAATGAATAATTAAAAAGATGCTTTTTCATGTGTAACCTCATTGCATAATGAACATCTAATGCAGAAAGATAGCTCCACAGGTTACAATTAAAGTTGAAAATTTGATCTTTTAGAGCAGCATTATTTCAAATGTGACTATCCTCAGAATGAAAAACTGACATTCTTTATAAATTAATTTAGCAAAATGAGGGACTTCAGTAATAATTTGAGGAAAAATATACTATGAAGACATAATATTCCAATTTTAATAATAATAAAAATAAAAGACAATACCCCAAAGAACCAAATGAACCAGTACTTCAAATTGTAAAGGTTTTTCTTATCCACATTTTCAGATTAATAGGCTGAACTTTTGCCAATATCTATCTATCTACCCATCTATAATCGTTTATGGTAGAAAAAGGTTTTAAAAGCTTAGGCTGAATTTGTACAATTTATGTGATGTGTGTATCAACACGTACGTATTTTAATGTGGGTATAATTATTGCTGAATTGTAGCTTTCAATGGTAAGATCATTAGGGACAGTTAAATCTGACTGCATTTAGCTTTCATTGAGACTCTGAAATTATTTTTTCAAAATGTTCAGGTTTTGAAAAAAGGCAAACTGTGTTTGTCTCAAATAGTCTTTCCTTAATTTTTCAGACTGGTATTTTAAGGCAAATTTAATCCATATATTTCATACTCATTTACACTTAAATTATCCAACTAGAGATTTTAACAGCTATTTAATGTCCCAGACACCTTTTGAGCTTTTAAAGTGAGCTCCTAAAAGCCTCTTCCATCTCTTCCACCCCCTTCTCATCATCAGTTTAAGAGATTGCATTTTGCTCAGAGTAAACAAATTGAATACTGAAACTTTTGGTTATTTTTCCTCTTGGTTTATGACCTATGAATGTAAAGTAGCTTTTAGATGTGACATAACTAATTTTCCCATCCCTATGAACCAATACAGGGTGCGTGTCACATTACACTTACTTATGAACAGCTATATGGCCAGCAAATGAGGCAATCTTTGGACTCCTCGTTGGGTATCCATGGCATATAAATAGATAATTACAGAAACTCAAACTTCTATGACATTTTTCATCTGAAAATTGCCAAGGCTGACTTTAGAATGGCATAAGCATACAGCTTAGAACTTGCCATAGACACAAAAATACCCACTTATATATCTAAATATCTACCTTTTTACAGATGGCAAAGGCTTAAGCAGCTATAAACCAGGGAACCAAAGGTCCTTCCTTCCAGGCTTATGGTGCTTTGAAGCACAGAGCAGTTAAAGAAAAGGTCATATTTTAAAGGGGTGCGTGTGTGTGTGTGTGTGTGTGTGTGTGTGTGTGTGTGAGAGAGAGAGAGAGAGAGAGAGAGCGAGAGAAGCCTGAGGGTTTACAAATTGCACAAACACCCACTTCTTTGCAATTGTGAGGCCACTAATAACTGAGGTTTGAAATTTATGAGCTCTAGTCATTCTTTTTAGCAAGGAAAGCCTTTAGGGCTGCTGCTTGTGTTGTCCCCATCTATTCTTACTCATTCTCTGCCCTCACAGGCTGCAGATATGATCATCCTGCATGTTGTTCCAAAGCACTTCCTAAGTCGTTTTCCTAATTTCTCTTCACTATGATCAGTCCTAATCCCGGGACTCAGTGTGTTCAGTGCTCTATTCCCAGGGTCAACTGCAATATGTTTTTATGTCTTCAGATTGGTGAGGAGAAAACACAGATCAGGAATGGTCTGGGAGCATTTAGTGAGGCAGGGACAAATTTCTCCAGAAGGATGAAGAAGACCCAGTAGGCAGGCGCCGAATTGCCTCAGGGTGCCTACTTTGACCCCCAGGGGAAGCTGACCTGGCAGGAGGCAGTGCAAGTGTGCAAAGGGAAGCTTCCACCTGCAGCGCCCAGCCAGCCCCCTCCTGCCACCAGGAGTGAGGGCAGAGCTGCTGTTCTGGATGGCTGCATTTTCCTAATAAGGCTTTGCACAAGCCACTAAATGAAGCTGGCTGCCCGGTTGAGTTCAATCTGAGCCACACTTCAGTTTACCCATTTCCTCAGAATGTAATCTCGCCTCCTCACTATTGGATTCCTTCAGGACCTTGTCACTGATGAATAGGGGCCACCAGGAGGGGCTGGGAGGTGGGTGTGCAGGCAATACAGAAGTCACAGCACACCTCGCGCAGAAGCCATGGTATGAAAAACCTACAGAAGGTGTGCAGCCGTCCTCTGACATTCGGATTCCCACATGTGACTGTCCTGCCTCTGCCGAAGACCCCTCTGGAACAGGAAACTCAGTATCTCCAGGGTCAACTTTCTCAGGAAGTTCTCCTTTGTATGGGGTTGACATTTACCTCCTAGAAACTGTGTTTTATAAACCCCAACAGGGAATCGCTCCAAGAAATCACCCAGTTATAAAAGAGAAACAAGATGTTTTTGCAATAGAAGCGTTTGATTAAGAAAAATAAAAAGGTATCCCTTATGAGCCCTTTGGATGGTACGTATTGGATGAATTTTTTGCACACACCTCAAACAAAAGTCCAACTGCCCCTGTTAGGTAGACAGCAAGGGATTCTGGGTCTCCTAGGGATGAAAGTGGGTGCTGCTGTCATTCACCCCCCCACCCAAATGGGCTTTCAGAGAGGCTCATGGGAGATCAGCATGACTCAGGTCATGGACCAGCTGTCCAATCAAAGTGGTTCCATGGTGACATCTGAGCAATGAGGGAGGTCCCTATCTGGGCACTATAAAACAAGACGCAGACCGTAACCAGGCCCTTTGTTTTGCACGCTTCCTTTTGTTCTCCCTTTGCTGTGACAATGGGTCTGGTTTTCATCTGTGGTGTATGTATCATGCTCTGTAAACCCAGATCTTGCTCTTGCCCTATAATCCTGTCTTTCTTTCCTCAGTAAACCTCATTTTCATGCTTGCCTGACTTTGGTGTGTCTGGTCATTCTTCGGCCATGAGCACACTAAGAAGCAACATTGCAGACTAAAACCCAGCACCCCTACCCTGATTTCTACTACCCACCCAAGAGAATGAGGCATTCATTATTCTTAACAGAAGCGGTAGTAATGTATAGCTGTAGTAATGTAGTAATAAATACCTGTATCTGCTATTTATAGCCTATTCTGTATATTTTACATTCATTATCATATCCTCATAACATCTGCATGAAATTTATATGTGTCATTATTCCCACTTTACAGACGAGGAAATTAAGGCTCAATTAAATAATCTACCCAAGAGAACATCTTCCCCAAGTGACAGAACTGGGATTCAAACTTGGAACTATGGGAATGCAAAGATGATACCTTTTTAACTATCATGTAATAATGTTTACATATATTCATACATATGTACAAATATGTACATATACACATATATACACTCAAGCCTTTTTATTGTGGCATATGTAGTGTTTATATACAAATAAATATATGTGCTCATATGTATATATGTATGAATATAAAGGTAACTGCACATATAAATACATGTAGTGTATAGATATATATCGTACAAATAAATAATTACATACATTTGAATATAGCCATAAGTAAATGCTCGGTGTGTGTCTTAGAAGAGTGAATTGCAATACATGGCTTGGCTTGGTTTAATCCACATACTGTTGTTGAAGACTAAGTTTTCCACCCAAGTCAACTGGCTGCGCACATCTGTCCTCATCACAGGAGCCCGGTCATTCTCCCTCAGAGAGCAGGCACAGTCTCTCACCTCCAGCTCTGCAGCTCGTTCACACTAAACTCGCCTCTCCCTCTAGTTTCTGGCCAACTTCGAGAAGCCGCTCTTGGGCAGACTTTTCTAGCTCCATGGTCTGATGCTCCAGAGCCCCCACAAACAAAGCACTCAGGGGTGAGCTCTAGTTCTTTAAAACTACTCATCATTCTCATCCCTTCCCACAGGCAGAATTGGGGACCCATTTTATTGCTCCCAGCCCTGGAGTCTTGGGGCTTCCTGACAATTATCATTCCTGAAACTCACATTATGTTCTTATGTTTTAAAATACTTCTGATTTAAGTACAGTGGGTGCATCCAGGATGTGGGCTGGAGGACTTTTCATAGGGTTGCAGCCCCCGTAAGAGTGACCAGAGGAAAGAGTTCTTCTCTGGCCACCGCACCCAGCCCCTCCAAGAGCCATTGCTGCCAGGCCCAGGGATCAGTGTCCTTTATTTTTCCTTGTTTGGTGAAGCCCTCTTCAGCCTGTCTCAGGGGACACGAGCCAGGCAGGAAACAAATCGCACTGAACCTGCCCTGCTGGGCTTTCTCACAGAGGTTGAAGCGCTTTCCATCATCGGGCCCACTTCCTCCAAGACCAGATTCCTGCCAAAGAAGTCTTGCTGAAACTGCTTCATACTTGGGTCTTGAACAACTGGGGTGGGAATGCCATGTGTATTTTTTTATGTTTTATTTGATTTTTGGTTTAGAAGGAATCAGAGAGAATTCCAGTCTTGATATAATCCAAATTGGAAGCAACGTTAAGAAACAGCAGCTAAAACCCAATCCAGTAGCACCTTCGATGTTAACCGGATCTGTCCAGCTCCCAAGACATCGATAGCTTAGTGTGGAAAGGAGAATGACAGTCTGTGCTGGAATACAAGCTTTGTCGATGGAAAAGAAATGAGGGCAATAAATGTTCAGTCGTTGCCCTTGGAAAGCCAAGAAACACATCTTTAGTTCGCTAAAGGAGAAAGGCCCTGCAGCATCCTGTTGTACAGAAAAGTTGTATTTGGGGCTCCAAAAAGAAGCCGAGGCAACCACAAGAATTTGAGTTACTCAAAGACAAAGGCAGCAAACTGGTGTCCTCCTGTGCATGTAAACCTGGACTGGTTGGTCTATCCAGGGTTCATGGGGAGAAATTGGCTGATTAATTAGCGATATCTACAGTCAGTATGGGAAGGAGACGTGAAGACAAAACATACAACTGCCTACCCTACTCCAGGGATCACCTATACATTTGGTGCTGTTAGCACTATTATGTTTTACTCTAGAGCTGCTAAACTCTGTTCATGGGGTTGATAGTGTAGGAACTCTGCAAAGAGGTCTTGGAGGTCATTGGAATTGGCACTCATCTGAGTTCAGCCATTGTACATGGACCCTTAGTAGAGGCTCTAGAATGTGCAAGTCTCCACCATGCTATCACATGACCTGGTGTCCCAGCCAAGTACCTGACAGCGTGTGCTAATACCTCTTTGTTATCCCTGGGGTAGTAACTGAATTTGTAATTGCTTTTATTTCTCTACCCTAACATATTGCCTTTAAGTAAGATCTAGGTGTGCTCTATATTATATATCTTGCCCAAGACTTTATGTTTCTCTGCCCAGCTGCCTTGACTGTTATCATAGGCAGACTCTGGGCAGGTAAGTATTGTTATACCTATATTATCTGTAAGCATGAGGGGGGAAGAAGTGTGGCTCCTCTCAGTTTACTTCTATATCTAGCTATATAATGCCATGAGGTAGCCAGTGAATATTCTATTGGACGTGGCTGATAGCCAGAGACAGTCTTCTGGTTTTTGAAGGCATCCACATTTTGGTCACAACTTCATTACAGTGTAGGCCAGCAGAACTTTCTACAGTGATGGAAATGTTCTATAACTGTTGTGTCCAGGACAGTGGCCATCAGTTGCATGTAGCTATTGAGCACTTGAAAGGCATTTACAGCAACTGAGAAACTGAATTTTTGGCTTTATTTAATTTAGTTAAAAAAAAAAAAGAAAAGTTAAATAGCCACGTGTGGCAAGTGGCTACCATATAGCCGTGCTTCTGAAATTTTAGCGTGGATAAAAATCACCCAGAGGGCTTGTTAAGACATAAGCCCCTAGGTCTCACAGTCAGAAATTCTGATTCAGTACGTCTGGGACATGACGTGCAAATGTATGTTTCTAACAAGCCTCCAGACGCTCCTGATACTTCGTGCCCAAGGACCTCCTCACTTTGAGTACCCCGATGGAGGAGCCCAGAATTGTTTAACCTGGTGGTCCTCAACCGGGAGTAACTTTGCCTCCTGGAGGACGCTTGGCAATGTCTGGAGACATTTTTGATTGTCACAGTTGAGGGGTAGGGGTGCTACTGGCCTCTGTTTGGTAGAGCTCAGGGATGCTTCTAAATATCCTGCAATGCACAGGACATCTCCACTACCCTCAGCCCCGCAACAAAGAATTATAGTTTAAAATATCAGTAGTGCCAAATTTGAGGAATTCTGCTAACTGCTTACACCAATCATATGCTGGCTGCAGAGATGGTAGCAGTAACATCTTTTTTCATTGTTAACCTGTATCCCTGACTGACTGTGACCCCATTCCTTAATCCAATATTATAATACTACCAGTTCCTTCGACCCTACATGTGTTCCCAAATGAGAAGTTGGATGCTGGTAGTGGCGTTTTGTATTTGAGTTTCTTCCCCTGGCTTCCACACTGGGATCCAGCGGGGTGTGCCCTAGGCCACCAGGTCCCAATGGAGTGCTGCCAGACAAGAGCAGAGAGTGGCTTTTTTATCTAGTCTCCAAGAGGAGCAGTACAATGGGTGTCAGATTTTTGCAGTGAATCCCTTGAGCATTAGTCATCAGGAGGTGTGTTGGAGAAATTAACCCGGGCAGTGTGCTGGGGCATAAAATAATAGGATAAGGGCACAGAAATGCCAAGGTTCCTGCTATTCTTCTGAAGAACAGCTTCTTCAGTGTGGCCTGGGCCAGCCCCTTGTTCCCAGGGCTTCAGTGTCAGACACGAGCTTCCAGAAGAGGCAGTGACCTTGCCCCGGAGTCCTGAAGAGTCGGAGGTCAGAGCAGGAGAGGCCTCCTTTGATTATCCCTGTGCCCTCCAGATGTGAAGCCAGCGTGAGTTTCCTTGAGAAATGCAGGGAACTTCAGCCTGCGTAAGGCAGCAAGAGCAGGATGTTTTCTGTCTGCCTGAGGATGTTATTTTAGGTCTTAAAAGCACATATATTAAATGTACGCTCCCTCCACCACCACTAAATTATCTCCCCAAAGTCTCAGAGAGCCAAGTCCTACTCACTTTCTCCATTTTTCTGCCCTCTTCTCCAGTTTTAAGCCCTGGGCTCCAAGGGCATATTGGGAGCTTCTAAATTAGTAACAGCCACCCCTGCTGCCAAATCCACGGGCCCCTGCTCCCACCAGGGGGTCTGTTTACAAAACCCTTTCCCTCAGGTTTCTCTGCTTAGCACTGGAAGATCCCCAGGCCTCAGTGGTGAGTCACTGATGCAAAATTGGGCAGAACTAATCTCACGGTTATATGGCCTTTCCATCTTTTTGGTCAGAAATGAAAATCCGAAATCATTCAGCAACTGTCATCATGGCCTGAACCTGCTTGCCTTTTTTAGATCCCCAAACTATTTTACAATGCTCAGAAGGCCTTCCTGAGTGCAGCTGCTGTCTCTTTATGCGGCACAGCTAAAGTCCGTGACCATTCTCAGGTCTTTGGCTGGTCAGACTCCATCCAGTGCCCCCTTAGCAGCTGAGGACGAAGACGTCCCTGCACGTGAGGGCACCGCGATGAGGCGACTCACTCACTTGAGGATAGCAAGCTTGGTTTGCGGAGCGACCCTGATGGAGCAGGTTGGTACCCATAAGGGCAAGCTGGGTCCCCGGAGACGTCTCAGCCTCATGCTCTCTAATCCTTTCTACAGCTTCCTAGGTCCTCTCTCTCCTTCGTAACCCAGCCGTGTGATCTTAGCAAACCCACCTGGTCTGAGACTCAGTTGCCCTTCTGTGACATGGAGCTAACAGTAGCTTCTTAGGTTGTTGAAAGTGTCAGTTTGAGTACACCTATTCACGTGCTGGCACACTGCCTCGTCCATAGAGGGCATTCAGGAAACGCTAAGGCTCTTCCATGGTGTTGGCACCGCTGGGTCACAGCTCCCAGGGCAGGGGCCCGCCCCTGTGCAAAGGTGCAAGGCAGCATCTGTCTGAACGGGGAGTGGGGGACACGTATGTGGGGAGGGTGCCACATCTACCTCTGGCTTATTCGAGGAGTGAAAGGAATGAAGCCAAATGTGCGTGACGGCTCAGAGAATGCTGCATTATTCCAGAAGGCTGTTTTTACACTTTGGCTAATGAGTTTTGACCTGTGTGAATTTGGTCTCATAATCACACAACTCAGATTTTCCGTTAGCCAATCAGACTGGCTCTGTGATCTTAGCCATTTCAACAATTCTCAATTATCAGAGCAGACACCAAGGATAGGGAAAGATAACTAATGTTCTCCTCTTCTGAAGATGTCTTCTGTGAGCAGAACTGGCTCACATAAGCCTGGGGTTGCAAAGCTGAAGGAAGCCTTCACTTCCCATTTGTCAGCACCGGCTCTACGGACTTGCTCCCAGACTACAGCTTCCCAAGGTCGGGACAAGGAAGGCCAGGCCTCAGAGTCCCCAATCCAAGCCCAGCAGTCACTCTGTGTCTGGCAGGACCTGGCACCAGAGGACAATTCCGGGGTTGTGGGTGGGCAGGTCTGAAGGGACCGGACAGGGAAGAGGAGCCTGTGCTAACTCAGAGGCCGGTGAATGTCCAGGTGGCCTCGCAAAGGTGAGCGGAAGGGACGCTAAAAGCTGAAACCGCGCAGTCGCCAGGTGACAAAGGAAAAGCTCTCTCCTTCAGAGGAGCAGGGTGGCCGTGGGCGCACAGGTGTCTGCTCCCCAGACAGACGGCGAGAACTGCTTCCCCAGGGTGGTGGCCCTGCCGTCATGGGGAAGAGTCAGACTCCGGGTCTGTTTTAAAGGCAAAAGCGACAGGATGAGGCCCGGATGGTCGTGGCACGTGCTGTTCACGTGGCTGCTCCTCGCTGGTGGGCCACCCCAGGGACCGCTGCACACCTCCAGGAGGCGCGCCGGGCCCAGCACCGGCTGGTTTCTAGCACTAAGGCTGTAAACACCCCCGGCAGGTCGGGGGAAGTGGCCGAGCAGAGGCCGGGGCTCGAACACAGCCCACCCAGCTCTGCCTGGCCTCTAGCGTTATAAATTATGGAGCTGTCTTCATCTATTATTCAGAATAATTTATTTTGGACATTTGCATCAGCAGTTTATATACAAAATAAACCAGATGCCAAAAGACGGCGAAATGAATTAAAATGGACATGCGTGGAAGGTGGGTGGGGGGATGGGGGTACGGCGCCGGGAGCCGAGAGCCCATCATTAATCAAACACGGGCTGTGCGGTGACAGGAGACGAAAGGGCAGGGTGGAGAGCCCTCGGAATGGGAAGAGCACCTGATTAGCTCTCCCCAGGTCCCAGCCTCATGTACTTTGGGCATCTGCATTTGCCTGTGGAACGCCAAATCTGCCACTTGCCTAGAAACCACACGCATGGGAGCAGAGACGCCACCGTCTCGGTGTGGCAGCCCGGCCCCACCCAGTGCAGGCAGGAGCGACAGACCCGGGGAGGGTGGCTCGCGGGGCGGGGACCCAGCATCAGACCAGGGCCCTTGCCCCTGGAAGGAAGTGTCTCTCAACTGGATGGGAGGAGGAGGAGGAGGAGGCAAAGTGAGGGAAAATGTGGGGACGGGGGTCAGAGGGAAGAAACCGCACAGGGGAGCACTCAGGGAAAGGAAACCACATTCAGTTTGTAGCTGAATCAATAAAAGGTTTTGTTTTGTGTTTCTGAAACCTGCAGGGTACAATTGGAAACAGTTATGAAGTACAAGTTTTTTTTATAGCAGAAATGTTTCCATTTTCTTTTTTTAATGCATCCCTGCCTTACCTTACTTATGGGCCAGTGAACTAGCCTAAAACCCAAAGCTCCCTGTTGCAGACTCCTGCCATTTCGATTTTGAGGCTGTCCCTCAGCCACATCTGACCCACCAGCTCCTGTCATTAGCATCCAAGTGTTAAGCCAGGGGAACTCGGTCTGGGAACACCACCAATGTGGCCAGTAAGCTGCAATTTAGTTAATGTGCACCTCTTGTAGGCCCTGGTTTTGGTTAGAGCATATTTGGGTAGAGTGTATGGAGGTGGTGGTAGGGAACGGAGAGGAAGGGGAGGGTGACTAGCTCATCTGCAAAAACTGCCCAGCTGAGATAACATTTAAAATGAAAAGGAGAAGGTCCAATGCTTTGTAATCCTCCAGCAGCTGCTCATTTTGGGTCGAGATCAGGAAGAAGCACTTTGCCATTAGTCCCTGAGCCAAAAGTGGCCGGTGGTGGTTTTTGGTCTCCCTAAGCCACCTCCAAGGGGGTCACTCAGCTGTGTCCTAGGGAAGCAGAACAAGAGAAAAAGAACAAGATGGCTTGTAGGCTCCATCCATGTGTGTGGCCCCTGGGATGCCCCTGCAGATGGGCCTGGTTGGAGACAGTGATATTTTGGACAGGTTCACTGTAGCTCAGTGCCCAAAAAGGGCAGCTGGTAGGCTTGTTCCACTGTTCTTCAGCCTGTCACTGCATCACTCTTAACAAGTCGTCCATATCCCAGAGATGCAGATTATCCCTCAGCTCAGGGGGCCAAGCCTCCCTCCAGGTGACTGAGCCTGCAAAAATGTCGCCAGAATCCCCAGGAGCCTGCCCAGATCCTGCCTAAACCCAGCCCAAGGAGCTCGTCACCATTCCAGCCAAGGGCTTAACCGGGCTGGTGGTTTCTTCCACTTGAGAAAGAGTGGCTTTCTCTTATGCTTTAAAATTACAAATAAACCTAAACTGACTTTAAACATATTAATGATACCAGATGGCTTCATAAAATGTAAGTAGAGCAATAAAAATACAAATGGGGCCCTCCCAGTAATTAGCTTTTGATTTACACAGTCCCAAGAAATTTGGATCAAGTATTGCCTTTCTCATACATTAGGTGGTAATCCTCTTTCAATCATTCCTCCAGGCTTGGCCTTGTTGCCTTTTCCATATCTCTTCCCTGACCCTCCATCCCAAGCTGAGAGGTACTTGTAAGTTTCATGGCACTGAAGAGTTGAAATAAAGGCTTGCAGTCATCTCTTTGGAAGTGTCAACAGGCTGCCTAATTAGGACAGCCATGAAGTGCTTGGGGGATGTGAAGTGTCCCATAAATGCACATTGTTCTCGTTATAATTATGACACAGTAATAATAACTCAGCTTGTTTGGGTATTTTCACAGTAACAAATATTCTCTTATTTATTGCCAATCATGTACTTTGCTATTTATGGATGGAAAATATTCTTTGTTGCCAAGGTCAGGTCACCGGATAAAGCCAACAGAGTAGAAATATTCTGATTTCTAGATTCACTCGGAGTTCAGGAAGATTCATAAAACCTTGGTTACAGAAAACCATAGAACTGATTCTGCTCTGTAGAAGCATGGACTGAGTAGTGGACCCTTTTAGATCCAAATATTGGCTTCTCTACTTACCCACTGGGTGACCTTGAGCAAGTTACCTGACCTCTCTGTGCCTCACCTTCCTCATCTATAGAATGAAGGTATTGATATCAAATTCCCCAATGGGATTACTGTAAGAATTGAGTGAGTTAACATAGTAAAACACTTAAAACGGTGCCTAGCACCTAAATGTTCAGTAAGTGTAGCTGCTGTGCCTGTGGCTACAGTCACTACAATAGAGCGGAATGCTCCTCCAGAGACTATCTAGTTTGGTGTCCACATGACACAAAATAAAACAACAGAAAGCTGAGGCCTACAGAGTCAAGGACGTACCACATCCACCGGGGTAGTTTGGCGGTGTTACCTCTGTGAAAACAGTGTAAGAACAAGAGCCTTAAGTTATGACAAAATAAATTAGAATTCTTGTGAGGCGGAGTTTCCAATCTTAATTAGGCATAGGAAGGGATTAATGAAAAGCAATATGGAAATTGCTTATACCATTTAATAACAGTAGCAATTAATAAAGTGTTTATGATAGATATCAAATATTCTTCAAAGAGCTTTTCATGCAATAAGTCATTCAATCCTCAAGCAGCCCTATGAAGCATGTGTTATTAAGACAGATATTTTGCAGATGAGGAAACTGTACAGAAAGGTTCAGTTACTTGCACCTATTTGCACAGCAATGAAGTACCAGAGCTTAATTGCAGAGTGGAATTCGAAATTTTCTGTGGTAACTGCAGAGCCCTCTATGAGTTGGGTAATTACGCTGGGAAATAGATAGACTGGGTATATCCAGGAATTTTCTTCTAACCCTGTAATTTCTTCCACAAATATTTCCTAAGTCTCCACATCCGCCTAACCACCCCTCACCCCCTTCTGCCCATGCCAGGCACTGGACTAGACCCTGAGGACACAGCATTAACCTGATCCGTGGTTCTCGCCCTCATGGAGCTATAGCCTACAGTTCTAAAATGCTACGACTTGTGTGTGTGTGTTTGCTGCAGCTTAAGGAGTGTTCCACTCCAGCCAGGACAGAGCTCCCTTCTTTTTACCCACTCAAGGGGTGATGGCTGAGGTGGAAAAAGCCTGTTATGACAAACTCTCCTCCTGACCTCTTGTATCCCTGAAGGAATTCCGTCTCAACTTCATGGCCATCTTCCCTTAATTACCTACCTATTTCACAAACAGTGACCTGCAAAGGCTGCCAGGGTCCCTTCCTGTGTGTTTCCCACTCGCTGTGGCAGTGGCAGTGACGTATCCAGGTCCATCCCCTGTGATACTTCAACATCTGAATTGAACAGTGAGCAAGTCCAGAACGCATTGCCTTCCCTGTTGCCACTGAAATCACGCCAATGGGACCAACTCAATTTTTCTCTTATGGATGGAGCTTGAGAGGGCACAGAAACCAATACAGACCGAGGGAACTGCTTGGGGTGGGGGCTGGATAAACAGTCCGTAGCCTGAGGAGCCCGACTCTGCCCACTTAGCGAGAATGAGGCCCGCAGCCAGCCCAGCACCCCGAGACAGGGAGTCCCCGGGCAGCCACGCTTAGGCATTCATAACTCCATATGTTCTTGTCGTGATCCAATCTCACTGGGATAGATGGTGATTCCAAAATGTATTTCGTGTTATCAATTCCAGTTAAATTATTACATCTGAGGAAAAGAAATTTACCTTGGCCGATGTGCCTGTGTCAGCTCAAGCCTGTTTCGAGGAGACCCGAGTGTGAGTGACGGAGGCTGCCCTCGCTAGCCCTCGCACCTGCACGCCTCTGTGCTGCCACCACAGCTGAGTGGTTACTAATGTCCCCGGAGGGTCCCCAAAGGGTCCCTGTGAAGTCTGAGGACGGTGCCTGCACCACACTGACGGGATCCCCGATTCACCCCAGCTGCACCCTGCACCGGCTCCTCAAGGGCCTCTTTGGAGGCCCACGACATCCTGGTGCCATCTAAGCACATAAATCATCTGTCAGCTGCACACCCAAATATCTCCATTCCTGTGATTTTGTCAGATCATCACCACTAATAGGATGTTGAAATTCATAAATGCATCTATTTCCAGTAATAGGCCTATGTACTGCCATCTCCCAGTTTGAAAAGAGAGAGGTTTTTGCTGGGGACATGAATCCCACATGTCTCAAGAGGGCACCTGGCTTACTTGAATTGGGGAGGTAATTTCCTCCTGGGAGAGACTGCCGAGATCTTTAATACCGAAAGTTTAAATATATCTGTGGCTGTGAAGCACAGCCAGCGACCTAAGAATTGCTCAGAAAATCACAGGATTTTAAAGCAAGGGGAGAAAAAAAAGGCAGCTCTTTTTCTTCTCCCCTCAGGCTGGGTTCCCTGTGGCTTTGTCTGGAAATGCTGTGGCCCTCCAGCACGAAGGGCATCTGCAGAGCAAAGCCAGACAGCAGTCAGGAGGCCACCTGCCTTGCCCAGAGAGCTGCTTTCTTCCCATCGCGAGGAGCCCTGGGTGCAGTTTCATCAGGATCCGGGCACAGGAGGACTGGACTTAATCTCTCCCTCTAAGGCTTCCTGAGGTGCAGGCGCTGGGCCCTGTGGCCATACGCAAAAGGAATTCAGGGTCAGGCTCTGGCCCCGAGAGTAACATGTCCAGTGTGCATTTCCTGGGTGGCAGTGGAGGGCCGTGACAAAGACCAGGGCCCCGGGGAATCTGCCCTGACAGCTGGGCCTGGGGCTATTCACCTTCCTAGGTGAGGTTTCACCTTTATTGGGAAACCTTGGCGTTTGGGGTGGGAGGTGTCCCATTCATTAACTCTAGTACTGGCTCTGAATGATTGCTACCCACTGGTGTGCGGTGAGAACACCGAAACAGGTGAATGCTACCCTAATCACTGGCATCCAGTTCTGCCGCGGCTGCTGCTAGGAAACTGTACACATCACTCATTGGTTCAGCTCTGTGTTTTACAAAACACTTCAAATCAACTGCTCGGGTGCTCTTCCCAGTGACACCGAGAGGTGAGCACAGCAGTGTCCACATTCGGGTTTACTGCCTGACACAGGTGGCAATCTGGAAGCTGGGGTTTGCAACAGTTAAATTTGGTGAAGGTCAGGCAGTATAAGCATTTAACGAGACAGGACCAGAATCTAACTTTTCTGCTTCTGATTCCAGACCTCTTTCCACTATATCTCATGAAAATAGAATCTCAAAGATGACTTTCAAATTCACTCATAGAGTTCGTTCACCAGCTACCAGGGGCCAGCCCCAAGCCTAGGTGCCCAGTGGCACTCAGCAGTGCCAAGGTTGTTCCTGGCGCTCCAAGGAGGAGGATGAAGCACCCTGCCAGGCTTCCCTGTCTTCAAGCCCCCATCTTCCACCTGAACTTGCTTGGGCAGCCCCTCCTAAGGCTCTGTCGCTGCCAGGCAGCGTGGGGCCTCCCACGAATTTATGGAAGGAGATTGGATCCTGCAGGGCCCCTCAGCACGAGCCCAGGAGGCTTCGCATGAAAAATGATTGCACCACACACGCGGAGGCTGTTTAAACCTGTCACTTTAAAATATCCCTTCTCCTCTGCCTAGGCTGGGCCAGGAGGAGCAGGCCCAGGAAGAGGAAATCAGTTTAAAGTGACAGCCCTTAATTTCTGAAGCCAAACCTCAGCGTTTGTGGCAGACTTTTTATGTGCTGAGGTCTCAATTTAATACCAAAGTGTCCCAATGGCACCCCATAATTCTCGGCAAGTTTTTGCACCTTGTTTTCAGACCTTATCAGAAAAAATCCAGACAGCTAGGGAGAAGCTTCCTGTTCCTATTGGAGCAGGCCTAGGACAGAAGCAGGCCCTGGGCTTGAAAGGGACAGCAAAGGCACCCCAGGGGAGCCAGCTGGGCCTGCTTAATTGCTTTTCTTTTGTTAAAAGCTGCTGTTACCAGGTTGCCTGAGGCAAGGACAGGATGCTCAGCATTCAATTAAAATGTATTTCATGATTGGAGGGCAGTTCTGAACCAAAGCCTAGACATTGAATACAGTTGTCTCCCCTTATCCATGTTTTGCAAGGTCTGAAAATATTAAATGGAAAATTTCAAAAATAAACAATTCACAGGTTTTAAATTGTGCATCCTTCTGAGTGGCATGATGAAATTGCACACCACTGCCATCCGTCCCGCCCAGGGCGTGAATCCTCCTTTTGTCCAGTGTACCCACACTGTCTCCACTCCCTGCCCATGAGTCACTTAGGAGCCATCTGGGTGATCGGATCCACGGTCAAGGTCAAGGTATTGCAATGCTGGTGTTCAAGTAACCTTACTTGATTTCATGATGGCCCCAAAGCCCAAAGTGATGCTGGCAATTTGGATATGCTAAAAAGAAACCATAAAGTCTTTCCTCTAAGTGAAAAGTGAAAGCTCTTGACTTAATAAGAAAAGAAAAAATATTGTATGCTGAGGTTGCTCCGATCTATGGTAAGAAGGAATCTTCTATCTGTGAAATTGTGATGAAGGAAAGAGAGATTTGTGCATGGTATATGTAGGGTTTGGTACATGATACCTTGGATACTCCCAGGTATCCACTAGGAGTCTTGAAATATATCCGCTGTGGATAAGAGGGTATTATTGTAAGGTTTTCAGCATCCCTCAGGGCTATACTTTGTTCTCACCTCTTCTAGGAAGCCTTCCCAGACCAACCCAAAGTCTTTACTGTGTGCAGTGAATTGCATATTTTATTGTGCGTGTGTATGTGTGTGTGCACGTGCCTGCATGAATGTAGCAATTCTCTCCTAAAAACTCTACTACATATATGCATGTATTCTCATTTGAGTTGAGTACCTAAGGCAGTACCTTGACTCTATTAGATATTTCATAAAAATACCCTGCTAAGATTTTTATCCAGAATGGGAAAAAAAATTATCAATTCGTAGGATTCTTTTAAAAAAAATGTTCTTAAAGCCTCCCACTGTGCATTTCCACTCACCACATTCTAGGGCCTGGTTTAGTGCCACGTACACAATTAGCTGCTTGGAGATTCTTGTTGAATGAATGAAGAGCTGAATATGTTTTCTCCTCAGCATGGAAGACTACTTTCCAAATGAAGTGGAAAGGGAAAAACTCATCTCGGTGCATGGTGGTGCGGAGGTGGTGGGGCTGGTGGGGCTGGCGGGGCTGGTGGGGCAGAGGTATGAATGTGAAGTGGCAGCCCTGCTTGAGATCTGGACTGGGGCAAACAAAGGCATTCACACGCCCACTCCTATGGTTACGGCAAGGTGCTGCAGAGCCAGCAGCCACTGTCACTGATTTCTTTTTCATCCTCTCCCTCTCTTGACTTTCCTGTAGACCCAGAGGGGTGCTGACCTAAGGAACAAGAGCACAGGCCTTGAACCATAACTCGAGCAAGAGGCTTTCCCAAGAGGCCTTCTTTGCAGTCACCTACCAAACCCAAATCTGCTTGCTTTATGAGGTTATTACTTTTAACAATCACGTATCTGGCACTTTGCATCCCTGGAATGTTTGGCAGTCATAACATGGTCAATTAATTGCACATGATCAAGGGTGTCATAAAAGTAGGTGGTATGAAGTCAGCCAGTCTCAGCCTGGCCGCTCCATCTTAGGCCCCTTCAGGTCAGCTGGAGCCCATTTCACTGAGAGATGAACCCGTTTCCCTAAGCTGTGCCATTACCCCCATGCTGCAGGACACTGCTCCATGGCTCTGACAATCTAACATCGATATCCCTACTGTCTCTGAAATGTGGACAGTCTGAGTGAAGAAAAGGGAGAGGAAAGGGCGACAGCAAGTACTTCTAGGAGCCTGTGACTCAGATGCAGGATCTGCCACCACTCATAACCAGGGCTGTGCAGGATGCTTTCCACACATTTGCAAACAGATTTAATAATAAGGAGCTGTCTGCCTCGATGTGTCAAACTCCCTGCTAGCGGCACATAACACAAAGCAATGCAAGGTCATGAGCTCCTCTTTTGTCTGTTCCAACATACAATATGATTTTCCTTCAAATGGAGGTTTCATAGAAGTGTAATCAACCACTTAAAGGTACCTAGAGATAAAACATTTGAGGATAAAAATTAAACTCCAAGGAGATGGGTACAACAAGCTGTTCTCTTTTGCTCCTTGATGAATTCAGACAGGCAGTGTAGCAAAGTGAAGAAAAGACTGGCCCCTGTACCCCAAAACCTGGGATCAAATCCCTTCATAAATCAGAGCCACTTAACCTTTCTGACCTTCAATTTAAAAGGAGGGGGTGGGGGTTGGCGGCACAGAATAGTCCACACTCACTCCATGGTGTTTGAGATTCCCAGGTGAAGATGTAATGTCTTACTGGACAAATATACAATTCTAATTCCAGGATATTGTGCTCCTTTTGGGATCCCAAGTTGAAAACTGCATCATCTCTTTTTCCTCTTTTGGCACTTCTCACAGCACCTAGCTCGGCGTTAAGCACAGCAGATTCCTCCTAGCAATATGCAGATGAACACACCCAGTGCTGGAGACCACTGACTCTGAAGTCAGACTTGCAGCTCCTCACTTAGTGGCTTTGTGACCTTGGGCAAGATGCATCACCAACTGAGAGCACAGTGTCCTTTGAGGGTGATTACTGTACATACATACTTTAGGAATGGATCAAATGAGACCACACATGTAAAGAATGTGCAAAGAGTAATCCCTCAGTGAATATTAGCTATTATTATTAAAAGAAAAGGCAAAGGGCAAGCAGGGAATGGTGAAGACGGCAGGTCAGAATGGACACACAGTGTAAGAGGCTTTGGATCCTATGGGGGAGAGACACCCCCAGCACCATCATGAGGAGTGAGATGGAGGAGTGGGGAAGAGGGTTCCTGGATTTACTCAGAGGGCTGAACTTTTAGTTACCTTGAACATCACTATGCTTCCATAGCAAATGGTGTGACTCAAGCAGTCCAGGGACTTGACTGAGCCCCAGACCCAGCTGCCACCCAGATGTCCTCTAACAAGAGTGAATTTCCAGTGTGGAGCAGCTCTCTGTTTGGTTTTCAAGGAAAAATATTAAAACTACTCTTTAAGGAGAGGCCATGTGGTGTGATAGAAAACGCCCAAGATTTAGACTGGGGTTTACTTTTGTGTTCCTGATTTACTGAGTTTCTAGGAGAGGTGACAAAATCTCTGAGTTTCTGCTCCTTCATCAGAGGTATAACCTTCTCCTAGGTTTTTTGCAAGATGTAAGTGACATGCAATAATCTGGAATCAATTTGCAAGATGTGATACTTTATAAAGTCTTGTCAATTATTAAGACTGGAGTGAAGTGAAGAGAATTTCAGGCTGTAAAAGAAGATATTCCAGGTGTGGATCCCATGTGTGATAAAAAAAAAAAAACAACCCCTCAGTCTTCACTTTATCCTGTTATGTGACACAGCACACACACACACACACACACACACACACACACACACACACACATGCTGGTGGTGAGAAGGAGACATTGTTACATTGCTTTGATAGATTTACTTATTTACTTGTGAGATAGTTTTGGACATCACAATTTCATAAATGTTTCAAACAGGAGAGAAAAGTTGGGGAAAGAGGAGGGGGAAGAGACCTTTGTCAAACTGATCTGACTGCCAACAAGTGAATAAAATTTCCTTCTAATCAAATGCATCATTAAAAGTACAGACATTAGAGCCCAGTGCTGACAGCTTTATGAGCAAAGCATTTGCAGTTAATTAGGATATACTGCCTTTGTAGTTGGGATTGCATCAGGGGTGCTGTTTTACTCCAGCTAAATGACACTTGCTTCCACTGTCATGGCACCCGGATGCTTGGATCGTTTTTCGGGTCTTCCTCTAGCTTAGTCTGTTGGGTATCCATGGACAATGCTTAACCCATAATGTCATCTTGAACCATGCAGCAGCTAAGCTTTTCAAAAGATCAACAGCAACTTTTGTGGAGCTATAGCCAGAGAAATTGAGGACCAAAAGAGGCACTGAACTTCCAGATGCACCTGCCTTTCCCAGCTGCTGTACCAAGCTTTGCAGGAAGGATGTGAAGGGGACCTGAACATGCCATCCCCAAATATGCTGCTTTGGCATATTGATTATTTTGAGCTGAAGGCAATTGGGAAACATCAGATGCAGACAGGGCCTTCTGCCATCCCCCTTTCTACCTAAAAGCAGGGCATACATTTTCTGTGAGAAAGGCACCAGGAAGAGGAAATGTTCTTATTACTAGAGATGGAGAGTCAATGCCAAAATGAAGCTGTACAAACATACCTACTAAAATAACCCTTATCTTCCATTAGGGTCCCCCATCCATATCTGAGTCACCCGCAATTTACTGTCCCTTGTCCAAACCCTTTTTCCTTTGTCTAGTCACATCTCCACATTTTATTGCTCTTTGTTAAAATGGTATATAAATCTCCAGGTATAAATGCTTCTTTGCGGTTTTCACTTCTTCCTATGAAGCAACCCCCATGTCCTATAAAAATATTGATCTCAAATAAAATGTGTATGCTTTCTCCTGTTAATCTGTCTTTTGTCAGCTTAATCCATAGGTCTCAGCCACAGACTCTAAGAGAGTAGAAGAAAGGTATTTCCCCCAGAAAGATGAGAACTAGAAGGCCCATAGAATGTACCCTGCCCAGCCCATTGGCCTGTCCACCTCTGACAGGCCTCAGGGCCACACATGGCAGTCAATCTCTGACTGCTCAGTGTTCCAGGTGTTAGAATATTTGAATGATCACAGAGTCAAACCGCCACCTGCATTAGCCAGAAAAGGGAAGAAGTCACAAAACAGATGTTTCCTGAGTATGAGAAGACAATGGGAATATTGTTGTAAGGAGAGAGGTTAGAATTGTTGACTTTTGGGCCACATTAATGGAAACTGATAATTGCTTCCCAAATCCAGCTCTTTCAGAGTCCAGTTCTTTTTGCTTTTTTGAAAAAAAACTAGAAGAAAAATTCTAGAATTTACTTTTTTCTGTGAAGCATCAAATCTCTGTAAATTGTTGTAAAAACTTTTTGGAGGATTACTTAGCAGCTTCTTCTGTCTCTAGGTGGGACCACACCAAGCAGTGAAACCTTGTCCTTTTTCAGTCTAACCAGCAATTTAATGACTCATTAAAGATACGAAAAGTAAAGCAAGCCACTTAGCGTAAAGCCCAAAGGGACATGCCCAGGGTCACACAAATGACTTTCATGGAAGGGCCAGCATGGGGACCAGTCCTCCTGACCGTGCAGCCCAGCACTTGGCTGCCATGTGTGGCAGCTGCAGAGGACAGTCAGAGCAGCTGGCCATCTCCCTCCTTGTAAGACTTTCTATACATTTGAAGACAGTCATTAAATTGCTCCTCAGCCTTCTTCTCCAAGTTAAATAACGATAGTTCTTTAGCCTTTCTTTGGTGGTTTCATTCTCCAAATGCCTTAATCGCCTTGGGATCTCTCTAAGCCATTTTTAAATATCTGATCTGAAAGGAAGTTGATGACATATGAAAAGTGGCAAAGAAGCCCTGCATTACTTGATTGAAATGCTTGAGAGTGAGGATCAAAGCCCAGCGTCGTCTCTGGCCAAGCCTATTGCCATGGTGCGGAGGGTCTGTTGCCATTTCCGAGGAACTGCATGAGGAAGATGGGGCGTTCCACCCTAATGCTGTATTAACTGCCGCTGCAGACATTTGTAGAGGTTGCTGGGTAATTGAATGACCGACAGCAGTATTGGAGCTGTGCACCAAGATAAGGGTAATCAAATTTCATGCTTCAGAGGCTCCGCAGCTTTAGCTGGCCACCTCGGGGGTCACAAAGAATTCCTTTCCCCACCCAACCATGCTATCTTTTCCTACAAATAGTTCTGCACAATTGGTCAGTTGCATTTTGTGCTTTTGTGTTTTCCTCTGAAGAGCCCCCCAAAGGCAATTCCTGGAGACAAGGAACCCTCAGTAAGAGGCCGAGTGTGGGGCCAGTTGGTCGGACACTTCAGGAGCTCTCAGGAAAATCAATTCCCATTGTTTTCCACCCTCCTTTTAAGAGGCAGTTGATTATTTATGTGACCCTAGTACCAGACATCAACATGGGGATGGAGGGTTAGAACAAAGGAGGGAAATAAAATGCAAGAAAGGAAGAAGAGGAGAAAGGAAGAGAAGGAAAAGCGACTGGAAAGGAATCAAACATATTCAACTCAACCGCAGCAGCAGAACGAGGAATGCTGTGTCAGCACCAGCACCCAAGCTGCTTACAAGACGTGGCAAAAGTCAGAACACATGCGTGCAGCTGCCTGCCTGGGAGAGCCAAAGAGGGTAAAGCTGTTGTGAAACTGAAGCCCGGCTCAGCAGCACCCACGGCATCACTCCTGTGGTCCTAAGCAACAAGGGGCCCAAGAAGAGCTTCCTCCCTCACTGACACCTGGATTTTCTGCCCATGGTCGTTCATGGCCATGTGCTGATTCAGAGAGCTTCGACAAATGGGGGAGAGGTCGAGGGTCAGATATGGGTTCAGTTACCAGCTCAGACAAGAAGCTGACTGCTTGTCACCTCATCTGTGAAATGGGAAGGTTAGACAAGATTTGCATGAAGGCACCTTCTGTATCAGAATACGCTAGTCCCTCCTTATCAGCAGAGAATGCATCCAAGACCCCCACTGGGTGTCTGAAACGGTGGATGGTACCGAACCATATATATATGTATGTATATACACACTCACTCACACTATGTTTTTCCTGTGTGCACATACCTATGATAAGGTTTAATTTATAAATTAGGCATAGTAAGAGATTAACGGCAATAATATTAAAATAGAACAATTATAACAATATGCCAGCATCCCTACTCTTGTGCTTTGGGGCCATTGTTAAGTAAAGTGAGGGTCACTTGAATACAAGCAGTGCAATCTGGCCGTGGATCTGATCACCTAGACAGCTGCCAAGTGCCTGGGGGTGGGTAGTGTATACGCCCTGTCGGTGCTGGACAAAAGGGTGATTCGGGGTCCGGGTGGGACAGAGCAGAACAGCTCAAGATTTCATCACATTATTCAGAATGGCGCACAATGTAAAATTTGTAAATTGTCGATTTCTGGAATTTTTCATTAATATTTTCAGACTGCAGTTGACCATGGATAACTGAAACCACAGAAAGCGAAGCTGAGGATAAGGGGCAACCACTGTATCTGGGACCGTAAGGGAGAAGCCCTCTTCTTGAGTTGAGAAGCTTTAAAAATTCTCTCTAGTGTGTCTGGACAAAAACTTCTCACCAAAAAGATGTTTCCAGAAGTGATACATTTAACAATAAGACAGTTTATATTTCCATTGTTGTCTCTTATTTCAAAGTGAGTTAAAGTGAAGGAAGTGTTGGTGTCTGTAACATTTAGAAAGGTTGAGCTTCGGATGAGAGAGCCCAGGGTGCCCAGGATGTGCAGGCCCGGGGGTGGGGGACTGGGCCTACGTGCGTCTAGCAACCACACTCTGGTCTCCTCCCTTTGTGGGGTATTACTGCTCTGTGGACTCATCAGAGATCCTGGGAGCATTTAATGAGAAGCTAGTGTGCACTCGTTGCTGCACCGTGCACAAGTAAGTGCAATGACATGTTCCAAGGGCGAGGATTACAATCAACATACCACCTGTGAGTGGAGGCAGAGACATCATTCTAGACAGAGGGAGGAGGTGGAACAAAGGCAGGGGATGCAGAACATTCTGACAAGTTTGAAAGACCACATCATTGAGGGAGGGAGGGTGTTAGGCTACAGGTAGGCTAGAGTTATCGGGGGTCTAGACTTTCTGGTTAAGGGACAGACAATGGGAAGTAATTGAAGGGATGATGGGCTTGCAGAAATAATCCCCCTTCCTTCTTCCTCTCTTCAAACCGTGTAACCCTGCAAGGGCTCCTTGTCCTGGCCATACAGAGCTGTGGGCAAATATCCCTGAGGGGAACACAGATCCCACATGGGTTGAGGCTGAGGGAACTCATAGATCGACCCCCTGCCCAAACCCAGCCATGTGCAAAGTTAGAGCTGGGATGTGCCTTGTGCCAGTGGAGGACGGGATAGAGTCAGGGCACTGATATACAAGCTCATCCTATTCATAGGATAATAGCTACTCTTTATTGCATTATTAGTACATGCTAGGCACTGCACTAAGTGCTTTACAAAAGTAATCTCATTTAATTCTCATAAAAACTGTGACATTAAAGCTAGAAGCATTCTGATTTTATAGATGGGAAAACTGAACTCAAATGGATTAAATAATATGTCTGATGTCACATAGCTAGTATCTCTGAATCAGTATTCGACTATAGGTCTGTCAGACCATAGACCATACACTTGACCACGTATTATCCTGCCCTGTGAATGACAGCCCCAGGTAACAGGACCAGGCGTTCTGGGCTCTCTTCCTCAAAAGCGGTCTAGATCTGTGCTGTATATACAGTAGCCGCTACCCACAGGTGAAATGTGGCTAGCCTATGCTGAGATGTGCTCTAACTCTGTGGTCCCCAAGCTCCGGGCCGGAGACTGGTACCAGTCCATGATCTATTAGAAACCAGCCCGCACAGCAGGAGGTGAGTGGCAGGTGAGGGAGTGAAGTTTCATCTGCATTTACAACCACTCCCCATCGCTTGCAAAAGGGTAACCGCCTGAGCTCTGCCCCCTGTCAGATCGGCAGCAGCATTAGTCTCACAGGAGCAGGAACCCTATAGTAAACTGTGCACGTGAGGGATCTAGGCTGTGCTCCTTATGAGAATCTAATGCCTGGTGCTCTGAGGTGGAGCTGAAGTAGTGATGCTAGTGCTGGGGAGTGGCTGTAAATACAGATTATCATGAGCACAGAGGTTTGACTGCACAATAAATGTAATGTGCTTGAATCATCCCGAAACCATCCCTCACCCCCCACCTCCCACCCTACTCCCTGTCCCTGAAAAAAATTATCTTTCCTGAAACTGATCCCTGGTGCCAAAAAATTTGGAGACTGCTGCTCTAAGTGTAAAACATACACTGATTTAAAAGACTTAGTATAAAAAAGTAACATAAATATTTATTAATAATAAATTTATGTTGATTACTTATTACAATTATAATATCTCAGACATCTAGGGTTAAATAAATTATTAAAACTAATTTCACCTGTTTTTTTTAAAATGTAGTTCTTGAAAATGTAGAATCACTTTCGTGGCTCACATTAATCTACACAGTACTTCTGGACAGCACTGGTTCAGCCTGTGCTCTGATTTCCTACCGAACCATCTGGAAAGTGTGGGCTGCTTCTACGGTGGTCAGAGCATCCCTCCCTAAGAAGCCTGAAGATGGCTAGAGAAAAGGACTCTACCTCCACACCACAGAGCAAGGTTTCCATTTTTAAGTCCAGACTCTCATCAGAGTCTACCCCTCCCAGTCCTTCGGGGGGAAAAGAGACAGTGTTCTGTGTTCATTAGTTAATATTTGCAAAGTGCTTTGAAGATGAAATGCGCTACATAAATGCTAATAATAGCCCGCTGTACTTCTATGGGGCTTTCATCTGGCGATTTCAAAGCCCCCATCACAGGCAGGCATCATTGTTCTATTACTCTAACACTAATTGTGGCTCCTTGGGGTGCTGGATCATTATCTTCCTCACTACCTGCCCTGGGGAAGCTGGGTCGGGTCTGGCTGCCAGCGTAAATGGAGGGTAACACTCGCCTTGCCTCCCAGGCTGGGCCTCCTCAAAGTCGGCCTGGAAGACTGCAGTCACACACGTACAGGGAGGGGTGTCCTGTAAGAGCCACCCTGAAAACTTGCACTAGAGAATGTCTTTTTGGGAATCTATCTGCTATCCCTGCAGGGTTTTCGTAGAGCTGGCCACATGCCACGCCCTCCGGAAGCGCATGCTGGTTGACTGGGCTCTTTGGTAGCAGTGTCTGTCGTTACATTGTCAACCTTGGTGGAGAAGGGGACAACCTTGGAAAGATCAGTCGCAAGGCTTAAATGTGGTGTTCAGTACAACCTGGGCCAGCCCTGGCTTGGACCCTTACCATCTTCCGTAGTCTACAGCTGGTTGACACGGGGGAGTGACATCTGACGCTGGGCTCAGTGGAGCGGAGGGAAACAGCTTGCAAAAATAGAAAAGGGCGCCGGAGGGGCTGTGCTCCCCGCAGCGTGGCCTCAGCCCCAGCCTCAGGTGCAAAGTGCTTCAGGGCCTCAAGGAATGTCACAGCCAGGCCAACCTGGGCAGCCTCTGCAGCAGATACCCCACCTCCTGCCTGCCAAGTGAGAAAGACCAAAAAGTCAGGTTGCCCACCAGGCGCAAAGCCACACTGAGACATCCCCATGGAGGAGAAATTCCTTCGTGCTAATTACAGCCACCAGGAAGTCAGCCAGTGTGAGATGACACAGCTGGGTTCCCTCACTGCTCAGGAAGAACTGCTGGAGATGCCTAATCTCTCTCACTAAGTGAGTAAGAGAGAGAAAGGGGAGACAGAGAGAGCGCAGGGACACAAAGCAGCCCAGGAATGACAAGCACTCAACCGCCAGGCGGGGGCTGGGTGTGTGTGTATGCAAGCTTTTATAAAAAGGAATAAAATGTGTCATTTCAGATTGGATAAGTTGAACATTACTAATTAAGAAATTACTTAATTATGGAGAAGAAAATAAAATGAAGGTATTTTGCCCTTGAGGGAAAAAATATCTTTGATTTGCTAAATCAAGGAAATGATTAGATTCAAACATTAAATAATTGGAAACAGCTCTGACAAAAATATTAGAATTGCATGCTGCATGGCCTCCCCAGGAACCCTCTCCCTCTACAGCCTCTGTCTCGTCCTGTAAATAAGTCTGGCCTAGAATGGACTGAATACCCCACTCTCTGGCTCAGAGAGGGGCTCATGGGCACCTCTGCCTCATTCTAAGGATGTCTGTCCATGATGTTGTATCCCTCAACTATTTTTAACTCCTGTGCAGCTTGGGTGGGCTTTCCCCAAGGCTCAATCAATTGCTTTCTTCTTCCCACACAAGACTCTTTAACCAGTAGACTACAAATCCTTACCCATCGGTTCACCACACCAGGCACCCCTGTGACAGTGTGATGATCCCTATTCCCCTCCTGGCCTTTAATCCATGGCTCGGAAATATGCACATCACAGGCTAAAGCAGCCAGCTGCCAGCCCACCAGTCCTCAAACTGGAGACAGAAAGCTTCGGCACTCCAGCAGTTTCTTTCAAAATAACTCAAGGAAAGCTCTTTTGCACTTTTGTTGAAACTCTGACCTTGCTTTAAGACTTCACCTCTCTACAAACCATTCCTCCTTCTCTAGCTAAGCCCTACCTGTATTTTCAGTGGCCTCCCTTGTAAATCACCTCAAAGTGGGCAGACTCAACACTGCTGTCATCATCCCTTCTCCTTAAGCAACAAGTGTCACATCCCAAGCCATCGGACTTAGCTTCAAATGACTGGAAGTTCTCCTACATCTTTCATACCTCCAGGCTGAAAATCAGTCTGCTCTTATATATCTCTTCCCCTTTCCTCCGTATCCAATCAGTGGCTAAGTTCTGTCAATTCTTTCTTTAAAGCCTGCTAGCCTATATTTATTTAGCTTTTAGAGTTTCTGAACATTTCATACATTTGTCTTGCTTGCACTCATGGAAAACTGATGAAGTAGCCAAGTAAAGCACACTCCCTCTTCCTTTTCTTTCTTTCTTTCTTTCTTTCTTTCTTTCTTTCTTTCTTTCTTTCTTTCTTTCTTCCTTCCTTCCTTCCTTCCTTCCTTCCTTCCTTCCTTCCTTCCTTCCTTCCTTCCTTCCTTCCTTCCTTTCTTCCTTCCTTCCTTCCTTCCTTCCTTCCTTCCTTCCTTCCTTCCTTCCTTCCTTCCTTCCTTCCTTCCTTCCTTTCTTTCTTTCTTTCTTTCTTTTTTTTTTGATAGATGAGGAAATGGAGGCTCATGCTTAGGTGCACATTTAACACTCTTTACTCTGGGGTGTCTTGACACCATTTCCCCTGGGAGCCTTCCTGAATCCTGAAGACTAGCTTTTCTTGCTTTGACCCCTTTATCATCCAACACTTTCTCCATCGTTAACACTAGACTGTCAGATACATGAGACCAGGAACTGTTCACCCTCACTTTCACATTGCTCAGTAGTATGATAGAAGACAGCAAGCACACAAGAAATTATCAAAATTATTCCCCAAGGAATGAATGCATATATAAAAATAAATAAATGAAACCGTATTCCTAAGGTAGGAATATTCCACAGCTAGTAAATGGTAGAGCCAGAGATAGAAACTAAGCTCTTTTTTCTACTGTGTTCCTAACTAATATCCTTGACATATGCTTCTAGCGTAGTGTCAGGTCAATTACTTTAGAGCATTTTTATCTGATGATAATCATATATCATACAATAAAAAACCCTTCACTTGTTCCCAGTTACACAATTGATAAAGTCTAAACTTCTCAACATCCCTAACTAGCCCTCACTCACTTTTTAGCCATATTAGGGAATGTCATAGTTGAAAGAGGTCATAGATTGTGTAATCCAGCTTCCTTCCTAATGCAAGAATCCTTTATGAGGGACACTTTTTCCAAAATTCAAATAGCAGAGTACCAGCACCCCCATCAGCCTTCAGGAGCACACGTCATTTCCCCTGTAAGACAACAGGACTCCTCGTGCCACCAGCTTACATGCTTGCACGCATGTGTTTTTCAGTCTGTTCCCTGCTTTTCTCCTCTCCAAATCCTACCTACCCCACAGAATCCAGCCTCAGGCAGACCTGCAGGTCTCTCCCTGGCACCGCAGAAAATACCATCCCCCAACATCTCCTTTTCAGATCTATTTATCGCCACTTTCACACTGAGACTCAATCTCATATATTTCAGTTGGCCCTAATAAATGTTCGTGACTTACACAGCAGCTAAGTTGTAAAACAATTTGAATCCTGCCCCTTCCTTTCACTCCCGGAAATTAAATCACCAAATATGTATTAAGTCCTTAGACGCCAGGCCTTTTGCGCAGGGTACCTTCAAGTACATTCTATAAATGTATCATCTCAGCAAGATTTAGGGAATGGCATCATGACCGCATCATCAGATGAGGAAAGCAGAGCCTCTGAGAGACACAGTGGTATCCTAAAGACCAGAGAGTGAGCTAAAGCACAGGGCTGTGGATTGAATCGGAGTGCCCTGGCTGGCACCTGGACTACTTGTGCTATTCTGCTTGGGCTGCCGTTACAACCCACCACAGGCTGTGTGGCTTGCATGGCAGAATCTAGCTGCTCACAGAGCTGGAGGTTGGAAGCCCAAGACCAGGGTGTCAGCAGGGGCCATTTATCCTGAGGTCTCCCTCATTGGCTTGCGGGCGGCGGCCTCCTCGCTGTGTCCCTACACGGCCTTTCCTAGTTAGTGCAGCTCTTTTCCGATGTCCCTCGCTGCTCTCCTGAGGGCACCAGTCAAATTGGATTAGGGCCCTGCCATTATGATCTCATTTAATTGGAATTACCTTGTTTTAACGGTCCTTTCTACCAACACAGTCACATTCTGAGGTACTGGGGGTTAGGACTTCAATATATGGATCTGGAGGGAGAGGAAAGGGAGACAATTCATCCACGACAGTGTCCTACTGCCCTCTGTGCGTAACTCTGCAAGTACAACCCATACTAGCAGAGTGTAGTCGAGAGGCTGGCCTATAAATTTTGGATGCATATTAATTTATGCCTGTTTTTGTGATTGCTTTTTTGTTTTTGGCAGATAGAGAGAAATAAGAATATGTTTTAGGAAAAAGAAGTAAAAAATAAAAGTCAGACAAAATGAGGCAGTACAAGTAAAACAAATTTTACACGGTTGTCTTTGCATTCCTTTTTCTTTGGCTTTAGTTCTTCCTGGACCCTGTTTGCTGAGGGAATGAGGAGCCCATTGCGTGTTTGCTGCAGGCAATTGCTTGGAGCCCGGAGAGACTCGTGAAACTCCGGAATCTACTGACACTTGCAGGAGTCCAGAACTCAAGGCAAACAAACTGTTCTTGAGAGTGGCTGGCTGTTTTCTAACACTGGTTAAAAGGCTTAGTGCGTGTCTAGTGTAGTACCCAAACCCAGAGTGTGCTCAGTAAATATGCTAAATAATGTGCCTAGAGTAAGGTTTCTGCTGTGGCATGGAGAGCGCCTTTCTTGGAAAAGTGAGGCCTGGGCTTCCAGGAAGTCGTGCTGAACACAGTGAGTTGCTTTGACACTTTCACCTGCAGTTATTTTTGTTGCAATAACCAACCGCCAAATAACTTGATCCAGGGGATAAGAGGTGAGAACCATTTATACTTCCAGATGCAACAGAGTAAGGTGCAGTGACTTGTTGTAAATGTGCTCACAGCAAGGTGAGAAGGCCCTGTAGAGGGACCAGACATCTGCTCAGAGGAAGGGAGAGCAGCAGATGATGCTGAGAAACAGAGAAAAGCAGAGCCAGGCCTCTGGATGGGCAGAGAAGCCAGACACCACCCAGCTTTGAAGTCTTAAATGGCAGTTTGATCTTTGCTTTCTTTAGGGCATTGGAAGTCCTTGCAGGGGACCTGGAAGAGGGTGACACAGCAAGTCGCTTGCTTTAGTTTGGGTTTTCACAGAGGCAGACACTGAGATGAGGATACAAAGAAAGTTGTTTATTTGGGAGCTAAAGGAAAACACCCAGGGGAAGGGCAACCATTGCCAGCCGGTGGGACTTAACCCCATTGGGAACTCTCAGAACCAGTGTAGAACACACACCTCAGAGTTATCCCACTGGAGGTAGGCGAGGGAGCTACGATGTTTACATACCGATTCCTAAAGTCACTGGCGGGGGCTGCTGCCTGAGGCAAGTGGGCACACGGCAATTTCCAGAACTTCTGCCTGCTTCTTGGGGCAGAGTGGGCTCCAGGGTGGGAGGATGGACCCCACCTTTAGGCAGAGACACATAGGTGGGTGCTGACGGCAGGAAGTCAGAGGATATGGGCAGGGCACCAACAGCAGGGCTAGCCCATTAGTGCACGGAAGGAAAGGACGTAGGCTTAGACTTGGAATCCAGCTCCACCATTTAGCAGTGGAGTGCCCTCAGCCAGTCACTCAATCTTCTATGTCTCAATTTCTTCATCTGAGAAAAACAAGAACAACAAGGCCTGGACATGCTCGAAAGGGCTTGGGTAGGATTGAAAGAGATAATCTATGAAACGTTCATTTGCCAAGTGCCCCCAGAATGTCACTATTAGTGTTATCAGCATCATCAGGACCAATGAGTTAACCTAACACAGTAGCAGGGAGTGTGTCTCTGAATGCATGGGGTGTAGAACAAGCAAGTTCTGGAGTAAACAGAATCTGAGAAGATCTGAGGGGGTTGAGTGCTACCTGGAGACCACAATACCTGCCAGGCAACAGGCAAATTAGGCCACCACTGCCAGGTGACTCTGTGCCCTTGGAATAGTTCATGAGGATGTGGAGATCATCCCCAAATGCCCATCTTCTTCATGATTTCACTTGCTTGAGCCTACAGTGAGTCTGTCATTGAGTAAAAGGTGACTTTCAGGAGAGTTGCTGTCAGGTCTCAAGGACACACCTTCCTCTAATTGTTTGGAGTGTGCGGCTACATAGAACAATGTGCGGCTTTCCTCTCCACCAATTCTCGACTATCTGCACTATTGGGAAAGATCAAAGATGGGGATGCACAACTTTTGGATAATTCAAAATTCTTTATAGTTAGCTTTTAGGAACTTTTAGACACAACAGATTGTCTTTGAGCGATTTTAAAGTGATGCTTTATTCCTTAAGCACAAACCAACTGGCAGTTAGAGGAGTCAGGTCAAAGCTTTCTGAATGGCAAGGGAAGCCATCTGGGGATGGCTGATGTCACTGACGCAGAATGAAATCCCAGGAGCACCCAGTGCAGCCAGTGGGTCCCAGGAAAGAGCAAGAGTCCTGGAGCAACTGAGTTAAGACCTTCCCGAGGCCGCGTGTTGGAATTTCCAGCACACCCTTACCAGAGCTCAGCAGTGATAAAGCATGCGTTTTCTTTCACTCCAAACAACTTCAGTGTATTTTAAAATTAGAAGCTTGATGGGAGAAGGGTCCATTTATTTCATACCGGAGGCACAAATATGAAGAGTTCAAAATTCATTCAGTACACATTTATTAACTCTTACTATAGGATGGGGGCTGTGTGCATTAGGCATAGGGGTCTGTATCTCTGCCTTTAAATCATTCCTAGTGGAGGGGTAGAGAAATAAACATTTCTGGAGGACGTCGTGATAATCAAGAAAGCCAAAGTAGGGACAGGGTTCTGTGGAAAAGCAAAGGAGGGCGTGTGACGCAGGCCAGTTTAGAAAAGCCTTGTAAAGAAGTGAAGCTGCCATGGTTTGAAGAGTGCTGAGGAAATAAGGAAATGGAAATAATGACTGTGGATTACTCTTTCAATCAGTGGCTTATAAAAGAAGGGAAAAAGATAGCCCCGCAGCAAAAAATGTACCACTGAGTTACAGAGATTTCTGTAAAAATGGGAGAGACTTGAGCATGTACTTAAAAAAAAAAAAGAAAGAAAGAAAGAAAATGGCCAAAGATGGGATTTTCAAAAATACAAGGGAGCATATGGGCTCATTAATGGAGTTAGGTTCCCATGGGGTAGGGCTTAATTTTGAGCAGAATGTGGGACACCTCTTTGCTTGGGGTGGGAGGGAAGAGGCAGAGCGATAAGAATGCAGAGAGTTTGTAGGTGGTGGGTGGGTACGAGATTTGACAGAATTTGTAACTGATTATTTCTTCTGTGAATCTGGGGCAAGGCCATCTGTTGAGAATAGAAAGGATACATAGGAAGCATGAAGGGAGTGGTAAAAAGTGCAATAGTCAATGCAGAAACATACCAAGAAATACAAAGGGCCCAGTTTAACCTGAAGCCGTAACCTGATAGGGCACCAGTCCATGTAGTTACAGTGTTCCCCAACAGCAGCATCAGAATCCCGGGCGGAGATGGGGATGTGACCATGTGCTGCTCAGCAGTGAAGCAAGGCGTCGGTGGCAAAGGGACAGGGTGGCAGGCGAGTAGAGTGTGTTCTAAGATGGAGAAGCTCAGTGAGGCACAGAAGCAGCCGGCAGACTTGGAGACAGGAAGCAATCAGGAGACTGGAGTGTGGGATATAATAGAAGAGCAAGGGCCACAGAAAGAGAGAATGGCAGTATCAGAGAGGGGACTTTAAGGCTGTAAAATTTTTGACTAATTCAAGCTCCAGGGTATGGCCAGGAGAGTGGATTACCAACACCATGAGGGCCAAGTGTTGCTGCTGTCATCCCCTTGTGTGTTAATGTGTCTTGGGAAAATGGCGGGATCAACACCATAGAGCTGCTTGGAGACATAAAACCAAGTATTCATTCTAGCTCCTTTTGCTGTACCACTTGGAGTCTCTGCAACCACAAAACACAACAGGAATAACTACTGGCCCATCCCTTCCTAATCCTTGAACAGACAGACCTTTCTGACGTGCTCTTTGCTCTAGAAGGGACATTTCATAGCACGGTCAAGACGACCAAGACAAAGGCAGAGAGGAAACACTGGCA
The DNA here is from genome assembly GCF_020740605.2 of Lemur catta. NCBI lineage: Eukaryota > Metazoa > Chordata > Mammalia > Primates > Lemuridae > Lemur > Lemur catta. The sequence goes on along the minus strand of NC_059134.1, from coordinate 12,407,741 downwards.
AGGCCCCCACCCAATTCAGATCTTTCTGACAGTTCGTGTGTTTTAAACTTCACCTACAAGAGCTGTCAATTCGATCTAGACTCCCTCTGAAGATGTGATTGGAACAAGACAGCTTCATGGTAATTCTATCATCATTAAGCAGTTCTAAAGCACTTTAGAATGTCAAAGCACTTTATGATTTTGCTTATTAATTTTTACACATAACAATGCCAAAAGGCAGTCCAGCATCCTGAGCAAGTTTTGTCAGAAGTGCAATGAAGAAAAACAATATATAGAAATGGACTTTAGGAGAAGCTAGATCAGGACTTAGCCAAGAAGGAGCAACATGATTCAGGTCACTGTCCCTGAGCTTGGGAAATGCCAATGATCTACCCCAGAAACCCAGCTTCTTTGGTCAAAAGCAGTGAAGGAAGCAACCAAGTCATCAAACTCGTCTTAAAGAGTATCATCATACAGTACAGATTTTTGGGGGTAGGTAATAGCTGCTTGACAATGTAATAAACACATTCATGTAAACTCAAGCCCCACTTAGGTGATATGGATATTTAAAGACAAAAAAACTTATTTAGGCTCTATATGCATAATTTTTTCTTCTGTATTTCTTTTATAATTCAATAAAAATTTACTTAAAAAAGAAGTTTACAAGAAAATAAAGCTTTCCATATTTTGGACAATCCCTATAGTTCTGTATCAGTCAAACTATCAGTCAAGGGCTTGGGCAAAATAAATAATTATTCAGCCAAAATGAAGAAGAAAGGGAGGAAGGAAGGGAGGAGAAAATCAGACAAAGATCTTTTGGAAAATGCCATTTTTTAACACAGTTCATTATGACAGTGAAGGAAGAGAGCAAAAAAAAAAAAAAATCATGCTAATCTCAGCTCTACTAGACTGAAAGAATACAGTGTTTACCAAGGACCACATCAGGAGACATTTCCTTAATTAGAACTTTTCCACACTCATAAAAAGGGCACCTGAAAGGAGAGAAAACATTTTTTAAAGAGCAAAGAATGAACTGTAGTTGACGGCTCCTCTTTAATTTAATTACTATGACTATATTAGCAACGGGTGTCTAGAATTCAAAATGATCACCAGTCCTGAAATGACTCTCTTCCCACTTGGCACGGCTGCCGCACCTGCCCGCACAGTGCCAGCCGACAGGAGCAGGCCCAGCTTCCTGCAACACGCCTGCCGGGCTGAAGGACGCCAGTGTGCTGAGGGCAGAAGGCGTTCGCTGGAAATCAGAGAAGGCTTTCCTTTGAGAAAAGGACCCCTGGGCACTCTCATGACCCTCTGAGGTTTATACAGGAAATTCCACATCCATGTGCTGAAAGATTGTTGGAAATTCCCTAGCAAACATAGGAACCTTCAAGGGTACTCCAAACATGTTTCATGAGAGTAGGCTACAACACAAGGCTCTTCATAGAGATTGTTTTAGAGCTTCTGAAGTTGGACATGAACCATTTTACAGAACAGAAAAAGGGCTGCAGCATAGGATTGGGGATGCAGCAGTAGCCTCAGTGTCCCAAACAAGCAGGTATCGATAGGCAGAGAAACGTAGCTACTCGTGAACTCTCACTATTAGATGCCATAGAATTCTAGCCAACAGTTCTTTTCTGGAGATAAAAAGAACCAGTTTCTCTCTGAGATGGGAAGCGACAGATAAAGAAAGGAGCCTTCAGGTGAAGAGCTCCTAGCTCTGTACTTTTTCCTTCACCTTTTTCCCTTCGAGTGCCTGTAAGAACCAACTCTAGTTTTGTATTTTTGCAAGACCTGGCAGAGTTGTTTCAGAAGGTCTAGGTAGAGGAGGCAACGTGGTTGCCGGAATCACAGTTTCTCAGAAAAGTCGATTTCGCAGGCTTTGTTGAAGTCCTGTCTCAGAGAATCTGAACGCACCAGGATTAGGAGGTGCTAAGTTCTCAGCCCTTGGGTCTGCCCTTCACAGGAAGGCTGAGGCTCCTCTGTCCCCTGCAGCAGTGAAAGGTCTCTGGCTGCCCAGGGAGGGAGGCAGGAAAGGGGCGGGAAGGCTGATGCTATTAAAAGACTAAGATATTTCAGGCTCTGCAAAATACTCAGGTCTGTGGGAGCCCCATCCTTTGTCTGAGAGATTCTACTGAGAAGCACCGGTCTGATTTTTCACAGCTGCCGTGCAGGCAGGCTTCCCCCCGGAGTCCGCAGGGGAGAGGGCCTTTAGGAAAACTGCAGCCTCAGGCAGGGAGATTTCCAGAGGGATGCCAGAAAAAGCCTACCCATTAAAATCTTTGCTGTAGTAGGAGTTTCATTTTTTTAAAATAAATTATATTAGGTACCAGCAAGGTTAATCTATGAAGACATCAGAATTAATTCCTAATGGAAATTTCTAAAATACGTACACACATGCATACACACATATTCTCTATTAAAATAGGAGAGACAAGTTAGACGAGAAATATAAATAGGAGGTACAGCGCAATCTCTAGTAAATTTCTCATAATATTTAATATTAATGTTTCATCCAGTTTAGGTATCATCTAATTATGGGGTTGATGAAGCTTCGGGGAAAGTATGCAATGGAGTGCAGAATCACATTTCCCTTCCCTTATAAAGTGTGTATTTGGTTTATTTTCAGATTTTCTGTTGCTCGGCATTCTTGTAAATTAAGCTGTCACCCATCAGCAACTGAAGTCACCTGATCAGGTGCTGTAATGCTTAGCTGGAGATGGGAAACCTCTGGAGGTCCCCTTTCTGATTAACTCTCTTAGTTCAGATGGTTCTCAGCATCTCCCCAAATGTTTCCAATTCTGGCTATTTTCTTCCAGGAAACTCATTAATCTTAGCTATTGGGCTTTGCTCCATAAAACCTCCAACCTGGCTTCTGCCCATCCCAAGTTCGTCCAGTTTGAGCATGCCAGTATCTTAGCCTTTTTTTCTTTCTCTTAACCCTCATTCTGTTTCTAGAGTAGGGGATAAGGTAAGAGGGTTATGACCAATTTTTTTCTGAAGCACAGCAAAAGAAACACAGATTATGTTAACCACAGATGCTACTATAGAATGGTCTTTTCCTCTTACACAGTACTTATCATGCATTAGAATCAGAACTGGAATTAACAAAAACAAATGAAAATGTGATTCATGATGCTAAAGATGAGTGCTCTTTTGGGGGTCTTTTTGTACATTTGATACAGTGCAAGTCACATTTTAAATCTTCATAACAAGCAAAACTTGTAAGCAAAGTTCTACCACTAGTTTAAAAGTGCTTATTATATTATTTAAAATTAACAAACAAGTAAAACAAAGCAAAAACGCAAAAGGTGAACAAGCTAAGTGCAATCCAGGGAGGTACTTACAGTTAGCACATATTTTTTTCTTTCCCTTTCCCCTTCTTTCCTTCCCTCCTTCCTTCCACAAGCATGTATTAATATTTGAGGAACAACTGCTCTCAATGTGCTATGGGCAAAAGTTACAGAGATGACTGTGGTGCTGGCCTTACCTTCAAAGATGTGCAATCAGTCAAGAGGTAACAGAACCTCAAGTCACTAAGATGAAAATAATACAATGCTAGAATCAGGGTATCAAAAATACAGAGGAGCATCAAAAAAGGGGGAATCATTTTCACTAAGACACTTGGGCAAGTTTCAGAGAGGTGATACTTGCATTGGGCTTTGAAGAATGTTTAGGATTTAGGTTCCCAGAGAAAGCGGGGAGGAATGTTTCAGGCAGCAGGAAGAGCAGGGGTGGTCCCATGAGGAAATAGTGACTGGCTGCCGGGCGAGCAGGGGACGAGTTTGTTCCCCAGGTCACACAACTACCAAACACTCCTCCACAGGGTGCTGTGAGTTGTTCATGTGAATGGACAAGGAGGACACGATGGCAAAGGTAGGTTGAGGTCGGAAAACAAAGGCACTCGGGTACTACACCAAGGAATTTGGATTTTATCCTCCAAGCACTAGTGATTCTTCAAAGGGGGAAGTCAAAAGGTATGCTCTGCAAAGACAGCTTTGGCAGAATGGGCTGGGGACTGATTTTATGATGGTTGATCGCCTGGGCCAAAGAAGATGAAGATGAGGCTGAGAGACCCTAGCAGACGAGACTGGGAGGAGGAAACAGCTGTAGCAGGTGTCCCAGTAGACTGCATTTGAACTTATATCTCAATTGTATGAGGGAATTCATTTTGTAACCTCCATTGTGCATTGCATACACCTCTGGCAGGAGTGGGAGAGGAGTCAAAGGAGAATGGACAGACATAAACTTGGCAATTGAGAGTCGGGGGACGGCTGGAGGGAGGCAAGTTTGCAGGGGAGCGTATGGAGCTGGGGTCAGCAGCAGGAGCCTGAGAACCAGCATCTTTCCACTGCTTCATGAGGCCCCAGAAGATCTTCATGAGAAACATTAAATTAAACATAGTTTTGACCAGCCCATTGAATAAAAAAAGAAGTTAAAAAAAAAAAAAAGAAAAAGAAAAAGGAAGAATCATGGAAACAAAATAAGAGCAGGAAAGCCAAATTAAGAATCTACCTTGATTCAAAGATATGCTGGATTTTTTAAGTCCACAAGTGTAATAGGACATAATGAAGATTTAAGCTTTAAATATAACCTAATACCCATCTAATTAGGATAATAAAATACAAGGAGTTGCTGTGCCATCCGTATGATAATGTAACTCAACTCCCAGTGCACCCTTTTTTCTTCCCCTCCTGTGCACAAGGCCTCCGGGTGACCGCACGGGCGGTTAACAGATATGAATGGGAGTGTGAAGCACAAAAGCGGGGAACACGACACCGAAATAGGATCGTCTGCAGCCTGGTGCTGTACAGGGAGGGTCAGAGTGCGGCACACGTGGGCAATTATTTTAGCTTCTGAGTCTTGCTAGGAAGAGGCTCCTTCCAGCCAAAGTTTTATTTGGGTCTATTTGGTTTTCCCTCTTTCTCCACTTTTTACCTGAGACTGTAAAAAAATAAAATAAAATAAAAAACCAAAACAAGCAGCTTCAAATAAAAAAGATGGGCATATTTGGCTATACTATAAAAAATTAAAACTTTTGTAATAAAGCCAAAAGACAAATAAGAGATTTGTGGGGGGAAAAGTTACAAAGAAGAAGCTACACGTTAAAAAAAGAAAGAAAGAAAGAAAGAAAATAAAACTCTTGCAAATTAAAAAGAGGTGATTAATGAATAAAAATTTGCAAAGGCTTATTCACAGAATACAAATGCAAGCCAATAGATGAAATATATCATGGTCATACTCTCCAGTGGTGGGAACGTACAAAGCAAACAGCTATCACTTCACACTTCATTAGATGGCTAGGGCTTTTAAGGCTGATAACCCTTATGGCTGGAAAGAGAAAGGATATTTTCAATGTATATGTTATAGAAATGAGAATTCTGTACTTTTTTGTCTGCATCTTCCTGTTCTTTTTCAATGATACTGATGGAAATCCCTTTAAGTTATCTGGCATAGTTTGAATCCATTCCTTTTAAAGACCACTTAGCATCCTGTGATGTATGTATAACCTAATTTATTCTACCATTCACCTACTAGTGGACATTCACTATTATCTGCTACCAAAGTTGACCAAGGCTATAACAACTTTTTTTTTATTTCAATAGATTTAGGAGGTACAAGTGTTTTCTTGTTACATGGATGAATTGTATAGGGGTGAAATCAGGGCTTTTAGTGCACCCATCACCGAACAGTGTACACCGTACCCGACAGGTAATTTTTAATCCTTTGCTCTCCTCCCACCATTCCCCCTTCTGAGCCTCCAAAGTCCATTGCACGACTGAGTATGACTATGTTTACCTCCCTTTAGCTCCCCTGATAAGTGAGAACATGCGTTACTTGTGTTTCCATTCCTGAGATACTTCACTTAGGACATTGGCCTCCAGTTCCATCCAAGTTGCTGCAAAAAACCTTATTTCATTCTTGTAATGACTTTATCACAAATATATATTCTTATTTATATTGATTTTATTTCTGTGAGATAGCTTCTAAGGTCTTCCAAGATTTAGGATCACTGGACAAATCCTAGTATTATATATACTTTTAGTTTCAACAGGAGTTGCCAATTACAGTAGTGAAGTGTAGTGATGAGGAACACAAACTCAAGGGACCAATTCCCTGGGCTTCATCTTGGCTTTGCCGCTAACCTTAGGCACATTACTTAGATTCTTTGTGCTTCAGTTTCCTTATCTGTAACATTGGGATATAATAATGTTGTCCTCTTAGGATTTTTTTACAATGATTAAATGAGTTAATATATGTAACTAATGTATTTGTATTAATGCATATGTAATTGTATGTACATAATCTATATGTAGTATAGTGATGCCTCATTCATCGTAAATGTATCTTAACCTTTGCTACCATTATTTCTTAGAGAATAGACACTGGAGACTATTGTAAGAATTCATTTTGTAACCTTTACTGTGCATTGTATGTGTGTGAGATGATTTCAGGTGGTATATGGAAGGATTATTTTAATGTTACTCATTCCTTACAATTTATTATAGAGGAAGAGGTGTGTTTTTTCCCATTTACAGCAGTAATAAAAATTTATTTACAAATAAATGTATTTACATAAAAGCATGAATAGCTTTAAATTAGAAAATAACAAATATAATGATACAGGTTATATACAAATATAGTAAAAATGTAAAGTTTGGGAATGATTGATATTCTGTAACATTATCATCCGTTACTCCAATTCTCCAAACATTTGTTGTGAAAAATTCCTCTAGGTAAATTCTTTTAACTAGTACCTGAACCATGTGGTATCTACTCAGTGGTGGGCTGGTAAACCAGCTCACCAAAAGCAAGCTGATTTGTAGTGTTAGCTGATTTCTATGACGTAAATATTCCCACCAGGGCCAATTTTATGTTACCAACAATTTAACCAGCTTGCAATATTCCTGAATATTTAAAAACTGGCTCCTTGTACCCAACAGGAGCTGGCTCCTGAACACCACTGTCCTGTTTACCTGTTAAAGTCAAGACTTTTGGTAACTGAAGTGGACAAAACCAGGTATGAAAACAGAATTTAGAATTTTGTCTCAGTAAGTTGTATTTCTGTCTCAATGACCTATAATTTTAAAAATGTGCAAGAAAAGGTTAGTCCTGAATAGGAGTCCAGGTGTTTAGAAATGAGTGAGAGTTTTAAATTAAAGGGCAGTGCTCAGAGAAAAGGTAGCCCTGTGGGAGGATTCTCATTTTACTGTGCTTTGAAACAAAGTCGTTGGTTCATAGAACATCCCTCTCTAGTAATATGAATCGCACTGCCTCGCACCAGCCTGTGTCCCCTGTCGGTTGTGTGCCTCATCCGTTCATAGGTGCCCGGGCGTTCTGTGCTCCCAGGGCCCCTGGGGCCTTGTGCTACTGTGTCAAAGCCCTTGCACACTGAGCTACAATACTCTGTCCACACGGCTGGGAGTGCCTCTCAACAACTTAACTTCCCTTTTCTATTCCCGGGTTCTAGAAGATATACACACTCAGAGAATGTTTGCACAATAGAGGGATGAACAGACAGTTCTTAGAATTACCAGGATTTAGGAGATTGTCTTGTTTGACTCCATAATATCATAGACAAGAACCCTGAGTTCCTTTGAAGTCAGTGATTTTTTATCCAGAGGTCCCACCATCAGACAGAGCAGAACTGAGATTAGAACCCAGGTATCTAATTCTCAGTGTCCTTTTGTCCTTTTGTTACAACACATAGCTGTTGTCCCCTTATTACCCAAACAAGGCTAGCGTTGTTCCCATTGTGGCATCGGTAACAATCTTGCTGTTCATTCCTTCACCATCCAATAAGCATGCACTGAGTGCCTACTCTATGCCAGGTGCTATATCCCTTCGTTTTTCTCTCCTTCCTTGCCTTCCTACCTTACATTTCCCTTCTTTTATTTCTTCCAGGAGATCAATGTAGCTGAACACCATGGGGATAACTTCTGGAAAATACAAGGTCTAAACTATTAAATCTATTGATTATTGGCAAAGCTCCTTGACCTTCAGATTAGAAACTCTAGTAGTCAGTTGCTGAGAATTCCAGGTGGCTGAGCTCAGCCCACAGCCCCTCTGTTCTCTTGCTGGCATGACAAGCCACAAACAGCATTGTGTCCCAGAGCCTCTCCCTGGGGTCCCTTTGCCTCAGCTCGTGCAGGCTGGTGGTTGGCACCAAGGGCAAAGACAAGGATAGCCTGGCAGGGCCTCCTGGCCCTAGGCCCTATCATTTGAATGGCATCCAGTTTTGGAAGGCCACACACATCACAGTCAGTATTGAGTGACAAAGATCCTTTTATTTCTGTGAATAGGGGATGGAGAGAGCTAACACACAAATTATCTGGGTAAGAAAGACCAGCTCTACAGGACAAGCTTCACAGGCAGGCGTACTTTCCAGCACTTTGGGGCATCAGTGGGCAAGGGTGAGGGAGGACAGGAAGGCACACCCATGGGCATGTGAGCTGCAGGCACAATCTCTCTTCATCACATCAGGGAGTGGCAATTAATTGTCACTTTGAACAAGAAGGTCCACTAGATGTTACAATGATTCAGCTTCTGCAGGAGGTTTTCCTGAACATGAAAATTTGGTTCATTTCTTCCATTGTGCCACTCAGAGGTCGAGTCACCAGTTACCATCCCGGGCATTTGCTGGGCTAGGTCTCTGGGGACTTCTGGCCAAGATTTCTACAAAGTCCTTCTGGGGCACGTGTCAGTCTGTCACCCTTGGCCCTCTCTCACATTTGTAGTTCTGGTGGTCTACTGTCCTCCTGGCTGCCCCCAGCAATGCCAGGGGCCCTGACAGCCAAGGGGGCCCCACGCCACCCAGCCTGCCCCCAGGCTGCCCAAGCTCTCCTCAGGGACTTCTCAGAACGCTTATTGGGCATCCGCTCTGCTTTTCAAGAAAAAACTGCAGGGGAACAGCAGGGCCTGGCAGGCTTTGCATTTGAAATCTGGATAATCCATCTGAAACCTCAAGGCCTGGGCAGGAGTAAACTAAAAATTAAATTAAATCAGAAGCACAAAATCTGTCTTCCTGGCTCTGAGACAACTTCACCTCAGACTCTGAATGTAAGAGGAGATAAAAATCACAGTCAGAAATTATTCAACCTTTCCTACCTCCCCCTCCATTTCACTGGTAGGGAAATTGAGGCGCAGTGACAGGAAATGACTTGCTCGTGGTCCCAGAGCCAGGAAAATGAAGTGCCCTGTTTTGTCATTGTTTTTTTTTTTTTTTTCTTAAATAAACATTTTTATATGTTAGGCCTACTTGTAAGTGCTTTTCAGACATTAACACATTTCATTCTCAGTTCAAATGTATGGGGTTATATCATTATCCCATCATTCACCTTCTCTAGTCTCTAGAAGTGAGAACACAGAGAGGGTTAGTAATTTGCTCGAGGCCCCACAGTTCAGAACTGGCTGGGCTGGGGTTTGTACCTAGCCGTGAGGTTATAAATTCAATGCTTCTCTCCACTGCCAGGCTGCCCGGGATACCACATTTCTTCCTGTACAACTCTGCCACTCAAAGTCAGGCCGGGCCCTGCAATCTGAGACGTAGGAACACTTAATGTGATGAAAGCCCCACGTGTTTCCATCTAAGCACAACAACCTCAATCTATTTGGCAGGAACAAATTAATTCCCCCCATGTTTGATGCAGAAGTGAGAGGAGAACAGTAACAAAGAAATCATAATTCTTTTTAAAAAATGAGAGTTACAGTTAAAAAAATAGAATGTTAGTTATGAAGTAAAACTTATTTTTCTTGGGAGACAACCAAAATACAAGGACCAGTAAGGGATAAGATGAGATGAAGAGGGCCGTCAATCAACTCTTTACGCCCTAGGATCTGTCTTTGTATTTATTCATTTGCTGAATATTTACTAGCACCTTCTGTGCATGGGGCACTGTTCTCAGGTCTGGAAATACAGTAGTGGACATAACAAAGTCTCTGCCTTCACAGAGCTTAGGTTTTAATGAAAAGGAAGACAGACAAGCAAATAAAGAAATAAATCTGAATATATAATATGTGGAACAGCGATAGTAAAGCAAGGAAGAGGGGATGGGGAGTCCTGGGACTAGGGGTGTGATTTCATGTAATAGATGGGTGAGCAAAGACCCCCCCCAATGTGGGCTTGAACCCCGTATCTCCCTGGGGGGCAAAGAGCTCCAGGAAGAGGAAAGAGCACGTGCAAACACCCCAGAACAGAAGCGGGCTCAAAGGCGGCCGGTGGCGGGTGTGCTGGGTCCCGTGGGTGAAGGTCGGGGCAGTAAGAGGCCACGCCAGAGAGGTCGGGAGGAGGTAGATCCAGAAACCTAACCTAGGAGATGACCAGGTTCACATTTGGAAGAGGGCCCTCTGGCCGCGGTGTTAGAGTGGGGGCAGGGCTGAGGCTGGGGGGCCGTCCTCCGGGGGACTCCCGGCAGAGGAGGCTGGACCAGACCACCCACGGCACAGGATAGCCTCACAGGAGCCGCCAGCTGGGATCTGCAGCCGATGGGATGCGGGTGTGAGGGAGCGAATGCGGGAGTCCAGTTGACTGGAATTTCAGCCTGAGCTGTTGGCTCCAGCCAGATTTCAGTTGCCATGACCACATCTGGAATGGGGACACTCTGCCTCCCAAGCTCCCCTGATCTAAGAGTAGAAAGATGTACTTTCTTCCTCGGGGCCCCAGCACACAGTCTTTTCTGAAACATTCTAAGAAGGAAAGAGGAGAAATAGAAGATAGAGCACAGAGGCAGAGGACTTTCTGGAACACTAAGCTTAGCTCCATGTGACCTGGCTGTCCAGTTCCATTTGGCTCGTAACCTCAGTTCTTTTGTCCATCTAACTTGCGTTGGGTACCAAAACAAGTGCTGAAATGTGCCATTTGAGATAGCTTCAGATTGGAGCCATTGCTCAATGCACAGAAAGCCTTTGGGCGTGGGACTTAGGCCTGGAGCTAGCTAGCATTTAAATGTGACCACTGCTTGGTTCTGTGAAGGAGAAAGAAACTTCCTTTTCCATTCCGAAAGTGTCCTCTCTGGGCGTCTATCTGATTGACTTCCTGTTAGCTCTCCTGTCCTTTAGAGCCGGGAGGCTCTGTCCCTGCCCGGTCTTTCCAGTCTTCTTTCCTAGTTTGAAACGTGTTCAGTGGCTGCACTTTGGACAGAACCACGGGCTCTTCTCCTCTGCTCAGGCTAGCGTCAGGGCAGAGTCACAAGGCTGTAGCATGGTCCAGACCAGTCTCTCCCTGTTTGGAGGGCTCTTTATGCTAGTCCTGTCTCCCAGATGACGCCTTCTGGGTGGCTGGGGTGTCACCATTGTTGCTCACTGTCATATCCTCAATGTTTAAGGGAAGAGCACATGATAGATGCACAATAACATCGGTTAGAAAAAAGAGACGATGGAGGAAGAGAGGGAGGGGACAGGAGGGCAGGAGGGAGGAAGAGAATAAATTCTTCCAGTCTCCTTTGTTTGAGTTGTCTTTCCCCCTCAGTGGGACATTCCAAGTGTGTTCCTGGCTGCATGGTGGCTCCAGCGGAACTCGGTGGTAGGAGCAACGGCTCTGCGGGGCCCCCAGTCACTAGGCCAACTCACTCCTCCCAGCCTCTGCCAGCCTCCTGGACTTCAGACGTCTCATCCCTGCACCACTTTTTCTATTCTGCCTTGGTATGGGATCACTCCAGCTGCTTGATATGGGGCAAAGTTACTGTTCCCTCAATTTTCTTTCCTTTTTTTAAAAAAATATTGCTTATTTTTAGTTGACAAAATTTGTACGTATTTTTGGTATACAACATGATGTTTTGATATTTGTGTACATTGTGGGATGGCTAAATCAAGCTTATGAATATACATGCATTACCTCACATACTTGTCACTTTGTGTGTGTGTGTGTGTGTGTGTGTGTGTGTGTGTGTGGTGTGAGAACACTTAATTTCTCCATTTTCTGTAAGATCTAGTTAATAATAGGATCTTTCCTTTAAAAATCCATTCTCTGGATTAAATGAGATAATGCATTCAAAATGCTTAGAAACATTCCCGGGCGTAGGATGCATTCAATAAGTATTAGCTGTCATTCTCACATAATTTGCAGAGTGCGAAGGGTTTTCTGGCATAGGGAGACAGAAGAGTGAGGAAAATGGAGAGACTGGGGCCTAACATCCTCTCCCAGACATTCCTTTAGCTCTCACTGAGTGGGAAACCGATCCTCTCTACAGAGGAAAGTACTTAGCTCTCTGAGTTACGTCATTGCCCCTAAAACCACACAGCAGGAGGTGAGTGGGCTGGGCCTACACCAGTGTCTCTCTGGCCCAGACGCCCTCGCACTGCACCTGCTGCCTCGACTGCCAACTCCGTAGCTATCCTGAGCCATCCTCTGGGGATTCCGATCCAGTTCTTTCTGGCATGCTCGCTGGATGTACTTCCAGGATGTCCAGACTGCAGGGCAGGAGTGGTATAATAGAGTAGCAGAGGGTCATTTCAGCCCAGGGACAGCTGTGGAGTCCCTGGGAAGAGCATGCAGGTTTGCAGAGGGGTCTGCCTCAGAGGAGGGTCTAGCAGCAGAAAGTGCTTGTGGATACTCTGCACCAGTGGGGCATCCAGAGATCAACAGCATCTGTGAAAAATACATCAAGATAGGACTGGGGAGGGTCCCCTAGATTTCTGGGGATAAAAGAGGGGATGCTCTATTTAACATTACCCCAAACCAATAATCCAATCAGAGGTGTGGTCACCTAAAAAATGCATGCAATCTGCAACCAGGGGGACCTGACTGGACCTTGGCTCAGAAGACAGTCACCACTTATGTGACCCCACACAAATTAATTAATTTCTTTGAGCCCTCATTTTCTTCCTCTTTAAAATTTAGATGAGAGGAGGTAATATCACCTATTTGACAGAGTTACAGGGATTAAATGAAACAATTTATGTAAAGTGACAGACGCTCCAATATAGTTGTGCTCCACACAATGAACATAACAACAGTTCATCAGTCAACAATGGACTGCATAGACGATCGTGGTCCCATAAAAGAATATATCGTAGTTTTACTGTATCTTTTCTATGTTTAGCTGTGTTTAGGTACACAAATACTTGCCATTGTGCTACAATTACAGTAACACGCTGTGCAGGGTTGTAGCCAAGGAGCGATAGGCTATAGCACACAGCCTAGGTGTGTCGCAGGTGTAGCCATCTGGGTTTGTGTAAGTGCACGCTGTGGTGCTCACACAATGACAAAATCACCTAAGGATACATTTCTCTGAACACACCCCTGCCATTAAGCAACGTGTGACTGTGATTACTATGCCCTTCTTTCTTGTGGGGGCGAGTGTCACTGATGAGGCTCCCATGGCTAATGGACCCGTAGCCAAGAGTATGACTCAAGGACAGAACATGGGCTTTCAGATCTCGCTGAAGTCTGAGAGAAAGACCCATCCGGAAAGAGAAACCAGAAACCAGAAATCCGCAGTGGCATATTTCCTTTTATTCCTCACATGGGTACCAAAAATCTGACATATATTTTAGGCTTGGTGCTGTCCTAGCTGCATTTGGAGGCGTGTCGTAGGAGTCTGACGTGACTCAGCTCGGGGGGGGGGGGGGGGGGGGGGGGCTCAGCACCAGCCCCTAGTATTCGGGTTATTCTCAAACTCCAGATAGTCATATTTAAAATGCAACAGTGAAGAGATAGAGTTTTATCTTTTGTTTTTATCTTTATCTTTTTTTCTTTCTTCCTGGACTCTGGAATAAAACAACAACAAAAATAAAAATCCTACTGAAAGTAAATATATTGATACTGAGAAATAGAAAAAAAATTAGCTCTTTGAGTTGCTGAGAATGGCAGAGGGTGGGATGAGGAGTGAGGGAAACACGAGGAGCGAGAATAAAGGCAAGGGCCCAGGCACGTTAGCACCTGGAGGGAAGGATTCCCAAAGTGAGGATTGATGCAGAGAAGAAATGAGTCCTTCCAGCTGATGGAAACACCATATTGCAAATGATTACATGCAGGACAGGATGCTATCGTTTCAAGAACAAGAGCATGTTCTCATCTTCTGGACTTGATGAAGCTGACAAGTACAATCAGAGGCTTTCTTGGAGAATTCTCAAGAGGGAAATGTTCAGGTTTTGCTGTATTGTAAGTGAGGCTAACCTGAGACTCCTAACCCTCTCCTTGCACCTGGCACAGACGCACAGCCTCTGGGTCCTTCTCTGCTCCGACCACAGCAGCCCCGCGTGGTGACTGCACACCCTCCCCGCCAGGCACCGGGGGAGAACTAACACACTAGAACTAACCAGAAACTAAAGTGTGTAAGGCAAATGTACAAGAGCACTTAGTAACAAGTACAAGCCTCAGACTCCTCAACTTTAAGATCAATACGATAATAATACCTCCTTTACCTAATTCACAGGGCTTTTTGTGAATCAACAGGAAAAATACACAACAATTCTTTAGAAAATCAACAGGAATGTACACAATAGCTCTTTATAAAATGTACATGGTTATATACCTATCATCAATATGTCATAATCAATAATAAATAGTGCATAGAGCATTCAGTAAACTAAGTACCTTAAATGTGTAGCTGCACATTTAATATTTGCTGCATGGAACAGACCCTTTAAGTCAATTATATGTTAGAATTCTTCTACCACTTCTACCACTGTTATAGGTTTGGTGTTCTTATCCTCACTTTACACGGGAGTGAAGTAAAGCTCAGATTTTAAACATCCCAGGACTTACAGAGAGAGCCCCCGGGGAGATGTGAGGTTTTAGCCTGCGGCGGTCCTTGGTGATCCATCCCCTGGGAAAGGCACACTATGGAAATGGAGAGGGACAGCCCAACGTGACTCAAGGTGAATTTCTGTAGGAGAGGGACACAGCACACTTCTAGGACCAGCTTCCAGGGGGGAGTGGAGAGGGGGGAGATGAGCCTTGGTGGAGGAAAAGTCGCTTTTTTCAGGCTCTGCCCATCCCCAGCGCCACACCTCCCTGCTGCACGGGCTGTTCCCCGGTTCCAGTGAGATGAGCCTTGGAAATCTGTGAGGCGTGTTCTACCTCTGATACTGCTACTCCCTGTTTTCCGTCTTTCTAGGGAATGCAACATCAGGAGAAAGGGCTGAATATTTACTATCAATTTCTCCTCTGAAAGCAGGGAGAGAAAGAAACTTACCATTAATTTGTTCTGACAAGTGTTAAAGAATGTAACGTCCCGAGAGCAAGAGAGAGCAGGATTTGATTACCTTGAAACAAGACAGGGAAGCCGGTCTGGGGAGTAGGAAAGTGCTGCTGTTCTTCCCCAGGAGTGTCCACGCGGGGCTGCATCCCTACTCCAGCAAGGTCAGCTGAGCATTCCTCCTCCCCTCTGCTGGTGGAGATGCGTCTAAAGGAACCAGGCTGAGTACCAAAGACACGGGGCCAGCTTCTCCCAGGTGCCAGATGATGAGTGAGTAACAGACTCTGAGAAAGCAGGCACTGGGACAAATTGCTGCTGCAGTCCCACAAAAACAGAAGGGGAAATGTGCCGGAAGCAATCAGGGCTTTTGAGAAGCAATGAGACTTCAGGGCACATCTCTCAGCCAGTGTCTCAGATGGCTTTGCAGGCATCAGATAATTAGTCCCAACAACTTCACTGTGAATAAAGTATTAATAGGCCTCTGTTTACAAAAGGGGGAAGGAGTGGAGCAAAGTGAGGCCTACAGACCAATGATCAAAATAGCAATTTGATAGCTATGCTAGGAAAAAAAATCAAGAAAGTAGAAATTAAATTCCAAGTCTTTAAAAACAAACAAACAAACCTCTTTTGTTAAAGAAACAGATAGACAAATGCATGAGTCTTCTCCACGCAAGACCCAGGACTTGGGGAGGGGACCAAGTTGGCTTCTGATGCTTCCCTTCTTCAACCCCTCCCCAGCCCCACACCATTTGGGCTCCCTCCAGATGGAACTTTCAATTCTTGGAACACCCCATTCGACCCCTCATTTCCACCCCTTCAAACATGCCAGAGCCCTCACCAACCTCCACAATCCCCAACTTTCTATGACTGACCCCCGCCTATCCCTCTGGGCTCCTCTTAGATGTTCCCTCAAAATTTCTAAATCTGGATTATATGGGCTCTCAGAATGCACGCCGATCTCTCCCACCACAATCCTTGCCACACCATTTTGTTGTCACTGTCTGTTATTATCCCACTAAAATGTGTGGTCAGAAATCTGTGTGTATGTTGATCAAGTTTGCCTTCAGGACTTAGAACACTGCCCGGCACATATTAGGGTCTCAATAAATATGTATTGAATGACTAGCTGGAGACACTCCTTGCCTTAAGGAAGCTTTCAATCTGGTGGGTGAGATATGTACGCACAGTCCAAGGGAATGAGAATAAGTGAGTATAAGGTACGAACAGAACTAGCAAGCCTTAATGTTCTAAACCAGAACACTGTGGTTAATGCCATAGCATATACTATTATTGCTCTAGGTTAGAATCCCACCCCAATAGATTCTTTTGTACTGGAGTGCTTCCCCAGGCTTCAGGGCAGGTGAGATATCTAAATGGAAGTCCCCTTTTAAATTTTATCTCAGAGACTTGCCTGTCAATCTTTGGACAGACAGAGACCTTCAAAATATATCTCCTGTGTTGTCTATCTTAAAGGCAGAAGTATGATTCTGCACCTTGAGCAGATAGTCATTTGTTTCCCTAGAGAGGCTGTTTAGTATAACAGAAAGGACTTTGTAGGCGGTGGAATGCAATGTGTTGGAAAGAGCATAAGTTTTGGAATTAAAATGACCTTGGCTTCAAGCCCAGCTTTGCAATTTACTCACAGTGTGATTTGGACCAAGTTACCATCTCTCTGAGCCTTACTGTTAGCATTGCTCCAGAGTTGTACAGATTAACATTATATTACAGACTTGAACCTCAGTAATTTTTAATGATGGTATGTAAAAAAGATACCATTTCCTGCCTCTGACATTTTCTAGCTATGTGCTTCTGAGCAAGTTCTCTAATCACTCTGAGCCTCAGTTTTCTCATCTATAAAATGGGAACCATTAAATTCTTCTTGCATGCCTAATGTGGAGATTAAAAGTGGTAAGTATATAACATTCTTAATTTAGTCTCTGCATCACAACAGTAGCCCTTATAACTTATGTTTTGCATTAAATAGAAATAAAATTTTGTCAAAAATTATTTTGTCCTGATCCATAGTAGAATGTGACTTCCTTCTGCCTTTTACATTTTATCTTCCTCTCTAGTCCATCCAATAGCTACAGCTCCTTTTGTATGATCCCTCACCTCTCCACCCACTGATAGAATAATAATGGCCCTGACATTTCCTTTGATTATATTTTCTGCCATCTCTCTTTCCTAGGCCGGTCAGGGATTTCCAGCAGACTCTTTAGGCCAGAGTGGAGAGCCTTGGATATTCAGACCATATTTAAGGGAAATTCCTTCTTACATCCACTGACTTTGCTGTCTTGAAATTAATTTAGAAATACAATCATCGAACAGTTGAATAACACACTTCTCACCCCACTCAACTAAAAGAATAATGTCACAATTTAGAAGCTCTTATAAATAACTGAAAGGGGCATTTCCCAAAGCATTCAGATTCTGTTCCTAACTGCAAGAGGATATTATGTTGTTAACATAAAATTGGCCTATTCAGCTTTCTGAGTCTCCTTTGTGGAGGAGAAAACTGATTTTCTTTTCAGATCTAAATACATTAAAGTTCACAATTAATTTAGATAACGCTGTATGAGCTGATAGTAAAATGTCTAGCAATTAAATAATGAATGCTAGGGAGCCACAGTCATCAGAGATATCAGAATACACCTTTATTATAATGATGTAAAATCAGTGTGTTTTCGTATGATTTAATTATAGATTGACAGGAAAAAGTACAAAACCATAGATTAACCATTTTTAGGTAATGCATCTATTAGAAACTATGTTTCCAAAACTATGATTAGTATTGAGCAAGTTAAATTTACCATCTTATAAAACATAATTTATATATTTCAAATATAATAACTTGGTATGAATAGAGATAGAAGACCTCTGAGTGTGATAGAGGTAGATAGTCTCTCCTATAACATGAAATGAAATGAAACTGCTAAGTAATGCCTGCATTTCTCTAAAGGCAGGTGCTGCTCACCATACTGTTTAGTTTTTATAGTAAAAAATGTTAGTCCCGATGACTTACATCCAGTGTAAAATGCAGCACCAATTATAATAGTATCGTACTTTCGCACAATTCGAGGGGGCCCCTCTTCGATCGATGTGTGCTTCAGGACAGCTGGCAGCTCTGGAACCAATAATACCCTGACTCTTCATAGAGACAGTAAGAGCTACAGGCTCAGATTCGAGTCTGAGACCCAACAAAGACCTATGGGTTCCTCAGTTTTGAAAGCCGCTTTATGTCTAAGAGTGATGGTACAATTCTCTGGAGAAGGACATCTCTGAGCTCTGAGGCTCCATGTACCTGGCATTTTCCATAATACCACCAAATATGGGAGCCACTGAATTGATCAAATCCCAAACTGGAAATCCCTGGAGGGGTGGGGAAAAAATGACTGGGCTGTAATATCCTGCAGAGAGCAGTTGTACCGACTCTCAACGGAGAAGAGGGACTCTCCTCAAAGAACGTGGAGACTCTGAAAGGTGCTTCCTTTCAGAGCAACATAGAACAGCTGGCCAGGGATACCATGGCCTTCTTGCTCACTGCTGTGCTGACGACATTCCATCTCCCAACAGCCAGCCCAGATTTTAACGTTGATATGGACTGAATTTTCTTTACTACTTATTTTTTTCTAGTTTTTTTAAAGAGCGATGAGCACTGTGAATTTCACTTAAAGCCACCTGCTACCCTTCAGGCAATGGCAAAACTGACATTAACAGGCTAGACAAAGTAGCACATGGGGGCTGGATTCCGTGTCAGAAGTGGATGATGCCGTTAATGTGCACTAAGAGCGGGAAAACCATCTCTCTAACTAGGGAATCATTGTTGGTAAGATTATCTTTTTGTGAGAGCGAGAAGAATATCCTATCATTTACCAATGAAGACAGTATTGTGCAAGAGTTTGGGCCAACCTCAGAGCCCCTGCAGGAAAGTTCTTCATGATAATGAAAGGAATGAATAAAAGGAACATACCTCCAAGAGGTGTGATTTTATACATTTATTTCTGTAGCTAGGTAACTATGAGGTATAACTTCAAAATACAAGAAACCTTAAATCAAAGATGACACTGGGAAGTTCCTGCATGCAGACATTTGAATCTAATTCACACATCTTAGTCCACTGTCCTTTCCATGCAGAGGGGCTGAGAATGGCAGCAAAGCCACCAAGAACAGATTACTTGTTACCTTGTTAATTTTTGTGTTTAATCTCAAATTGTATTTTAGTGTTTTGAGTTGGATTGATTGATAGAGTGAAAGAAAACAGAGAGCAAATCTCTTCTGTTAGACGGTGAGACTGAGAGACTCAGACTGTGGCATGCACAGCACACGCCAATATTCCCAGCGCTTTCTCTGTGTGGCCTCACTACAAGTTTTAGATAGATGGGAAATTATGCCACTAGGGAACTTAAAAATATTATACAGTTGGGGAAAGGAAAAGAATCTCTTTGCTCATCTGGAAAATGAGGGGGCTAGACAAACGATCCCTGCGGTCTCCTCCAGGTCTTAAATTCTATATTTCCCTGATTCCTGGAGACATATTAGGGAGTGTTTCAGGAGAGAAACGCTAAGTACCAACGACATATTTTTGGCTTCCATTTGAAATAGATATCAGATACCTGTTTATTCTTTCAGATGTGCGCATCCCCATAGAGATTTCTTGTTCAATTCAACGTGGAGTCTCACTGGCTGACAGATTGGAAACACTGTAAACAGCTGGTTTTAGTGGTTTGCATTTGAACACTGCAGGGCTCCGAGAGTCTCAGACAGCCAGGAAAAGGAAAGAGAAAATTTCCCTCCAATTAAATGGCTCCTCTTTAGTAGCCTGATCTGCTTGCCACCGGCGTGATGCATTCCAAGTCCGGAATTACAGGTACGAGAAAGCATAAAGGACACCTTGAGTCCACAGTCTCCACTGTGCTACCAGTGTTAAAAAAGAAGCATGCAGGGCCCAGAGAGAGTCCCAGAAGCTTTAGCCTGAGGAAACGGTTGACTAAAATCAAGTCTGCTGTGTCCTAGTTAAGGTCTGTGGATAGGATTCTGAATCGCCCCTTACGGTTGATGCCCCGGTTTGGCATTTGCCCTGAGGCTGACGAGGAAGGATGCCCTGATCTGACGCCTTAGAAAGATCAGACTTTGCAGCCATGAATGCCTGAATTCATCATCTACTTAACGTGTGACTTTAAATGAATTGTATACACTTTTTGTGCCTAAATTCCCTAATCTATAAAATCAGGGGATGATAATGCCTGCATCAAAACATGTTTATAGAGATTAAAGAGGATGACACGCATAAAATTACTTGGTATCCCAGGGCTAACACAGAGTGAACGTCCAATGATAGTCCTCTCTTGCCAGTTTCAAAGTGCTGAGATAAAGCACACACACAAAGCATCCCTTCGGTTCCCCGAGCCTGGACCTTTGTCTGACGTTGATAGATGCTGCCTGAATCTAAACTGAAAGCATGAAGGTGGATGGGCCTTAAACGTATCAAGGATCAACAATTTTAGGAGGATTAAATGGTAGGAAAAGGATATCATCATAGCTATCAATAATGATGATACCAATTAGCTTCTACTTAATGAGCTCTTACTATCTGTGTGGCACTAAGCTAAATACGTCACATGCAGTTTCACTGAACACATACAACACTATGAAATAGCTAGAGCTGTTACTCCCATTTTACCGAAGAAGAAACCGAAGCTTAGAAACTGATTGGTAGAACTTATACCCTTATATATATTACCAGTCCATGGTAATGCCTCAGAAACTATACAAATATAAAATTGTCAGAGAATTATACCTTCATGGAATACGCACTGATAGTCTGCATTGAATCCCAAATGACTTTCTCATTCATTTGTTGGTGCACTGACTCGTAGTACAAAATTTAGGTGAGCACTCACTATGCCCCTGGAAATAGGCTCAATGCGAGAGTTATCGAGATGGTAACATACATTCCCTGCATCTAGGTTGCTCAAGGTTTAACACACAAAGATGAAAACCAAGTAAAATTATGCAACATGTTTGAGATGGACACCTACCCTCTGCCAGTCTGTCCGCACAACTGTAGGCGCTCACCTAGGTACAAGCTCTCTGAGCACAGGGACAATTCCTGAGGGGAAGGAAGGTGTTTCATGTATCGTCACCACCTGCATACAATAGTACCCAATCCATAGATTAGCCCCTTAGAAGAGGCATATGTTTCTTAGCTCTTATACTGCTTGCTGTGATAGTTAGAATTAGTAATAAATTGCAAGTTGAAGAGGTCTTTATTTAAGCATTTGTGGGATATTTGGAGTGGAAAAAAAAAGCGAAAGATAAATGCAATTTGCTTGTAGAACAAAAAGAAAAAGTCTAACAGCCCAGAATATCATGTAAATTGCAGTTATTTATTATGAGACAGTGGTATACAGGGTTATTGACTAAACAAAATATGCTGCAATGAGACCCACAAAGCATTGCATTATGAGACATATATCAAGGTGTAAATTTTTTCTTATACAGAACGCTGCTTGGAAACAGTATTCCTTGTCAGGGAGCTATATTTGTATTTCTGAGCCAGCCTGTCCCCTGTGGTCACATGAAAGGCATGGTGCTTTCCTTTCAGGCTGGCCTGGCGATGCTCTGGTGCAGAGTATGAGTCACAAGAAGCGGGGGGGGGGGCGGAGGAGGTGGCTTATGGGGGTGGCAAACAAGCGAGCTCTGAACATACACCATCGTGTGCTGAGCACACATCTTTATTATTTTACCAAACTCACAAATATGTATCAATTTGTTCCCTTCCTTAACTTCAGTGCATTTCTTGTTAAGAGACATCTCTTTGAGAAGAGAGCCTCTGACAAGACATCTGAGCACAAAGGAATGATCAGGACCCAGAGAAGCCAGGTCTCTGTGAAGTGGTGAGTCAGCTGGGGGTGGAAGAAATGTTATTGCTTCCACTCCTTGTTGGAAAATTAAGGGCCTTCCTTGAAATCAAAATTTCCCTTTGCTCTTAATAAGATGACAGTCTAGAACACAGCCTGCTGCTGAGAGAGTGACTTCTTGCTGGGTTTAGATTACTCAAGAGCTCTGCATTTAATCTCAGAAGGCTGCCAGCGGTTTCAAGGAGAGCTGGCAGAGCGAGAGATAGCGGAGGCCTACTGGAAATAGGTGTCCCATGCTCGGAAATCAAAGCGTGTGGATGTCGACAACAATCCTATTTCTTTTATTCTAGCTGGAGTCAAAGGGCAGACATAAACCAGCACCTTCTCTCAGGCACTATGTGAACAAGAGGAATAGGGAGGTGTTGAGAGGGAAGAAAGAGCCCTAGGAGTACTGTGGGAAGAGTACCAGGCCTTGGGGCTCTAAAAGTGACGTACCTGAAGGGCGTACACCCAAGAGTCATCGTGGGCTGGAGGCTGGAAATTAGCTCCCACAGCCCCCACCCAAGCCCACTCCCAAGTCCACGGCATCCCAAGGAGCTAAGAACTGACCCCACACCCCTCGACAAGTCCTCGCTGTCTCATTAAGCCTCTCCAAGAAAGGTCAGGATTGTAATAATGTGAGTCTGTTATGTTCTTCCTCTTGAAGAATCGAAGTTCAGGAGACAGAAGCTTTTTTTTCTTCACAGAAAGAAACTTTTTTTTTTTTTAAATTAATCAGTAAAATTTCTTCCTAGGCTTTCAATAGTCCCTCAAGGGAGCTGCTAGGCCGGGAGCTGAAGAGAGACGGTCTCTGCCCTTCTGCAGGAAGAACGAGCCTGTTTCCTACAGAAGGAGGACTCACCTACATGGAGGGCCTCTCAGCCTGGGAAATACTTGATTGTTTCAGGAGGAAATTGTCCCATTGCAAGCTGATTGTTCTTGGTATCCATGGAATCTTTCAACGAGGGAAAATCTCATGAGTGTGAGCAATTGTAAGACCATAGGTAAAATCTGCAATATGTGCAAGTTTAATTATTGCTACTTTGAATTTCATGTGTTAGGTCTTTCAAAAGCATATGTTACATATTATAATATAATTTTAACTATTATACATATGATATACAAATATATAAAAATGTATTTACACTCATACATATATTTATATGTCCATCTATACCTATATCTGCATTCAGCACTAAGGAAAGTATTAACGCATACTTCTCTGTTCAATACCTGTAATCTCACAGCCAAAGTCCTAACTGGTGGTGGTTCCAAGAATCATTTATTCATGTGTTCATTATTGAGCATTTGTAAAGGATTGAATTGTGTCCCTCTCTCCAATCCTCCCCAAAAAACATATGTTGATATTCTAACCCCCAGTACCTCAGACTATGAACTTATTTGTCTACAGGGTCTTGGCAGATGTAATTAGTGAGGATGCGTTCATACTGGAATAGTGTGAGCCCTTAGTCCTATATGACTTGTGCTCTTATAAGAAGAGGAGCACAGACATAGATTCGCGTGAGAAAAAAGCCACATGAGAATGGAGGCAGATATTGAAGTGCTCCACCTGCAAGCCAAGGAACACCAGGGATTTTCAGTAGAACACCAGAAGCTGGAAGAGGCAAAGAAGGATTCTTTCTTGTAGGTGTCAGAGGCAGCATGGCCCTGCCAGCTCCTTGGTTGAACTTCTAGCCTCCAGAACAATAAAACAATACAACTATATTGTGTTAAGCTCTCCAGTTGTGGAACTTTGTTATGGCAGCCCTAGGGAACTAACTGGCCCATAAATGCTAGGTGTGCGGAGGGCGCATGTCTAGCACGACTGGACCCCAGCTCCCAGGAGCACAGAGTCCAGCTGTCAGGGACCCCCACACTACCATTCCATCTTGAGTCATAAAGCTTTTAAAAACAATGAATGAGGCAAGTTTAATTACAACTTTCAGTTTTCCCTTGGGATCCCCGCTTCAAATACTGCAAAGGACAAAGAGCCAGAGACAGAAAGGAAAACCACAGTTCAGCTGGAAAGTCTGAGACCTTTTTTGCAGGAACCCTGGGTATTGTTTATATTCATTTGCCTGGAGACACTTAGATTGTGTCTTTCAAATTTACCTCTTCTGTACCTAGGGTTAAAGTGGCAGCTATGATTTTAAGATGCCTCAAGAACATTTCTGGGTGGGGCCACAATTAGCGATTACATTGATTTACTGAGGAGCACCCTTCAGCTTCCTGGTGAGTTTTCTGGCAGAATCCACACTCCATCCAGCGTGGCAAAGTGGGAAGCTGGATAAACATCGGGCACATTGGATCTGTGGCCAACACCCTGCCCGGATTGTGTCAACTGGGAAATTCTTTTCTTTTTCCTCAAAAAATATGTATTTCCTGCATAGCCTGGATCATTGTTAACAGAAATTTGCTTACTTTGGGTTTCACAGACCAGTAAAATTTAAGAGAAACATAAAGGACAAGAGGTGGCAATTTTTTTTTATTTTGCCAGGTAAAAATGTCTGCTTTCTGACATCATGAATTCTTAAAAATAGGGGGTGCATTTTTACTCTCCCAAGATAGAAAGGGTATAATCTCAGCTTGAAGGACAGTTGTTGACACAGCAACCTCCCAATGGCTTTGCTCTCCTTATTTTTCTTATTCTTCCGCAGGCGTGGGGCTTCATCATGGGGCAGCATCAGTTCCTGGACCAGTATTTCGAAACCACTGACCTAGAGAATGTTATCACTATCCATCTTGCTTTGCCTCTGCAAATACGGATATGAGCTCTAGCCCCCACCAGGAGAATGACAAGTTGAGATTAATATACCACGGTCGAAAATATTAACCTCTTTCTGCTGGACATGCAGGCGTTGGGAGCTGCAGGTCTGTTTATTCACCACTGTTTCCCTAGCGCCCAGCTAAGGGCCCAGCACTCGGGTGTTCAGTAAATATTTGTTAATGAAAGGAAAGAGGGCATCGTATGAGCAACTACTGAAGCTGTTATCATCTCCTTCCTTGACACCCATGTCATTAAAACACCCAAAGTATTATTTTTTTTAATCCCTCTCTTATATTTTCATCTATCTCCTCCTGCTGTTCATCAATGAATAAATGTAATTCACGAGACGTTTAGGTTTTCCACATGCCCGCTGAAGGATGACCAGATAGAAAACAAAAAGAAAAGAGGTGATTATAGAATGAACAGTGGCCAAAGATTAATCCCAAGATTCAGTATAAGGAATGACTCCCCAAAAATCGGAAGCCAGTTTTGGAATAAACGAATTACAGTGGGCCAAGAAAAATATGTCTTTCTGTTGTAGGAAATATTTTATGAGTAGAAATTATTATACTGAAAGACTCACCCAGATATGTCAATATGATTAGGAGCATACTTATTAATAAAATGTAGGTGGCTCCTTATACAACCCAAAGTAGAACACTGAAAGACAAATTCTGACCTTGGCAACTCTAACATGCTATGCAAATGGAATAATGAAAAACAAAAAGGTGGAATAAGCCAAAATCTAAACAGTGGAGAGGTTCCCTGTGCTTCCAGCCTCAGCTGAGCTCAGGGCTTGGGTTCCTGCCACGTTCTCAGGAGCTCCCTCCCGTGTCCTCTGCATGGCTCGGCAGCCCTCGCCCTTCCGGACGGCAAAGGCACAGCCGTCTCCTCCCTGTGCCCTTCTTCCCGCTCTCCCTCGCTCTGGGCTCTTCGGCTCCTTCAGGATCTCAGTTCTTTCCCATTTGTAAATCTTCAATCTCATCCACTCTACTTCTCCCGGTAAACAGGCAAACCAAAAACCCCAGAGACTCTTTCTCCCATTTTTGACCTCAGTCTTCTTAAACAGTATCAGTGCCTTTACCCCATGCCCATCCGCCCCGCAATCCCCAGCACTCTGACAGTTGGAAATATTCCATGTCCATGGTGACGCCCTAATTATCAAAGCCGAGACCTTTTCTTGTTCCCATTTTTCTCACTCTCTCTAGAGTGTCTGAAACCACTAATCATCCCTTTTTCTTGCAACGCTTTTCTGCCGTGACACCAAGGCCATTAGACCACCCAGTTTACTTTCATGACCTCTCTGACTGGTCTCTCTCTGTCCACCCCACCCCTCCACCCTAGGAGTTTTAGCTCTTAGCCAAGATCTTTGAATGACCTCATCCATTTCTATGGCTTCACTTCTTTCCTCCGTGCTGACGACTTCCAAATCTCTCTCAAGTTGCAGACATAGTTCCAATTGTTTATAGATGGATACACAGAGATATAGATGTCCTACAGGTATTTTAAATTCATGTACTCCTTTACTTTAGCCACAGACAAATTCTACTTCCTTACAGCCTCATTTTGTTTATTGCAACATGCTCCAGAGCCCCCTTCCCCCTCCAGGCCCAGCCACTCAGAACTGGAGACTTGCTCATCCTGACTCCTTTCTGTCCTTGACTCACGCCTCAGCCCCAACCGCGGGTCACACCCAGCTGTCTCCCTTTAACCCACTTCCAACACCTAGCTCAGCCTGCACAGGTGCAGTCAATTTGCTTCCCTGATCAAAAATCCTTGTTTTCCTAATAATTTTGTTTTCTGGGAAGAGAGAAAATGTGCTGATTGATCAACATGAGGAGTTGACAGTCATACATTTTATAGCAAATAAAACATAAGTTATTCTCTCAGATGTAAAAACACACAAAATAAACATTTTATGCTGTCATTAATTTTTGTATTAGTTTAGGCATTTGGATCACTTCTAGTGAAGTCATGTAATATGCAGAAAATATCCTGCAGCCCAAATGTTGCTGTGTAGTCATCTGAGCTTGGACAATGACCTGTCTTCTATTTCCCTGAAATCATTCACCTTCAGGTTACAGGGGCCAGGTGAGTGGGGGAGCCAACTGGATGATTCCTTGTTATACATATTTCTTTTAAATCCAGTATATATACATTTGAGGACCTACTATTGTCAAGATCTGTTATATAATTACTTTATATTATCCTATCAAGAACCCCATAAGATAGGTACTATTTCCCCATTTTATAGGTGAGAAAAATCAGACTAAGAGAGATGCAGTGACTAATTGTCTAAGGTCACTTAGCTAGTACATGGTAGAGATGGGATTTGAGCATGTATCCTAACTCCAGGTTATTTCTGGAATTCCTGGAATTCCACAGCAGCCCTTTTAAATTCTGTGGTTCCCTGAGTGTGATTCTATCAGTCCTGGAATTCTGGAAGTAAGCCTAGGATATCTTGGCCTTAATATCCATTGTCCCACAGTGGTGAATATCCAGCCTCCACAATGACTAGCTCTTTCAAGCCTGCTAGAATGTCAGGCTTGGATCTCCTGGCATGGGAAGCACCCACGAGCCATGACTAAAGAGACTGAAACCATGAGTATCAATTTCTGTTTTCAGGTCCCTATGAAAACCAACACAAAGACAGAAGGAAATGCACAATGACTAGGTTTTTGTTGTTGTTGTTGCTGTCATTATTACTTTATCTTGCTTTCTTTTAAAAAATAGAAGTGTTTTATAAATTCATTCCTTTAGAGATACACAAGGATGAACAACAACACAGATAAAACTCTAAATATAGGGGACCAGTAGCTATTTGACTCACCCCTCTCGTTGTCAGCTTAGACTCATTCCCCTCTCATTATGTTCCCATGAGAGAATCCCTGCCTATTGTTGTTGGAAATATCCATGTTGTGAGTGTGTGTGTGCGTGTGTGTGCATGTGTGTGCACAGTGTGAGAGGGTACAAGATGAGGGGATTGAGACAGGAGGTTACAGTTGTAGATATGTGAGTTTCATTCCTGGGATATTAGGAAGCCCAATTTTAGCTGAAGATCCAAGCTATATTCTCAAACTTAACACCAATAACAATAAACCTAATCTTTTTATTTGTTTGATTTAAAAAAAAAATCTGTCATCTACTTGACTGATTCAAAATCTAGTGGTGAAAGACAAAAGGGTATGATTAACTCTAATGTCCCCAACTCAGCTCTCAGAGAAATTCCATGAAGTCTCTATTATCCTCATTTTACAGATAAAAAAACTGAGGCTTACAGCCTTTAAGTAACTTCCCACTTTCCTCTGATTAGTCAACACCACAACAGGAATGAAAACCCAAGCGTGTTCATCTCCAAAGCCAGCGTGTTCAACCACTGATTTGTAGTGCTGGTGCTTAAACCTGGAGCCTTCCAGGTCTTGACACTGGTAGTCCAGGGTCAACTGTCAGAACTGAGCGAGAATCTCAGCTCTTCCACCCCTGGGCTTTCTGTCATTTGACAGTGAATGAGGAAACAGTAGTCTCCCCACTTTAAATGCATTCACACAGAGAATTTGACATGTCACCTGTCTTTCCATCTCATGGGAAGTCATCATGTTGTGTTTAAATAATCCTCTGCGCTCTGATCCTCTCAGAACAGGGCATTTCTTTTTCAGGTCTTAATTTATGTTACAAAATGCCTGGGGCTGCTCTCTCAAAGCACAGAGGCGTGGCTTGGGCTGGGTGCTATGAGCCCTCCCAAGCAACCGTGGGCAGCGTAACACAAATGGACCTACAATCCAACATTAATTTCCTGTCTTCTATTCTGAGGGCTCCTGAGAAGCAGGTGTCTGGCTAAGGACAGAAGGCAGAATCAGGCTCTGGTCTCAGCAAACTCACTACTCTGTTCCTCCCTGCCAGAGTTCTTCCCTCCAGATGTGGTTGCCCAGTGCTAAGGACACTTCCTAGAGCAGCTTCCAGAAGCCTCCTCCCTCCACCTCTACCATGCTGCTGGCTGCCGCCAGTACATCTGCCAGCCTGGCCATGCCACTTCAGAGAATCTCAATGTGTGATTGAAAGATGTCCTCCCACGGCAGGCAGAGAAACGAAAATGTTCCCTATTTTAATTATTTCCCATTCTCAAGCAAAGAAATGAATAACAACTCTGCTCATTAAGAAAGAAATCCAGTTTTTTTTTAAATTTCATTTTCTTCCAAAACTTGGCAGAAAAGCTGACGGTATTTGTGTGCATACTGGCGCACAAGGAGTTAACTCCTTATGTGGGAGGAAACAGTTGTAGGGGCATTGCCCATGCCTCTCTTCTCCAACCATTGCCCCCCACCCCCACCGCTGACACTCCAATCCAGACAAAAGTATTATAAAAGAGCAGGACTAACAGGGTGAGACCAGAATAAGAAATGCGTTCTGATAGGGAAGAAATATTTATTGAACCTGAACAGTTGGATTGTGGGTAGGTATTGGGAGTGCAAGAGTGAAGACTGGATAAGGTCTCTGCTCTCCGTGAGTTTTTACTCATCAGGCAAAATAGTTGCACCTTCCTAGATTTGCATATGAAACCACTCCACATTTCATTGTATCCTTCCATCTACTTAAGCCTTGCACATAAATTCATTCTTTTTAGCAGCCTGTCCCTTTCCCTCCTTAGAAATTGCACGTTCAGAATTTCGCATGATCTTAGAAGTATCCATGGCAGTTTAAGAATATAAACATCATCGGTTATTGCAGGAGAAAGATGTTAAGCAGGCACTGGTCTGAATTATTCTCCACCTGTGGCAAGGGAGAAAGTGGTCTGAATGAACTGACAGATCTTCTGTCACCTCAGCTAAAATTTCAATCACCAGATAGCTTTTGAGGAATACTTCATTAGGGAAGTCTACGCTGCCCTTCCTTTAAATTTCAAGATGAAATTAAATCCCCTTTTTTGCATATCTCTAGAGCAACACTTAAAATTTGCTCTGTTGACCATCAATTGCTTGAAGTCCCATGTTTGAATACTTGCATTTCCCATACCTTGCATTTAGTGGTGATCCATGCACATTTCAGGAAGGGGAGGGAAGGCAATAAGGTCATCAGTGCTAATGGAATACGGCTTTGTTGGTGTGCATTGGTACCCTGGTTGCATAAAAACATTGAGGCCTCCTAGATCTTTTGTGATTCACTATATCTGCCAGGGATATGGTGCTGAGAGTGGCAAATATTTCAAGAAAGTGAGGGCTCCTTATGACTTGAGATCACTTAGTAATCAGATTGGCACTTGCTGAGAAAGCAGGAGATTTTATCAACAGCTTCAAGTGGTCAGGTTCTCAGCAACTTAACTCAATGTCCTAACCATCTTGGGCCATGTTCTCATCCCTTAGGGAACGTTATCCCAGTCTGGTATCTAAAGAGTTCCTACACAGGCACTAGGGCAATAGTCTGAGCAAGGAAACCGCCAGTTGTGGGCTGATCTATCCTGCAGACTGTCCCTCACTGGGAATCAGTCACACCTTGTTCTAGAGACACTTGGAAAGCCTGGAATAGGGGAAACCCTGCGGGGAAAGACAAACCATGGGTGATCTCCTGTGGCCATCATCACAATCAGCATTCCAACTCGTTGTAGGACCAGAGGGCTCCGCCCTCTAGCACAGATCAAGGAAGAGTGTAGACTCCCAGACCACAAGGTGACTTCACTCAGATAAATCTTAAAATAGAAGTTGGGGGAATAGGTCCCCAGTCTATGAGGTTTATTTTGCTGGAGGCAAGGGTTTGGGATAGTGCTACGAACATTGCCCAATGACTTAGGAAATCCATTTTCTGATCTGGGCTCAGCGCTCCATAACTGTGGGCCTTGGGAAAACCCCCGGCTTCCAGAGCTTCTTTGATTCCTCCCTATAGTGAGAAGCTAGACCTGGCACTCCCCCAGACCCCATCCTCCTCTAGAATCCAAAAGTCAACCCAAAAGAACTTCCGTGCTTCTTCATTTCCTGCCAGCAGCAATCAGCCAAGCTCTTTTACCAAAACAGAGAAACACTGGAAATATTAACAGGAGAGGTCAATATATTGAGCTGTGTGGCCTTTTCTCGTTCTGAGAATATTTCATGTCTTTATGTTCGTACACTGAGAAAAGCCTGGTCTGTGCCAATCCTCATCAAACAGCGGAGGGAGGGAAGAGGGAGGAGGAACCCAGCCCAACCTGTGATGCGGCTCTTCCAAATGGCAAACTCATTACGACCTGGCGCCTGACAGGCTCGGGGACAACCTGTCTCGTCAGAGGCCCTTCCGGCTGTTTCAAGCTCTCACACACAGCTCTGTGTCACAAGAATCCCGGCAGGTCTTGGCAACAGACACTGAAAATGTCAGATAGTGAAAGGGGGTGTTTGGGAGCCTCGGTGAGGGGTGGGGGGAGCATCACAATGTTTGCAGTACAAACAAAACAACAAGCAACCAACTAGGAAAACAACCTGCCTTCCCAGTGAGACAAGGCCAGGCGAGGAGGGGGAAGAGGGAAGAAGCGCTGCCCCAAGCGGGAAGGGAGTTGGCCTTTCACTTAAGGGAACGGGAACACTGGATACTCGGCCTCCTTCATTTGACCAGCATTTTGGTTACTCCCACCTCTGTGGTGCTGGGCACAGAAGGTACAAATGTGAATGAGGAACAGCAGCACCATCGGCTTGAGAACAGAACACACCAAGATTTAAATCTCGGCTTTAGCACTCACCAGTCATGAGTTTGGGCAATGAAAAGAATCTCAGAGTCTCGATTTCATCATATATAAAATAAGGATAATAATATAGTCCCATAAAACAGTTTAAAAATTTAAATGAGATATTGCAAGTAAAATGCCTGCCACGTAGCAGACACGCCCCAAATGAGAAACAGCAGACATGGCTCTTGCTACAGGAGAGCTTAGAGTCTGTCTGGGGGTGGGTGGGGACTTGACCGCAATAATTACTCACAATTCAATATGCTATTAGATACACAAACAAATTAAGTTGGAACACAAGAAGTGGGGTAATTAATTCTCCACAGAGTAATGAGAAACTTCATGAGGAAGGGAAATAAAGAGAGATTTGCAGACAAGGATCCAGGAAATGGAAGAGTATACTTGAAATTAGAGGGGTGAGTCAAACACGGTGTGTTTGTCCGAGTGGGAAGATGTCTATGGCTGAGCTTAGAGTATGTGGAGTGGAGTGACAGGCAGGGAGCCAGACGTAGCCCAAGGCATGAAGGATCACCTTTGGCAACTGAAGTTATCTGGACCTTCCCTGCTGGGAGTAATGACAGACCACTGAAGTCTTTTCGACCCTGGAGTGACCTTAGAAATACCACTTAGCTGGTCGTTTGGAGGATAAATTTGAATGAGGGCTGAATTGGAGGAAGAGCCTGGGTCATGCAGGTATGTTTTAGTTGCTGTAATCTATCATAATGCTTCATTTACAACAGTGTCAGAGTTAAGAAAGGGGCAATGGAGAGAGGGGTCCTATCAAAGGAACAGTCTTTAGCGGCTAAAGGAAGCCAGTTAGGGGACAGAGTGCTTAAATCTGATCCATTTCTGGTAACACTTGTCGTTAACATTGTTTTGTTTACCTAATTATTTTAAACTATTTATAAACTTTAAAAAACTTCTCTCTAGTTGGCTAATGATTTAACTCCTTAAAGAAGATTTATGAGATTTTTCCCATTTTCTAAAATCTCTCTTAATTAATTTAGGCACATCGACACGTTGAGTTCTCGCCCTCTGCAAGGCCCTGTGCATCCTGTAAGTTTGCAGAGCAAAGATGTGCTCAGTAAACCATATGGTCCTACCGGGTAGGAGTTGACCATCTCAGTGGAAAGACATAAACACATACCAAGTGCACAGAGCAGTTCAAAAGATAATTGGCAACTGAAAATAACAGTACAAATGGTGCAAACATAGAAGGAAAGAGAAAGGACTGAGGGACAGGTTTTCTGAATGCACGAGAGAAGCCAGGATGTCAGAGGCAGGTAAATTCAGCCACTTTGAGAGAACTGGTCTCCTCCCGCCCCACTAGGCACAGGGTTTCTAAATTCGTTTCCCCAGATGCACTTGAAAAAGCATCACATCTGAAAAAGTACTTATGACCACATGTCATATTCAAGACAACCTCAGTTTTCATTTGACTTTTCACTGATTAATCCCTGATTATTAGATATTTTGTTCACAAACTGATCAAACCTCATGGGCAGCATCCTTGGAGGCCTTGTTGCTCACTTATTCTTGGTCTGATTCACTTGCCTGTCAATAAAATAGGAGACTGACCACGTACCCTTTCACTAGCCTCCAGGATGTGGAGGAGATAAATGCATTTATAAATGAAATGAATCTGAAGTCTTCTAAACTCCATGGAAAAAAAGGAGCAACTTTAATTTTAAAAAGCCACCCTGGACAAATAATAATTCCACAAATGAACCAGTCAATAATTATTTGTTGAGCACTCACTCTATTTCAGGCACTGTGCAGAGGAGGTTTGGAGGATTCACAAAAGGTAAAATACATCACTGAGAGAACCAGAGGGTAAGGCCAAGATCCTATTCATCTTTTTATCTCCGCCTCAGTGCCTGGAGGGAGGGCGGTGGGGGCGGGGACAGAGGGAGAGATGAGATAGAAACAGAAACAGTGGAAAGAGCAATGTCTGACCCTTTGTTTCACACTGTAGACCAGAGCTATTCAATATAAACATAAAATAAACCACATATCTAACTTTTTTTGCCACATATATAATTTTGAATGTTCTAGTGGCCATATTCTAAAAAATAAAAAAAATAAACAATGAAATTATTTTGACATATTATATTTAACCCAATATATACAGAATATTTTTATTTCGACATGTGTTTGAGCTGCATTTCAGGTGTTCAGTAGCCACGTGGGGCTAATTGCCATCTCAACAGAAAGAGCAACTATACTCACACAAAAAAAGGTCAACAAATAAATACACGGAATTTGGTGTGAAACCCTCTTTGGAAGAGGCGTGCAGAGTGGGCTGTAGGAGCTAAACTCTGTCCTTCCACAGGTGAAGGTTGGCACAGAAAGAAGAGCTCTGAGAAGTTATCAGGCTCTAGCCTGTCTCCTGTCCCCTCTCTGGGTCTCCCCAGACTCCTGCTTCCTGGAGACTGAACAGGTTGTACCTGCCTGGAAATAGTCCTGCTGGGAACTGTCCCACCAGGAGACAACCCGCAGTGGAGTGGTCTGGCCCAGCATCTAAGCACTGGGCAAATAGTATAGGCTGTCAGGCGCATGGTTCCCTGGCATTCATTCTACCAAAGTGGCATTTCCTTTCACGCTGCACGCTTTAGAGAAGAGAGGGGCGGGACTCAGCCGTGGGCCTTAGAGAAATAGGAAATACGACTGTTAGGGGTCCCTGTAGGAGGATCCCCCTCCCTCTGTGGTTCTCAAGCTTGTCTGTGCATTAAAATCTTTGAAAACATAGTAATGCCCTGGCTCCACCCCAGACCAATTAAGTCAAAATCCCTTAGCGGGGGGGTGGGGGTGGGGGTAAAGCCCAGAGAGCCAATGTTTTTGTTTGCTTGTTTTTATTTATTTCTTCACATCTCCCAGGTTATTCTCATGAACAGCCAGAACTGAGAGAGGCCTCTGCTCTACCCCGTCCAGCTGGCTCCAGGGGAACCAACTGCACCGGGATTTAGGACAAGGACTCGTGGTAATTAAGACCTTGTCCCTTAGACTGTTTCTCTGGGGCATCTTGAAGGGGTGATCAAAGGCAAAATGAGAACAGCCAACACAGTGCTGGGCCCACCGTGGCTCGCTGGGCACATGTGGGTCTCATAAAAGAACACGCTCGCACACACGAGGGAGAAGCAGAAGGCCCCAGACATGGGTGGGGACAGCACAGCCACGATCAGGATAAGAAATAATGAGGACCAGAATTATCCTAGGATTAGGTGATGGTGCTGTTTGTTTTTGTTGAAATGAGAGTATAACAAATAATGGATTAGGCTGATACTGTTTGTTTATTTATTTTGGATGATGAACACCGATTTAGGAAACTTTTGCTTAGGAGATAAGGCCAATACTTACAGTTCCAGACTTCTCCTTTATATTTTGACACTTAAATGGTCATATTTATTTACATATTTTTATCATTAGTTCAGTCTTGGAGAGCAGGGCCAGTGTTGCGATTCTTGATTCACAATTAAGGAAAGAGAGTCTGCGACAGTTGTGCTGAACTACGTGGACTAAGGTCACACAGTTAGTGGATGAGCCTGGACAAGAGTTTACATTTTTATTTCTTCTTTTTTGGTCGTTTGAAAATTCTGAGAGTCAGGCCGGGCGTGGTGGCTCACGCCTGTAATCCTAGCACTCTGGGAGACCGAGGCGGGAGAATTGCTCGAGGTCAGGAGTTCGAGACCAGCCTGAGCAAGAGTGAGACCCCGTCTCTACTAAAAATAGAAATAAATTATCTGGCCAACTAAAACATTTATAGAAAAAAAAATTAGCCAGGCATGGTGGCACATGCCTGTAGTCCCAGCTACTGGGGAGGCTGAGGCAGTAGGATCGCTTAAGCCCAGGTGTTTGAGGTTGCTGTGAGCTAGGCTGACGCCACGGCACTCACTCTAGCCCGGGCAACAAAGCGACACTCTGTCTCAAAAAAAAAAAAAAAAGAAAAAAAAAAATTCTGAGAGTCCACAGAAACCCGCTGATAACTCTCTGCCCCATCAGAGAACTGTCAGGCATGCTGTCTTCACAGACCCCGGGGGATTAACACCCCCTGCCTCCCTGGGCTGCTCTGCCCAGGCCACCAGGTCGCTGCAGAGGTGCATGAGGAATGTGAAAGACTCGCCCACAGGCAAACCGCAGAGAGACCCTTTCCCAGTGCTTCAGACCCAGAACTTTCCCTTGCTAATGCACTAAGAATGTCTGCTCTCAGTATCTCCTCCCAGTCCACAGTGACAGAGGTGCAGCTGGAACCAGCCGTCCACACAAGGAGCATGCAGGGAAGGCTGGTGGGTGCAGTGCGTCAACGTCCTATCTCAGCAGCCACACTGCCTTGGCCCCGGCACGCGGGTGTATCTGGGCCCCCCTGGAGACTCCGAGGGCCAGGCTTCTGATGAGGGATGGTGACAGTTACCATGGCTGAGCCCAACAAGAGCAGGCAAACACTGGAATGGAGAGGTGACCCCCAGCACAGAAGGGTGCCTGTGATTCAGATCACCTGCTGGCCTGGACCTGAGCCCGAGGGTGACTTTCACTGCAAAAAATTAACAAATTGAAACCATAAGAGCTAGTCTGCTCTGCCCTGTGTGGACCATCAGAACAAAGAGGCTACGCCTTTAGGATGTCGTGGGATGAGAGGGGACGGTGAGCACAGCAGCAGGAAACAAGGGCGGCTCCCTGGGTGCAGACAGGGCTGCCCTCAGCCGTCAGGGGCTCTGCAGACGTCAGCACCAGAGACCCTGGAGTGGGCACCTGCAGCCGGTTTGGGGTTGTTCCAGGAGATGTCACCATAGCCAACAGAACATGGAGAGCAGGAAATAACAGACAACCCCAGAAGCCCAGAGCCTGCTCCGTGGAGTACATGGGCAGCGTGCTGTGGCCGCCCAGAGCTCTCGGAAAGGGATTTCAGAAGAACTTCCATTCCCACTCAGCAATGGGAGGCAGAGCTTGGGAATGGCTTGTTTGGAATCTTACTCTGACTGCTTTAAGCCCTGTGAAGCCAGCGGAACGGAGTTTCAAAAAGAAATAGCACCTTACATTGTTCTCTCTCCCAGGGACATTTGAATTGCCAGAAGTCCCAACTCCTCAAACTCCAGATATGTTTTCAGACATCAGCCTGAGATGCTCAGGTGAGCATTTGAGCCGTGGGGATTTTTGAGCAGGGGCGTTTCTTAAGTGTTGAAAATCACATCTCATAAATAGCTGCCTACGTAGCTTGGTTATAGCACCAACAGGACTCGTGCCACACATAGTTCAATGTGCAACGCTGTGTAGTCAGACAAAAACCTGGGTTCAAATTCTGCTTCTGCCACTTACTAGCCAAAACACCAAGAGGCAAGTTTTTTTGTTTTGTTTTTGTTCTTTTGTTTTGTTTTTGTTTGTTTTATAAATCTCCCCACGGCCATTTCCTCATCTCTAAAATCGTGATGATAAATATCTGCTCCACGGAGCTGTTGACGGTTAAATGAGATGATGTTGGCACAGGTGCTCAGTAATGTGAGAGATGCGCTGTGTCAGGTCCAGCTCTAAGAGCACCCGTCCCCCGTCCCGGCTTGCAGACGTGGACATCCTCACCTCCACCCTGTTCCCCAGCGGTGGGGTGTTGCTGGGGCTGTCCCCGATGGGCGCAGCACCGGTCCTTCCCCAGGGACAGCTGCGGTCCTCCTTGGAAGGCACCCGGGGGGCACTGCAGGTCTGCCTTCTGCTACCCTGGCTGTGCCCCTCGCCCTTCCTCACCTCTTCCCACCTGTGCCCTGAGGTGCCAGCACGTCCACTTCCTGTCTCCCCATCGTCTCCTAATTCCTTCTACATATTCTGGCCAAGGGTGAGATCACAGAGGTTTCAGCCACTTTGGGAGGGCTTTTTACAGCTGCTTCAGAGCCCCAGCCCTCCCTGCAGCTGCAACATCTGAACACAAATTGAGCATCATTAATGAGACACTAAATCCTGGCATTTTACTCTCCACTGCTATTGCAAAATGTTCACAGGAAAGTTCAGGTGGTGCTTTTGAAGATGTGCATGCACACACACACACACACACACACACACACACACACACCCCAAACCTCACATTCCCTGGCCTGACGCCGGCTTGTATGTGGAGCCAGCTCGCTCTGGACATGCGATTCCGCGGTCTGTGAACACACAGTGGTGGATTACCCAAGAGAATGGCCTTACAGTTTTATAAACTATTTATTAGGCCCGTCCTGGAGAGCTACATCAATATGGCCATCGGTGAAGCAAAGCAGAAGCTATAAAAATATCATCTATCCCAAACAAGCTTCATAATCAAACAAAGCCCCGTGCTGGCTGGGACAGGCTTGTGTTCTGACACATAAGGGCCCTTTCCATCTTTAAAACAGACCATTAAAACACCAGAACACTTTGGCTCACAGAAGTCTAAATCAAAAGGGAGGGGAAAAAAAGAGAGCTCTTTTCTCCAAGAGTAATAATGCCTTTTCCAGCTCCTGGAAAAGCTCATTGCGATAGAGATGCAATATTGCTTTTGTGGCTTCTCAGTTTCTTTCCAACACCCAGAAAATCTCCTACGGGTTCAAAATTTCTCCTTCCTTCCCTACAGGAATCCCTTTCTTTTCACACCACATACATGCAGGGACTCTGCTGCAATTCCTTCAATATTATTTTGTTGTATTCCCAATAAATAAAACTATGCAGTTTGGTACATATTCCAGAAGGGAAATAATACTGATAATAATACCCCAAAGTGGAATGCTATCGGCCCAGTGCTGTGCCGCTGTTCCCCGCAGCAGAGCAGAATAGGAAGCGCCTCAGTACACTGGTGTTTCCTGTGATTAACATTTCCAGCCGGTGCCCCTCCAACTGGCTCCAAAACACGTCTTAATAAACTGCATTCCAAAACCCCTTATATTTCCACCGTACTGCATCTGCTAGAATGAGATATAATATGTGGACTCGAGGAAAAGTGACATTCGGTGAATGAGCTGCAGAGAGTTATATAAGGAAGCTAAATCTCACTCCCCACCACCTGGCATACTGCTTGTGGCTTCTCATCATGATTCTAGAAATCAATCTGCAACTAAAATTCGCATATGGGGATGCTCTGCTCTGGACTGTGGGCTCGGGGAAGAGAGATGATACTGAAAGGGCAGAAAACAAAAGAAGGGAAGATGGGATAAGGGGGCTGGTCCCACTGAAACATAATCTCATGGCTATTTGCTCAATACAGAGGCCTGAGAACACAGATATGCGCACCTTAATAAGCCACGGCTAGGCGAGCTAGGCGAGCCAGATCACCTTGCACCCCAGTCGGGGAGAAGTCTTCTATGACAACTGGTTGTTTTCAGATCTGGGTAGCATTTGTGGACAATGATGGAAAGACACAGCATGGACTGAGGAGCCCAAGCGAACGCATGCAAAGGACAGACACAACACCCTACACCCTCCCTGCCCCCCACATTCACATTTTCAACTTTTATTTCCTTCCCATCATCCCAGAGATGTACACCCTCTTTGACACAGGAGGAGGGTATGTAGGAGGAGAGGAAGAAAGCAGCATCTGGGATCATATTTTTGTGTATTTACAAAGCACATATTTTTTTCAGAATTTAAAACCAGAAAGTTGATTGCCTCAGAACTCCACGAGCCCTCAGGAAAACCAAATAGATCTCAGACTGAAGGACACTCATCCTGAGCATATGCCCGGTAGGCAATTCTTAGAGATCTAGGGGCCCTTCATGCAACTGGCCACCACGCAACAAACACTTAAATGTTGGAGATCTATCTTTCACATCGCAGCCCTGCACGTGTCATGGAGAATCAAACGAATTAGTTACAAAGAGTAAACAGATCTGAGTCCTGGACTCAATCCCACCAATAGTCACCTTTATTTACCACCTTGGTCAAATCAGATACACCATCTGGTTCCAAATTACCCCAAAGAAGAAAGTTCAAGGCTGAGATATATTACGCAACAGCAATCTTAAGATCTGATCTGTAAGAGAAACTTGCACAGCAAATCCTGTAGTACACAGGTGCCCGTGAGGGTTTAGAAAAGTTAACAAGAGGTCTCAGCTGAAGAGTTGGCTCACTTTGGGAGCTTTCCCTTCTACCCTAAAGAAAAGAAATCTCACAAAGGAAAAAAAAAAAAAAAAACCATCCAGATGGTTTATGGGGAAGAAAATATTGGAGCAGGTCGTTCACATTCCAGCTTCTCTCAGTAGCACAGCTGGATCTTCTATGTGAGAGAAGTTAGGAAAATCTCTGTGGGAGCTGCTAACAGTGCAAACGATATGACTTTCAGGGATGTGGTGGAAAGAAGCACCGCCTCCCTGAAAAAGTCATCACTGTGGGTCCGTGTGGTACCATAGCTTTCGACCACCGGGAGGGATTTTCATCAGTGACAACAGCATGAAGCAGAGTTCTCCAGAGGCAAATTGCACACACAGAAATTACTCTAACACATCTGCCGGGAGGCAATCACACCCACAGACTAAAACAGACCAATGGACTCCCCTGATGCTTGAGATCGGGCGCTGAAGCCACAGTGCTGCACCAAGGAGGACTTTGACCATGGCTGGGCAGTTCTGCTTTTTCCTCCCCTCCACCTGGGACTACCTGCTTTCCCTCAGGTCCATACTTGTCTTGGGAGGCAGCCCCAAGTTGATGAGTGAGACATCCTGATACACATTCATGTGTGGAAAAAAAAAATAAAACATCAAACAGCTAATGTAATGTGCATTGGCCACATCACAATTCCATTGACATAAACCAGATGTGAGGTCTGCAAGACACCATGCCAAATAGGATGATGAATTGATGTGGATAAAATATGTTTCAAGAGCACAGGTTTTGCAAACAGCAAGTTTCAAATCCAACTTCTTCCACTGGAGGGATATTTTGATAATGTCACTCAGTAAATAACCAAAGAATAAAGGACATCTAGTCAATGCATAGTCTTAAAGGTCTCTTCATTTCATATTTCTCAAGAATTCACACTTTTCCAATAAAATACTAACAATTTCTTCATTGATAGCAATGATGACATCAGGCATTCCAGGGAAGTCACAGAAAGCTAAAGCAGGCATGCTTACAACATCAAAGGAAGGCTGAAGTTCCAGATTTTGCACAGATCTGAACTTCAATAAATAGGAACATAAATAGTTAGAATCTGAAATTATGGTAGACGATGACTTCCTATTTAAAAATCTACACTCTTAAGTGTGTAAGGAAATTAGAAATAAGCAAAAAATATTATTGGACATCTTCAGTGGAAAACTGCATTATTTGGAGTGTACCTTACTGGGTTATTTCATTCTAGAGCTTCATTGCCTTTGAGCTATCTTACAACTCTGCAAATTATAGACAATTGATTGCAAAGCAAAATAGTTTTTGTCCATAAGCATGTAAATCAATTGTGTCTGGTTCAGGTTCAGTCAACTTCCCCCGCTCTCATGGAAAAAGCCAGTTTTATGTCCACTTGCAAATTGCTGTCACTATCCCTCTATTCCATATATATTTGTACTTCTTGGACTTAGATTTTGAAACCTATATATCATCTGCCTTCTGTCCTCACTAATGAATTAAATAAAATATTTAATGATCATCCATTTTCTATCTGTCTGAGAACATGATTTTACCTTTTCTGAAAATTATCTTTTAACAAGTAAACAGAGATGCTCCATGTATTTAACCTAATAAAGGAAATAATATAGACAGACTGTCATGGGATGTAAAAAAGTGTTTGTGAATGATAGAGAACTAGGATGATGAAAGAAGTATATCTCCTCTGCCTAAATCAAAGTGAGAAATTTCCTTTAGCCACATCTGGGTAACGCTTCCATCAATTTGGCAGAGGAAGGGTATTTCTAGTAGAAATACTCAAAATCCATTATAGCCATGTTTGTATTTTATATAGATTGAGGCTTGCAGTTAACTGTTTATTATGCCATCAGAGCATGCTCCTGAGACAGATTCAGTCAGCTAGCCCACGTTTGGCCATCATAACCACCCGAATTAAAAGACCCCTCCAGGTGTTGTAGTGTGAAGTTCATGATTCTGGAAGCCTGCTTGACAATTCCATTAAACAGTCTGATCCTAAAGTTCTAGAACAGTTCTGCTGTAACTTTTATGGGACAGTGCCTTGATGAGCCCTAAGCTACAGACACAAAGAAAATGTATAATTTCAGTTCTCAGAATTACATCATCTATTGTCCCCTTGTGCCTTTATTTTTCCATTTTATACAACATTTCAACCACATGTGTCAGCATGCTGGACTCTGTAATTTGGGAATAAGGTGATGATTGACTTTTTTTCAGATCCAACCATGTACCCAACTGGTATATAAAATAAATATTTTAAGACCATTTTCTTCTTTTTTTTAAAAAAAAAAAGACAAATTATTTGTGATATCATTAGTAGAAAGAAAATTGTTATAATTCACTTAGTCTTATGAAGTTCACTTTTAATAAATAGATTAACACAGGATTCATGAGAACCCATACAACGAGTTGACGTGCAGAGGAAAAATGATTGTCTTTGGCATTCAGTTCCCCGTAATTTCTCATAATTGTATCATTGACACCGATCCAACACTCACATTCCTTTTACCATGAACAGATGCAAACCCATTAGCAGTGAACAGCCATACCTCCACGTGCCTCGCCATGCTGTGGGAGCCAAAAGATGAAATGGAACCACTTTGGCAGGATAAATAGTAACTGGCCAAAGACTTCCTTCCAACGGAACTGAGAATTAGGTAGGCTTCTGAGCTCTCTCCTGAAGAAGCTCAAAACAATAATCAAGTATCACTTACCTAGGGAAAGACAAAGGGAGAAAGCATAGAGAAAAAGGAGAGTTAGAATTTACCACAACCACATTATGTTCCATTGAGATGATCTATTTTAAGCAATGAGATGTTTAATGCAATTCAACTTCCCCACAAGCTCCAAGTAAAATCTAAGTTTTAAATATACCCAGGTAAAAGTCGGTTGTGAAAATGGCACATTGTTGCAAAGGCCGTGCAGCCTGCTGTTTGTCTTCTTTCCTGTGCTGGCATTCTTACACAAGTGCGTTTCACTACTAGAACATGGGCCTTGTAACAACAAGAGGCTGGTTGGGGACCTCTGTTATATGCCAAGGAAAGGAGAAAAAATGCATACGACCCAGCTGCCTTAATGATTATGGAGGTTCTGTAGCTATGTGGTTCAGATGCTGAGAAGATTGAACTAATAAAAAAGAAATGAGAGAACTGTCATCACAGATTACATAGTATTTATTCCAAAATCTGTTCATTATAGAAATTTGCAAGACAAATGGGTTTTTAGCCAAGAATGACAGCATTTTCCTCCTGGTAAGTGTATAACGAGGCACCTAATTTGTCTAGAGCATGATCTCTCTCTATCTCTCTTTTTTAAATATGCCTGGCTGTAAATCCTGGTAAAATTCCTGAAAATATTCATTAGGAGGTCAGCAAAAACAAGTTGAATTTGTAGAGTTCTATACAGTTTACAGAGGATTTTCATAGGCACTGCCTCCTTTGATTTTTCAGGACATTTTACTGTGGGTAGAACAGGCATTATTACTCCCTCCTCCCCCTTCTCCTTCTCCTCCTCCTTCTTCTTTTTTTGTTTTAATAAATAAGATGGGTCTCCACTTGATGGATCAGCTTGCCCAAAATCACACCCGTGGAGAATGGCAGTTCCAGGACTTGAACGGGGTTCCCCAGCTTTCACCTGCCTTCTCTGCATCCAAACCCAGACACAACAGAAAGATAGCCAAAAAGAAAGGCAGTGAAGGAGGGCAAGAGAAGGGAGAAGGGAGGGAATGAGCAGATTGAGGATGAGAGAAATATTAAAAGGAAGACGAAAGTAAGAAAGGCAGAAAAAGATGAAAGTAATCAGATATTTGGTGCACATTTTTCATTAATTTATACAAGTAAAGAACATGGAAAAGTACCCGACATGTAGAAAAGTGCATAAAAGTAGTTGCTACTATTCATTGCTTTAATTCTATTGATCCAAGAAAAACATGACTAAAACAGAAGATACCATCCCTATGATGGCTACTCTTGGTCTATCTGCCTTAATATCTAAACGATACTGTTCAGAGGAGTAACAGTTAGAGAAATGTCATTCTGCAGCGGGAAAAAAAACACCTCTAAAAAGAACACTTTTGGGTCATGTTTTAATCCTTTGGCATAGATGAACGGTTAGTTCCTGGCCAGCTCACCAGCTACAAAGTACTCAGCACTTTGTTGTATCCCAGCAGTTCTAATGATATCTTGACTTTCTTCCCAAGTGGCTCCAAGAATCTGAAGCTTGCCTGACATCTGCACTGCATTCCTGATGACTTGTGTGATAACAAATGCAGCCATAATACATGGTATAAAACGAGTTATGCACTGAAGGTTAGGAAAAGGCCATAAAATATTAGAGAGAGGAAGCTGTCAACATTCACGCATATCTACAAGTTTCTCAGTGCCATGGCCATTATTTGACTAGGGAAGGGAGTCATTAGACCCACATTAGCAGAAAAAAAAAAAAAAAAGGAAAGAAAGAAAGGGGACTTGGGGTAGTATCATGGGATCATCATGTTGGTAGCTTTTTATTGGAAAGTAATTATAGCCTTATTCAATTTATGACCCAAATGCACCTAATCCCCTCATAAATGCTCCTTATTCACCACCCAGCACTTTCTGACGCTGCTGGCCAAATAAATGGTGGCTGTTTCTACCTGGGTGATGGCAAGGCTGTTAATTGTAACACTCCATGAAACTTAATTATGCAAAGCAGAGAGGCTACTCTGAAGCTATTAATCAGAGGTTTGATTCAGAAGTAATTTGTTGTTGGGACCCAAGGAGCTGGTCTTCTGGTTCCTTCCATTGTGCTGCACTAATAGTTAATCCCCTGCTTTAATGGAAGCTGCTGGGGTTGAAGCTAGGAGCTTGACGGTGGCGATGCAGCTTATGAACTTCACCTTGCTTATTAATGGGCAGACATCTAATTTATTCTACTTAAGTCACCTTTAATTACAGCAATCAGAAACCAAAATCATTCGTGGGCCATCAAGAGCAAGTAGCCAATCACTTATTTCCTAACTGCCTGGAGGCAGAACAAGACCAAATGAGTGGATTACAAAAAGTGGGTTAAAATGAATGAGGAAGTGAGATCAACCTTACCTGAAATTGACAGAGGAAAATGATTTGTATCATCTCTGTATACTTTTAGAAAAAACATACTATATATAACCTTCAAATAGAGATGATTTCAGTATTTGCTCCTAAGTGGATAAAGGGGTAAAATTATGATACTCCAGATGGTGCCTGATGGTTCCATACTCATTTGTGATGAAGGAGCCAGCTGATGGGAAGAGGTGAAGGAAAGGGATCACCCCCTGACAAAAATTAATAAATACTATCACCACCACCACTACCCCTACCGCTATTTGTACCACTAAAGCGCTTCACTGGAGTCTCAGGGTTGTTTCT
This sequence comes from Lemur catta, assembly GCF_020740605.2. Taxonomy (NCBI): domain Eukaryota; kingdom Metazoa; phylum Chordata; class Mammalia; order Primates; family Lemuridae; genus Lemur; species Lemur catta. The sequence continues at coordinate 12,362,817 of NC_059134.1, read as the reverse complement.
ATAAATCTTTATATTTCTTCATTTAAAAAATATTCATTGTTCACCTCCTATAAATTACTCCCTGTGCTACTTAAATACTGGAGACATAAAGGTACACATGGCACGGCCCTTCCTTTCAACGAATTCACAGTCTGATACAAAAGATCTGCCAAGAAAAGTAGTAAGAACAGCAGCACAGAGGGACAGCAATCACCCTGGCAGGACAGGAAAGTGGGATTTAGAAAGATGCAGAAGCAGAGTTGTAAATATTATCAAAGAGGAAAAGAAATGATGGATCATGGAGATTTAAAGAAGATAAGCTGACTGAGAGATTGAGGAGAGAGAGAGCTTTGGAATAAACAAAGTAGGGAAATGGGGAGGTCTTCGCATGAGGAGACCAACACTCTGATGCCAGCCTAACCTGCACACGTATCCCCACTGCTCTTAGTATGAGCTATGCTCTCAAGGCAAGGTGGTCTCTTCTTTGCTCAGCCTCTCCTGCAAGCCTTTGTTCGTGCTGTGTCTGTCTGCAATATAGCCCTTCAGATTTTTCCAAATTCCATTTGTTCATTAAGGGTAAAGTTGTCTCAAGGTCAAGTGATTTCCGCTTTTTATATAGCACAATATTGCCCATATTGTGCATGTGTCACCAAATCACACAAACTTCCTGATACTTTGTAATTCCTTAAGTGTGTACTTTTAGTGACACCATAAATACTTCAAGGGCAAGGATAGTGTGGTAGCTTCTAAAGATATCTAGTCTTAATCCTTGGAATTTAGAAATATCACCTTATGTAAGGAAAAGGAGTCTTTGCAAACATGATTAAGATGGAGATTAAGATATTATTCTGGATTATCTGTGCAGGCTTTCGATGCCAACTGTTCATGTAGGAGGGAGGCAAGGGATGATGTCATAAAGACAGAAGAGAAGGAGGCAATGCAGCCACAGAGATGGAGAGTTGAGTGATGTAGCCATAAGCCAAGGAATGCCAGCAGCCACCAGATGCTGGAAGAAGCAAGAAAGGGACCGTCCCCTGGAAACCCTGGAGAGCACTGCCCTGTCAACATGTAGATTTCAGCCCTGTGATAACTGATTTTGGACTTCTGGCCTCTGGAACCACGGGAGAACACATTTCTGCTGTTTCAAGCCACTAGGTTTATGGTGATTTATTAGAGTGGCCACAAGAAACTGATACAGATATCCAGAATTTCCCTGATGGTCTGTCCATGCCTGTCATCCTAGCACTGTTATAATAGCTCGTTAATCACTCTAAAAACCATTCTATTAATAGTTTGTGATAAATTATACCCTAGATATGGCTAGTGTTTTAGTCTTTGTTACATCATCCAAGGTATAATGAACACAAATACCTAGAGTAGGCATGTAATAGATAGTTTTTGAAGCAAAGAAGAAAAAGTCTCTGTCATGTTAGAAATAACTTGCTCACAAGCTTTGCTACAAATTTTGGAAACAAGAAATTACTTTGAGTGGCTGAAGTAGAGGGAGAATCTGCTCAAACATATTTGTTGCTTAAAGATGAGATTTTTCAATTTGGTCTCACCCTAAAATACTGACTTGAGGTTTGTCCCAAAATGAATAAAGATCTCAATCTCAAATCAGATTTTAAAAATTGATAACACTGAGAGCTTTTGGTAGGTAGGAGAACATGTTTCATATGCTTAGGTAAATGTGGTTTTCAATCTTTCTTGGATTTATTTCAGAGACTGAAATATCTATGTGAACTTATTTGATAAAATCAGAAGAGGGAAGTTGGAAGGTCCATTTAAAATGAACCCTTGACACGTGGCTTAGGTGTTGCTATAGTTTGGATGTTTGTCTCCCCAAACCCCATTTTGAAATTTGATCCCCATTATTGGAGGTGGAGCCTAATGGGAGGTGTTTGGGTCCTGGGAACACATCCCTCATGAATGGCTTCATGCCATCCTTGTGGTAGTGAGTGAGTCCTCGCTCTATGAGTTCCCACGAGAGCTGATTGCTAAAAAGAGCCTGTCACCTCCCCCCCCCACCTCTTGCTTTTTCTCTCACCACGTGATATCTGCACACACCGGCTCCCCTTCACCTTCTACCATGAGTGGAAGCAGCCTGTGGCTCTTGCCAGAAGCAGATACCCAATCTTTAACTTTTCCAGACATCAGAATTGTGAGCCAAATAAACCTATTTTTTAATATAAAGTACCCAGCCTTAGGTGTTCCTTTATAGCAACACAAAATGAACTAAGACAGATAGTGTACGTGGGCTCCTTTAGAGAAAATATCTACCTGTTTGTGCATATTTATGTGTAGGGTGGGGAAATAATTAATCAAAAAGCAACTTAATATGGGCATTGAGTATACATAAAACATCATGAGGAGCCATTAAAAAATAAGTTAATACAATTTCAGTCAGTGATATCCTTAGGGTCCATAGTCACGGATTATATGACTCAAATAACAAGTGTGCATCAGTGTGAATCACTATATACCAGTGCTGGGAAAATGTAAAAAGTAGAAGATTTAGTCCACATGCATAAATTTGTTGGGGAGATGAGAGGCTTGGAAAGAGATAGAAGATGTTAACCAATCAAGAGTCAATACAAGGCTTTAGTACGCCTAGTTATATGATTTTGACTGTAAGTGCCAGAAAAACTAGGAGAAGGGACAGTCCACTATGAACTAGAATAATTGTTAAAAGCACCTTACAGAGACTTGGATTGAACTTGAGTAGGAACATGTGCAGGAATTACATCAGTATTGAGAGGGGCAGGTAGAAGAGTGGGCAAAGCTACTATAGGTGACAGTATATGAAAGGAATATTCACATGGCACAGGAAAGGAACATCACAACACTTGTTATAAGATTTTTTAAATCTCATGGAACTTAGCACTACTTACTCTCTATTCCTTGGGATAATAAAAAAATTTCAATCCATCCTCTGAATCTAAATTCTTATGAATTGAGTTGATTAGATGAAATTCTCACAAGTTAAAGAGATGTGATGTTCCATATTGGGATGCAGTGATGAAAATTTATTTAAATAGTTAATTCATTTAACATTTTAATTTATTTAATAATTAAGAAAGATCACACAAATCTCTTCCTTTCTCTAACACTGCTGAGCTAAATCAGCTTAGGAATGATTAGATATTTTGACAACGTAATAGAATTCCAGGCTTTTCTGTTGAATAACACTTCTTATGAATTGAGTGAATTTGGATATTGGTTATTGAGCAAGATACATGAACATTGCATGACTTGGGATTATCTTGGTTTTGAAATATTTGCAAATGAATAAACATTAGGAAGTAGGTAGAAAAAATTCTGAAAAGAAAATGCAACCCAAAAGTAAATACACTGATGTCTGTTTTTGGATAATGAAGTTGGAGCAAAAAAAAGGAAAATGTGAGGCCTTCCGGTACACAGGATAGACAATTAAGACACTGAAATGGGAGCTGGCATAAGGGGAAAGTGGCACTTGGAAAGTATTTAAGCATGTAGAACCAATTTCCTTACCAGGAGGCAATCATACGCGTGGCACGAGAACAGAAAACTCTGACAAAAATGTGCCTTATTGCACACTATCTACCTTCATCTACCTACTGCATAACAGAATGCAAATGGTGTGCTGGATGGGTTCATGACTGCTGACTGCTGAGCCTGCTGCTCATTGGCCTGTTGGTTTGTTAGTGTTTCACTAAATAATACAGCTAGAAAGTTGAGGAAGAAAACAAAGAACACCTGGATCCTATTAATAACTTGCATCACAATGGATGTTTGAATCCTATCTGATGTTGAATGAGACTTTAAGAAAATCTGCTACCATATGTGTTCTAAGATTGACCTTGATCTATTATTGAGGGCATGGTATTGATAAGCTGATATCAGTCGTTTACAAATTTGCATAAATAAATGATCAGAGACCAGCTTGGAATGTGGGTAAGATGAGAACTCTAGAAAATATACAGAAACAAAATTTTTAAAAAAGTGAAGGACATCTGAAAAGAAGAAAAGTTGCAGAATAGGGTCACCAAGAACAAATGATGCACGTGTAGCAAGTTTCTTTGTGCTATCCATGTAATCAAAGTGAAGAATAGAAGATTGATAACTTTATCACCATCATTCTATGTTCTTAGTGGTAGATTTAAACTTTAACAACTACTGGAACAACTTAATGTGAAAATTACTCAACTTTATCAGTAAAATTTTTAAGCATAGAATTGATAGGTTTGGGTGCTGTCATTTCTATTTTACAAAGCTCTTTGAAATTTAGAGATGATCACGTAAGGGAATACAGAGCACTAGATGGCTGAATCCACAAGGGAGATAAGAATCTACAGCCGACAGGTATAACATGTGCAGACTCACACACAAATGCAGCAAATGGCTGTTGTGAAATGAAATTTCTATTCAGTATAATGCAGCCCTTTAATTATTACGATAACAAGAAGAGAGGAGCAAAGTATTTGAATAATAAGTGATATTTGTGGAGCTCAGCTTCCTGGAAGCATACCAAAGACCTCACAGGCCTTGAAATGAACAGAAAAACTTGGTAAACAGCAAACACTATGCTAAGCATCTTACAACAGTGCCATGAACTGGAACCTAGTATGACTTCCATTTTACAGATGCAGAAACAGTGCCCAGAGACAATATGTAATTCTAGCTCCACAACGTGCACTTGGGTACCACCATTTGCTTAGCCATTCTATGCCGACGCTTTCCTGAAAGCAAAAATGTGAAAACATGGGATTTTCCAAGCATTTGGGTCAAGATGAAAGAAGGTAGCCTAAAATCCCTAAATCTTACAGTAGAATTTTTTAAGGGACACAAATGTTGCTATGGAAAGTGAACCACTAATGCCCAGTATCCTGGAACATAGATCTTAACCACCTTCTAATTCCTTCCTCTCCAAAAGTATTTCTGACAGATTTTTCCTAATAAAAATGAATTTCAAATTATGAAATGAGAATTGATAGAAAAGTAAGATTCATTCACGGCAATCTGCATTATAACCAAATTTCTTAAACTCTATCTTATGGATAAGGAGACCCACCTATACCAAGGTATGAACTATAAACTGCCGACCAGACACAGCCACAAGACTCTGTCCCTTAGATGGAGTAAGCATCTCCTTCACCCTGCTGCTCTTTATGCAGAGAACGACAACAGAATCTGATTCCTCCCTCTGTTCTCCTTCATTATAATCATTCGCTCTTTCTCCCGTTCCCATCACAGGAGAAAAATCCCCTTTGTCTTAAAAATTATCTCACAGAGATGTTGTGAAGATTACATAAGATAACAGACAGGAAGCCAAACACCCTGTGACTGGCTTAGAGTCAATGAATGCTTATTATTATATTGTTCTCCAGACCCATGGGCTTCCCCCTGCACCCCCCCACCAAAACAACATGAGGATGCCAACATCAGAAAGGGATGACTGACTCACAAATATTTTTATTGCATGTAGAAATGGCAAAGCCCTGTGGGAGGTTGAAGAGCCTTCCCTTCAGCTAAGAATACAGAGAACTCAAATAAAAATACCATGAAGTACAGGAAGTCTGGCTGTGAGGATCATTTAAGTGCCTTGCACAAGGATATGCAGTTACTTTTAATTAAATCAATAGTTTTAAGTGATTGCCTATTACAGCCATGCTTATCATCTTCCCTAATCTTTCCTCTAAGGCCAAATTTCACCACTCTCTGCTCTCAGATTTCCTGATTTATAGATTTACATCAGGGTTCTCCTCCACCCCACTTATGCACACAGGTATCTGCCTCTCCTCTTCCCTGAATAATTAATACCCATGCATGTTTCCACAGCATCCTGGGACCTCCTTCCACAGGCATTCTCTTGGAGCACTAGTCTTTTTCTGTTGATCATAGGCAGTTCATCTTAGAATTACACAAGCGGGAGCCAAGATCAATGGCAACCTGATTTACAGCAGCTCTTACCAACAGCTTGTGGAAATTAGAAATAAATATGGGGTCAAACGACTCACCAGTAATTTGACATTGGTAAATCTGGCTTATTTAGAAGTCTTAAATAATAAGGACCTTTACATCGTTATTTCAACTGAAAGACCATCAGTGTATTGCCGGAAGAGCCTTTGAGAGCTGAAAAGGTGCTCTAAGGTATATCACCATTAGAAGTATTTTTCTACTCTCTTAAATATTGCAAGATATCTGAACTGGAAGTACAATAAGGTAACAATTCACAGCCCTAATTGTCATACAGCAGTAGGTCCTGAAATTGTGAGTGCATCCCAGCTCTGTGTTTCTGTTTGCAGGTTGTGTTACAAGTCAATAACACAGGTGTCTATATTTCTAGGAAAACTATGAATACCACAATAGAATAATTCAGAAGCTTTGTGGGTCTAAATGAAATGGAAGCAATGCAAAATGTCAAAAACAATGACAACTTCATAACTAAGCATTATTTTAAGAAAAAACTATGGTGCTTAGTTTTCAATGATGATTTGATTTGGTCAGTCTGAATTTGGCGTTGGCTTCCATTTACAAGGAAGAATTTCTTGTCTTGAAATTGCTATAAAATACAAGTTTTGAACATATGGATCAATTTAGCAGAGATAGCAGTATATACATGTGAGCTGTAGTCCTCATTTTCTGTGAAAGTTGTACTATGATACACAATGACAAAAACGGAAATTTTATGTAATTGCAGAAAAATCTGATATAATAAAATAAGGGCATGTTTCCTCCTAGCAGTTCAGTTAAATGATAAAGGGGATAAAAGGAGTGGACTCAATTCTGAAATAGCGCAGGGAACCACAGTCTACGATTTGATGCTGATCCATGATTTGTCTGAGATCAGATCTTTTCTTTAGCAAAATTTTTGCATGCCACAAACTGTTTGTTCTGGTTTTATTCTTAATAGACAAACACATAGCTGGCCACATAACAGGCTGCCCTAAAATTGAGAATTGTCTGGTCAACTTCAGGGCAGTATCCATGTGGTTGGTGAAGAACCCTGTACCAAGTATACAATGGCTAAGTTACGGTATCTTTAAGAAACACTCAATAACTTAGTAATGATATAGACTGGAAGCTGGCAGGTCACGGTCGCCTGGTAGGCACAGCTCCGCTTTCCTGTACTCCCTCCCTCATCTCTCACCTCCTCCCATCTCTAAGTTTCATGGGCATAGCATCTCACACCATTTGTAAGTCCATTTTGAAAGTAAAAGTAACTGAATGTCAGAAGCAGCAACATAGGATGAACAGTGGGGGGGTCAAAGCTAGGGAAAGTGAGTAATTATCCTAAAAGCAAAGAGAAGGAAAAGGTGTGAGAGATAATCAAATTCAACTCCTTAGTTCTTAGGTAGGAAGGATCTAAGACCTGAGAAGATGAAATGGCAAGACTGAGGTTGCACAGCTAGTCAGGGTGCAGCTAAGACTAGAATGAATCTTCCGATTTTGATTCCTGTAGCCTTTCTGCCGCATTACATTGCAAAGTCTCTTCACACACAGTGTGCATGTACATAATATATAGAGAAAGTAGCCAGGGAAAAGACTGAAGTAGACAAAGTTTGTTTTTCAGACACTCCGCTCACCCTTTCCTGGGCATGTCCTTTGGCTGCCAGCAGGCCTGTGGTGAAGGCACTGTCGTCCCTCCTGACTCGGGTCACACGCCAGCTTTTCTGACACTCCTATCAGCCCCTCCAAGGGAAGGGGGATGGCGAGGGCAACAGCACCAGCTTTGGTTTAGCTGTAGTTGCTGAGGAGCAAAGTGGAATTTGAATTCAGGTCTGCTTGGATTCCAATACCTGTGACGTTAGCTGTGTCACGTTTGCAGCTGCTAAGAAGGCTGAAGAAGATGACTTCATAAAGTGCTTGACCCACACACGACCAATCTTATTTCTCTTTTTTCTTGTTATTTTTATTTTTTTTTCTTTTTCTTTTTTACCTCTCAGATGAATCATCACTGACTTACTGCTCTTAGAGTTTTTATTAATCAAAAGATTTTATACATGTTTTTCAGTCAATGAACATACATAGAGTTCCGAATCAGGTGCAATGCCAAAGCTGTAAATCTAACCACCATATAATGAGATAAGAGCCAGATTGGGAAGGACTTTATATATATGCAATACCAAACACTTGAGCCTTTGTCGTATACGATAAAGGAGATATGGAAGAATTTTAAGCAGCAGAGCAATAGAATCTGATTTTTATTTTAGGTGAATCAATCTGATTGCCATGTGAAAAATGGATCAGAGGTGGAAAAAAATCACTAGGGACACCAGTTTCAGTGGCCCAACCAGCAGAGAAATAAAAAAGGCTTAGTTTGTATAGCTAGTTATTATAAAAATAAAAACAGAAAGAACTATACACAAACAGTGTATCTTACTTGGTATTTTCTTTTTTCTCACAGGGGAATGGATTAGCAATTCTGAAACAACTTTATTTGCATATTAGGGTTAAACAAATAAACAAATATACTGTAGGTAATGAGAGCCAGGTTTATCACTGTTGGAGAAAGAAGTTTCAAATAAGAAAAGGGGAAAAGGGAAGAGACTGTGCAGTGCTGAGTAGGGTCAGAGGTATCAATATGGTCTCGTGCGATTTTTAAATATACATATACATCTATAGGAAGATAGAAAGATAGCCAGGTGCAGTGGCTCATGCCTGTAGTCTTAGCACTCTGGGAGGACAAGGTGGGAGGATAGCTTGAGGTTGAGAATAGCCTGAGCAAGAGCGAGACCCCATCTCTACTAAAAATAGAAAAAATTAGCTGGGCGTGATGGTGTGTGCCTGTAGTCCCAGTTACTTGGGAGGCTGAGGCAGGAAGATAGCTTGAGCCCAAGAGTCTGAGGATGCTGTGAGCTAGGCTGATGCCACTGCACTCTAGCCTGGGTGACAGAGAGAGACCCTGTCTCAGAAAGAAAGAAAGAAGAAAGAAAGAAAGAAAGAAAGAAAGAAAGAAAGAAAGAAAGAAAGAAAGAAGAGAGAGAGAGAGAGAGAGAGAGAGAGAGAGAGAGAGAGAGAGAGAGAGAGGGAGGGAGGGAGGGAGGGAGGGAGGAAGGAAGGAAGGAAGGAAGGAAGGAAAGAAATGTTTGTGTTTATGCATTAATTGGTACATATCCGTATGTTTTCTAGCCCCATTCACTCAGAGGGACTAGATATAGTCAACCCACAGTAACAATGAGCACACCCAGCATCAAAATCTTGGTTTCTAAATACTACTTTCCAATAAAAAGAATCAAGGCTTCTTAGACAATTGATAGATTTCAGGGATAGGGATGGAAAAATATGAATTTGTAGCATTTTCTGGTGCCAGAAAGTAAGAAAATGTTTTTTAAAAAAGAGAGAGGTATGCACATATTAAAAACACAAAAGAGCCCACCTGAAAGAGTTCCCAATAACTAAAATTGGAGAAACTTGAGAAACAAAAAAATAACAAAGATTAAAATAATAGCCATGAGTCCATATCGGTATAAATAATTAACTGAATACCTAAATAAATGACGGAGGAGACCACTTTTACTTGAAGAAGAATTCCAATTAACAAACATAGCAATAATGAGGGAAACAGAAAATCACCATTGGCAGTCTACAGAAATAATTGCTTCATACAAGGGCCATTGATCAATGTTAAAAATAATGGGCACAAGTTTAAGCAGAAACAAGATCTGTTTCTCCCCCTAAATATTTACAAAGGGAGAAAAGTAACTTCACATTGGAGAATTCTGGCAGATCCTGTATTTGCCAAGGGATCAGGGAGAACATCACCAGTGAGTGACACCTGTCAACATCACATACCAGCTGCTGTCCTGAACTATGAAGGGGCAAAACCTCTTTGGTGTCTTTCCCAGTAAGTCATAATCTCATACCAGTCATGAGAAAACATCAGTCAAACCCAAATTGAGGAATATTAGACAAAGCAGTGAACCAATACTCTTTGAAAGTGGTCAAGATCACAAAAGACAAGCAAAGACTAAGAAATAGTCACAGCTTGGATAGTACTAAGAAGCCATGACAACTAAATGCAATATGGAGTCCTGGATTGGATCTTGGGATGAAAAGAGAACAGAAAAATGACATTAGTGAAAAAAATTGGTGAAATCTGAATATGTTCTATAGATTAGTTAAGAGGATTGTGCCAAGGTTGATTTCTTAGTTTTGACAATTATCTTATGGCTATATAGAGTGTTGACATGACAAGAAATTGGATAAAGGGTATAGGGGACCCTGACATTTATTCCAAAATAAAAATTAAGCAAAATTGTAGGCAGGGGAACTGGAGATGGACAGCAGAAAGGGTGGTAGGATCCATAGGCAGGTGTCAGATGAGATGATGCCTGTGGACTGACTCAAGGATGAGTGGCATCCATCAGTGTGGGGAATTCAGGTGGGGTGCAGGCTTAGAGGGCAATGAGAATTTCATTCTGGGACATGCTGAGTTTGAGGTGCTTCTGGGACATCCAGATGGACATGCAAATGAAGCAGTTTGATAAATGTGTCTAGAGTACAAGAGAGAGATGTAAATTGGAAATATAAATTGTGAAGTAGTCAGCATCTAGAAATTCGTTAGAAGCATGAAGATGGATAAAAATCATAGAAAAAGAGCATGAATGATGAAGAGGAAGGAGTCTGGAGGGTAAAACTCAAATTTAACTCTTATTCACAAAGCCTTATTTTACAAATTTTTGTGGAACAGGGTGTATGGCTTATTCATCTCTGTGCTCTCACCCCTTAACGTTGTGCCTGGCAAAGAATGCGTGCCTGCAACGTGTACTGAATGCACGTTTGCATGAACAAATTAATGAAGAGATGAATCTATCTCGGTGGACACCAGGATTATACGGACGTTTAAATTTATCTTTATGCATATTTCATTCTGCCAGCTCATCATGCCTGAAACTCAGGTTTTATTTAAAAGGCATTCCCCCTTAATTTAAAAACCTAGGTAATTGGCAGAATTGATACCTCAAAGCAAGTTATATTTCATGGTATAACATCAGGTTATATTTGATCCATTTATTCTCCTTACCATTTATAAGAGAATAGTAAAACCATCAACAAACAATCTTACCAAAGGGGAAAAAAAAGTAAGAAATGCTTTGCTTGGGTCCCACACTGACCAGTGGGCCTTGCTAAGGAACAAAGAGGAGCACAGTCACTCCTGCAGTTCTTGCTGAATGCCCGAGCATCATTCTTCCCTGGCAGGATGGTCCCTATCCAGGATGCAGGTGGAAAGAGTCAACCCATGTCAAATGAGAAGCCCCCACCTGAACTGGCTCAAATAGAAAATGGAACACCACACTCCCACCCACAAGTCCTCACACAGTGCGGGGTTCCAGCCCTGTTTTCCCCAGTACTTCCAGGTAACTCTGTGTGCTCCGCAAATATGCTATCGACATAGTTTGCTTTGTTCTGGAAAACAGTGAAATATAATGATATTTAAAAAGATGAGTGGCTGCGGAAATGTCTATAACATCACACTATTTGAGAAAATAGAGCTTACCTGAATATTTTAGGCTTAACAATTGCCAAGCAGATGGCAGGCAGCAATAGAAAAGGTATTACAAAGCTCCAACTCCTTCTATGTGTCATTTAGTGGGATATTGTGCTCAGAATCCTGTTCTGTCACTGTTGGGTTAGCTATTTCCCTCCCCCCCCACCCCCAGTGTTATTTTCTCCTGCTAACACTTCGGAGAAAAACAACATTTCAAAGCCTCGCTGTCGATTACTAATTTATTACCTTTGCACTTGCTGGCATTTCCCTAGAAGCTCTTCTAGGGGTAGACATGGGGGAGGAGGTACGGTCACCTGGGAGGGCGCAGGATAGAAAATCAGAAGAAAAGATGTAGGACACACTTACCCTTCCCATCATGGAATGTGCTGCTATCCCTCACGCTTGTTGGAAGCATTGAGAATTTAGCCCAGACTTTCTACAGATTTCAGGCAAGCAAAACTGCAGCATGAGCGGTGGGTCTTAGGATTCTAAAAGCCAAAGACTCCGCTGGTGTTCAAACAGAAGCTCGGGGACAGTGGGGCGGGGTGCTCAGCTATAGGAGATGAAATAAACTCTACGTAGGAAGACAAGACATGGTGTTCCAAAAAACAGATGATTCAGAGGGGGTCAAGAAAGAGAAATTTCAAGGAATTTAGGAGGCTAAGATGGGATGTGGCAGACTAGCCACCCAGGGGAAGGAATGTGGCCTCACTGCAGGTAGAAGGGCCACCACCACGGCTGCAGTCCAGTGTCTGCGAAAAAATCAAAGCCAAGGTCAGTAAGAGAAATTATTAAAGCAGACATCCAGGCATGAAAACGAGGCAGCGGCAAGAAATGAGGACAGTGTTACAGCTGGACCCTTGTGACATAAACATCACAGCACTTCTATACCAAGAGCTGGGGCCAAAGCTAGAGTAGGAGGGATACGAAATAGACTTGATGCTGAGACACACTGTTCGCTGGAGGAAGGATCATTCATTCCCCGCTACAGAAAGTGTCCTCGTGCTCCTTTGTAGCTGAGCTGGCAAATTGATCTCTGTCCAGGGTGATAAGGAGGAAAAAATAAAATTATAGGACAGATATTAAAGATGGCATTCAATTGGAGGCTCATATGCTAAATACTTTTCCTTTGTAGAGATTGAGAATTCATTTATATCCAAATTCTATCCAAAATATTTTATGACAAATGTGTTTAAGTGATAAATGTATGTCGCTAGTGAGGCACATGTAATCAACTGAAAGAAAAAATATGCTCCCCTCAAAAGAAAGAGTAACCACCATCACCACCGCCACGAAAGACTCCATCATCAGCAACAACAAGCACCTCATTGCGAGACTCTTGTTTTGCACAGACTCTCTGATCTCTCTCCTCTCCCTCATTTCACCCAATCTGTGTGTACTCAGCATCTGTATCTGAGCAGAGAGAATGAAATCAGAGAGGATGAGCCGGAGCCCTGAATAGGCTGTTTAAATTAGTTCCAAGGCACGGGTAATTGTCTAACTCTTCCCTTTGCTCAGCCTGTGTAAACACAGATTTAAATGATTGATCAAAGATAGAATAGCCCCATAATGATCAAAAGAAAATTACTGGGAGCTCAGAGAAATTGTATTATGTCAGGACTGGAGAAAAATACAGGGTTCCAAGCCCCGTCCCAGGCTCTCCTCTCCCTTCTACAACCTGCAAGGGGGCCACTACCTGCTTAGGTAAAGAATAAAAAGCTCAAGTTTAATGACATCCCAAAACTCGCAGATCATTTGATTGCTCTACTACATGATAAAAAATTATATAAAAGTCATTTAGCTTCTTTAAGCCTCAGTTCTCTTATTCACACAGTTGGAAAACACCAGCTATCTAGCAGAGATTTATATTGATGATTAAAGGATAAGATGTATATTAAAATTCTTTAATAATGCCCTATTCACTATAAGTGTCCCAATGACAAGTGTAGTAGTGATATAAATGAATGAATGGACACATGGCTACAGTGACTGAGTGATTTCCCTCCATGGACAGCATAAGCCCTCACTACCGTCTACCTTCATGGTACTTACCACTGTCTGACAGGATACAGTTCTCTATATTCTGTCTGCCTCTCTTACTACAAGAGAAACATCTCAAAGACAGCAACTTTGTCTGATTCACTGCAGCATCCCCAGGGACCAGAGCAAAGCTTAGCAGGTAGCAGGCATTCAGTAAATACGTGTTCCATAAATGAATGAGTGAATGGATGAATGAGGCAGTCAGGTTTCGCACTCAGATCTGCCCGACTCCACAGTGTATCTTTAACCACTAACTCTTCACAAATGAATGAACTCCAAATGATGGAGGAAGATTTTACTCAACACCATTTTGGTCTTACATATTTTTGGTCGGCAGCATAATGTCCCTTGAACATGCCCATATCCCCATCCCAAGAAACTGTGAATGTGTTACTCTACATGGCAAAAGGGATTCTGCAGATGAGGTTAAACTAAGGACCTTTCCATGGGAAGACTATGCTGGATTATTCCATGGGCCCAGTTTATTCACATGGGTTCTCAAAAAAGTCTTGGAACTCTTCCAGGCTGTGATCAGAGAAAGAGATTTGACAACTGAAGCAGGGTCAGAGAGATGCTCTGATGTTGGCTCTGAATATGAGGGGAGGAGCCAGGGCCCAAGGCATGCAGGTGGCCCCTGGAAGTGGGAAAAGATAAGAAAATGGATTCTCTCCTGGAATTCCAGAAAGGAACACAATCATCCTGACGCCCTGATTTTAGCTCAGTGAGACTCAAGTCAGACTTCTGACATACAGAACTGTAAGATAACATATCTGTGTTGTTTTAAGCCCCTGTGTTTGTAGTAATTTGTTACAGCAGTGATAGAAAATTGATATAATGGTACAGAGAACATTATCAGTTTGAAGAAATTCATTGCTTACTTCCTACCAGAATATGATTTTAGACATCGTAATAAAACTCTAGCTCACATTTTACAAATTAATTGTATTCAATAAACTACAGAACCTTCTAAACGGCCCTCCAAATTTCATGCCAAAATTAAACAATTCAAAACTTGTGACCAACTGTAAGCGTTTTTGTTTTTTTTCTCCCCTTTACATGTACTTATAAGAAAACATTGAAACCTCAGTGGATTTTCTTTGCTCTGGAAATGTGGGCTGGCTTCCACATACTATTCATTATGCAGTGGGTAGTTCTATATATGTGGACCCAGAACCTTCCTCTGTTACTGTTTTCCATGCTGCCTTCCATAATAAGCCAAAAAAAAAAAAATCCATGTTTCCACCATTTCATACCATATCCACATCTTCCCAGCACAGTAATTGCAGCAGACCTCCTGGGAAGGGCCCCTGATGGTGTGACTTTATCAGTAGCCCACCGGCTTGGCGGTCTCCACCACAAAACCATCAAGCACGGCTGGCCATGACGCTAATGCTCTATGAATCGCAGCTCCCAAGCAATGGACATTGCCGCAAAAAATTAACGTGCATCTGTTCATCACTGCAGACAGCAGAGAGAGTGGGCTGTAATTTTAGCTTCTATCCCCCAAATAATGTTTGTTGTCATGCTGTAATCTTGGCAATCAGCGTAACAGATGAACATATCGTTTCATCTGAAATATTTGCTAAACATGATAGGACCTTGAAAACCACACCTCAGTGTGTGTGTGTGTGTGTGTGTGTGTGTGTGTGCGCGTACATGAGCGATGTTGGAAGAGAGAACTAGCCAAATAAGGTAAAACGGGGAGCACTGCTAGTTTATTAAAAATAAATTAGATGCTTGTGTCCTATCCCCTTTTCTAGCACTTAGTATTTTTTTTTAACTTAAAAAATGGAGGCTTTGAAAAAGATGGCAGAGTGGTGGTGACCTCCTGGATTCGTGCTCCTGGAGAGGAAGGCATGGATCTCAGTCAGCCACAACGCTAGAGGATCGCACCCCCACAAGAATAGCGGTGTGAATCCACAGAGAATCAGCATAGGACACAGAGAGCAAGAAAAGACTGAGGTGAACGGGAAATCAGATCATGAAAATCTGGAGAGTGTGGGACGGACAATAGAGAGGGGAGCGTGGGACGGCTGTACCCGCCTCACCAGCGAGTGAGGGGGGTTCAGCCCCACAGGAAAGCGGCCTGTTCCCCCACTGACCCGCACTCCCACTCAATCAGGGATCTGCCTGAAGCTGGTGTGGAATCACCGTGGGAGACGCGGGGCTCTGCAGAGAGGAGACAATAGCGGGGGGCATTTGGACCCTGGAGCCCTGTGGGCAGACTGCAACTGGCAGGAGAGGGTTTACACTGGGGGACACTGAACTGTCTCCTTTACCCAGGCAGCTGGGCTCCCTCAATCCCGGCTCCTCCGGCCCCTGCCGGACCCTGAACATTCGCCCCCAGCACCAGTGACCGGCCGGCGGCCAGCCACCATTGTCGGGGTCCCCAGCCTAGCCGCTGCGGAGCGATTGGCAACCGGGTGGCTCCCTGGGCGACTCCCTCCCCTAGTCCATGGTCCCCCACTAGGAGCTCCGCCTTTGCGTGAACACTGAGTGCTTCCCCAGTCGCCAGGGAGCGGAGCGTGGACCTTGCTGACATTGGGGTGGGCGGACCATTGCCCCCGAGAGCTGTAGCAGCCCTGGTGCTGGGCGAACGAGGGCATCCCCCTCCCCCTAGCCACTGTCTTTTGCGCAGAGAGAGGCAGAAACCACCTTGGGAGAGGAAGAGGCAAGGAAAAAGTTGCTTTCCGTCTGCAATTAGAACAGCCCAGTGACGGGACTCTCAAAACGGTTTTGGGTCAAATTAATTCTCTGGGGCTGGACCCAACAGGAGCAGCCCCCCAGCTGAGGTAGCAACATCCTGAACAACACGTGAAGGGCTCCCCCTAGCTACAGAGGAGGCAGCTTACCTGGGCTGCTGCACAGCCCAAGATCAGCACCCATGGCATGCCTATATTCAGGGTAAAGCGGAAAGAAGGGACCTAAGGATTGATACAGATGGGAAAGGCTCAGTGAAAGATCTCTGGGAATATAAAGAATCAAGCTGAAACCTTCCCTTCAAACATGATTACTAGTTCTCTACCAATTGACACAAACCAGACTCAAAATAGCAATATGTCACAGGAAGAATTTCAAACATGGATCATAAATAAGCTGAATATTATGCAAGAAAAAACGGACAACCAACACAAAAAAACCACAAAAAAGATCCAGGACATGGAAGAAAAATTCACTAAAGAAATCGAAATATTGAAGAAAAATCAAACTGAACTCCTGGAAATGAAGAATTTATTCAGGGAGCTACAAAACACAGTGGAAAGTCTCAAGAGCAGGGTAGATCAAACAGAAGAAAGAATCTCAGAGATTGAAGATAACACTTTCCAATTAAATAAGTCAGTCACAGAGATGGAGCAAAGAAATAAGAGAAAAGACCAGAGTCTACAAGAAATGTGGGATTACGTGAAGAAGCCTAACATGAGAGTTATCGGCATTCCTGAGGGTGAAGAAGACAATAAGCAAGGGTTGGATAAGCTATCTGAAGACATAATTGAGGAAAATTTCCCAGGCCTTGCCAAAACTCTAGATATACAGGTTTAAGAAGCTCAAAGAACCCCTGGGAGATTCATACCAAATAGGAAGACACCACGTCATGCAGTTATCAGACTGACCAAAATTTCCACTAAAGAGGCCCTCCTTCGAGCTGTAAGGAGAAAGAAACAAGTAACATACAAAGGAAAATCCATCCGAATTATGCCAGATTTCTCAACTGAAACCTTACAAGCAAGAAGAGACTGGGGCCCCATTCTCACCCTTCTGAAACAGAATAATGCCCAGCCTAGAATCTTATACCCAGCTAAGCTCAGCTTTATATATGAAGGTGAAATTAAGACATTCTCAGATAAACAAAAACTCAGAGAATTCACCAAGACAAGACCAGCTCTCCAAGAAGTACTCAAAACAGAGCTACACACGGACCAGCACAAGAAAGACCCACGAATATAAAACTACTCAAGAGAAGATAAAAACCCAATTATCACAATGGCTCAAGTGAGAAAACAGAATAATGAAATTCAACCCAACATGAGGAACAGAAATCAGTCTCACTTATCAATTCTCTCATTAAATGTGAATGGATTGAATTCCCCACTCAAGAGACAGAGACTGGCCCAATGGTTAAAAAAATACAAGCCAAGTATCTGCTGTCTTCAGGAAACTCATCTAACCTGCAAGGATGCATTTAGACTGAAAATAAAAGGGTGGAAATCGATATTTCAAGCAAATGGAAGCCAAAAGAAAGCTGGCGTGGTGGTTTTAATCTCCGATAACTTAGTTTTTAAATCAATAAAAGTAATGAAAGACAAAGATGGTTACTATATACTGATGAAGGGTACAATTCAACAAGAAGACATAACTATACTTAATATATATACACCCAACTTAGGTGCACCCAGATTCATAAAGCAAACCCTACTTGATTTGAACAAAATGATAGATAACAGCACGTTAATAGTCGGAGACTTTAACACACTGCTGACAGTATAGGACAGATCCTCCAAACAAAAAATAAACAAAGAAATAATGGGCTTAAACAGAATGCTAGAACAAATGGGCCCAACTGACATCTACAGGACATTCTACCCAAAATCCACTGAATATACTTTCTTCTCATCAGCTCATGGGACATTCTCCAAGATTGACCATATTCTAGGACATAAAGCATGTCTTAAAAAGTTAAAAAAAAAAATAGAAATTATACCATGCATCTTCTCAGATCACAGCGGAATAAAAGTAATAATGAACCCTAACAGAAATTCTCATTCCTACTCAAAGTCATGGAAGCTAAACACACTTCTCCTGAATGATTATTTTATAAATGAAGAAATCAAGATGGAAATCAAAAGATTGTTTGAATTAAATGACAAAGGAGACACAAATTATCAAAATCTGTGGGACACAGCTAAAGCAGTCCTGAGAGGAAAATTTATTTCCATAAATGACTATATCAAAAAGACAGAAAACTTACAAATAGACAATCTAACGAATAGACTCAAAGAGCTGGAGAAGGAAGAACAGACCGACCCCAAACCCAGCAGAAGGAGAAAAATTATTAAGATCCAATCAGAACTGAATGAAAAGGACAACAAATAAACCATAAGGGAAATTAATAAAACAAAAAGTTGGTTCTTTGAAAGAATAAACAAGATTGACATACCTCTGGCTAGGCTAACCAAGAGCAGAAAAGAAAAAACCCTAATAACTTCCATCAGGAACATGAAAGGAGAAATCACGACCAATGCCACAGAGATACATGACATCATCTATGAATATTATAAAAATCTTTATGCACACAAATTGGAAAATGAGGAGGAAATGGACAAATTTTTAGAAACACACAGCCTTCCCAGACTCAACCAGGAAGAAATAGAATTCCTGAATAGACCAATATCTAGATCTGAAATCAAAACAGCAATAAAAAACCTTCCCAAAAAGAAAAGCCCTGGACCAGATGGGTTCACACCTGAATTTTACCATACCTACAAAGAAGAACTGGTGCCCATCCTACATAAACTATTCTCCAATATCGAGAAGGATGGAATTCTCCCCAACAAATTTTACCAAGCCAACATAATTTTAATACCAAAACCAGGAAAGGATGCAACAAAAAAAGAAAACTACAGACCAATATCCCTTATGAATATAGATGCAAAAATTCTCAATAAAATCCTAGCAAATTGAATCCAAGTGCTTATCAAAATAATAAGCCATCACAACCAAGTGGGGTTCATCCCAGAGATGCAGGGATGGTTTAACATACGCAAATCTATAAATGTAATTCACCACAGAAATAGAAGCAAAAATAAAGATCATATGATCCTCTCAATAGATGCAGAAAAAGCATTTGACAAAATTCAACACTCTTTTATGATAAGAACACTTAACAAAATAGGTATAGACAGGGCCTATCTAAAAATGATAAAAGCCATATATGACAAACCCACAGCCAACAGCATACTGAATGGGGAAAAATTGAAAGCATTCCCACTTCGAACTGGAACCAGACAAGGCTGCCCACTGTCCCCATTACTTTTCAACATAGTATTGGAAGTCCTTGCGAGAGCTATCAGGCAAGAGAGCAGAATCAAGGGAGTCCAAATAGGGAAAGAAGAGATCAAACTCTCACTCTTTGCTGATGATATGATGTTATATCTAGAAAACCCCAAGGATTCAACCAAGAGACTCCTGGAATTGATAATGAATTTAGTAAAGTCTCAGGATACAAAATCAATACACACAAATCAGAGGCATTCATATATGCCAATAACAGTCAAATGGAGAACAAAATTAAGGACTCAATACCCTTCAAAATAGCAACAAAGAAAATAAAATACCTAGGAATATATTTACCTAAGGAGGTAAAGGACCTCTATAGGGAGAACTACGAAACACTGAGGAAGGAAATCGCAGAACATGTAAATAGGTGGAAAACCATACCATGCTCGTGGATTGGAAGAATCAACATTGTTAAAATGTCTATACTGCCCAAAGTCATCTAGAGATTCAATGCAATCCCTATTAAATTACCAACATCATTTTTCACAGATATAGAAAGAATAATTTTACGCTTTGTATGGAACCAGAGAAGACCCTATTTAGCAAAAGCAATTTTAAGCAACAAAAACAAAATGGGAGGTATTAATTTGCCAGACTTCAAACTATACTACAAAGCTGTGATTATTAAAACTGTTTGGTATTGGCACAAGTGCAGGGACACAGACCAGTGTAACAGAACAGAAAATCCAAATATAAAACCATCCTCATATAGCCATCTAATCTCTGACAAACCAGACAAAAACATACTCTTGGGAAAAGATTCTTTATTTAACAAATGGTGCTGGGAAAACTGGATAGCCACATGTAGAAGACTAAAACAGGACCCACAGCTTTCACCTCTCACAAAAATCAAATCACGGTGGATAACAGACTTAAACATTAGGTGTGAAACTATTAGAATTCTAGAAGAAAATGTAGGAAAGACTCTTACAGACATTGGCCTAGGCAAAGAATTTATGAAGAAGACCCCTAAGGCAATCACAGCAACAACAAAAATAAATAAATGGGACCTGATCAAATTAAAAAGCTTCTGCACAGCCAAAGAAACAGTCATGAGAGTAAACAGACAACCTACAGAATGGGAAAAAATTTTTGCATACTACACATCAGATAAAGGACTGATAACAAGAATATATTTAGAACTCCTCAGGAAAATCAGTAAGAAAAAAATCGAACAACCCTATCAAAAAGTGGGCAAAGGACATGAATAGAAATTTTTCAAAAGAAGATATAAAAATGGCTAGCAAACATATGAAAAAATGTTCAACATCTCTAATCATCAGGAAAATGCAAATCAAAACCACAATGAGATACCACTTAACCCCAGTGAGAACGGCCTTTATCAAAAAGTCCCAAAACAATACATGTTGGCGTGGATGTGGAGAGACAGGAACACTCATACACTGCAGGTGGGACTGCAAACTAGTGCAACCCCTATGGAAAACAATATGGAGATACCTTAAACAGATTCAAGTAGACCTACCATTCAATCCAGCAATCCCATTATTGGGCATCTACCCAGAAGAACAAAAGTCATTCTATAAAAAAGACACCTGCACCCGAATGTTTATAGCAGCACAATTCACAGTTGCAAAGATATGGAAACAACCCAAATGCCCATCAATTCATGAATGGATTAGTAAATTGTGGTATATGTATACCACGGAGTGTTACTCAGCTATAAGAAATAATGGTGATACGACATCTCTTTGGTTCTCCTGGAGAGAGTTGGAACCCATTATATTAAGTGAAGTATTCCAAGAATGGAAAAACAAGCATCACATGTACTCACCAGCAAATTGGTTTCCCTAATCATCACCTAAATGCACATCGGGGAATGATACCAATTGGATATCAGACTGAGGCGGAGGGTGGGGGGAGAGGATGGGTGTATGCCTACATGATGAGTGCGTTGCGCACCGTCTGGGGAATGGTCATGCTTGAAGGTGCTGACTCCGGGAGGTGGGGGGTGGGGGAGGGGATGGAGGTATGACTACATGGTGAGTGCCAGGCGCACGGTCTGGAGAATGAACACACTTGAGGCTCTGATTCAGGGGGATGGGCGGGACATGGGCAATATATATAACCTGAGCTTTTGTACCCCCATAATAAGCTGAAATAAAAAAATAAAAAATATAAAAAATTTAAAAAAAAATAAAAATAAAAAATGGAGGCTTTAGGCTGGTCCAGAAAAGCCATGCATTTACCTTTCTTGTTTTAAAAATATGAAAACTTAATGCACATGTAGTTTCTAAAGTGAAATCTAATGGCAATAAAAGCCAGTTGGCCCAGTCAGCATTGGACATATTACTCTTGTGATATTATATTAACTTATTAACTTGAGTGCTACAAAACTCATTTGCTTATAAAATAGCCTCAAGTATGGAAAGGGCTCTTCATTTTTGGGGTGGACACACTGGCATATATGTTGGATTGACACTCAGGAAAATCCCCACCAATACCAAACTAGGACAAAGTCACCCCAGGGGGTGAAATTCACATTTGAGGTTATTGCTAGAGTAGAAACTTTAAAACCATTTCATGTCTCTTTTCACCTTCCTTGATATTATAAACAGGCACAGAATTAATATTTTCATCATCAATGAACTAATGCAACAAATGCTTATCAAGTGTCTACTCTGTAGTAGGTACTATTCTAGGTTTGGGGGACATAGCAAGAGCAAAATATTTGAGATTTCTTGCTTTTGTTGAGCCCTCATCAAATAGGGGATACCAGTGAGCAAAGTAATACAGAGTTCTGGATAGTAATAAATGCTAAATAAGAAAAAATTAAACAGGAGGGTGAGGAGGTAGGTGGTGGTAGGAAGTATAGGGAGAGAGTGAAAACGTGAAGAGCATTCCAGGAAAAGGAAATAAGTGTAAGGTTTGGGAGACAAGGGCATATTCCATGTGCTTGAACAGGAGCAAGGCCGAGGTAGCTGGAGCAGAGAGGGAGGAGAGTGGCAAAGGAGAAATTCAGACAGGCAACAAGGACGTTCTCAAACACACAGAAAGCCGAGCTCTCAAGCAGGAACAATATAGACCAGGCGTGGGGAACCTGCGGCCTTAAGGCCACATGTGGCCTACTAGGTCCTTAAGTGTGGCCTTTTGACAGAATCCAAATTTTACAGAACAAATCCTTTTATTTTTATTAATACATTTTGTCCACTTTTTATATCTTTATTTTATTTTTAAAATGAATATATTTAAAATATCAAAGAATAAAATCCTCCCAGATTGACCGACGCAATTAGACCATTAGTAAGCCATGAGGGCTAATTTGATGGCTGCTACGCTCATGATTTAGTTCTAACTTCCCTCGCCTGGCTGGCGCCACAGCCACGAGGCTGGTAGGCGAGAGTTTGTGGGGGTCGAGTACACCAGTCTGTTATCAGATTTGACAACAGTGCACTGTGTTTCTGTTTGAAGTGGAATTTGTGAATAGTTGCACAACTCAACAGTATTTTTTAATTCTGTCTGCTTAACAGCCCATCGTGTCAAAAAAGACCAAGAGAATGCTGAAGGAAGAAAACAGATTTTTTAATGAGGATTAGGAATTGCAATATTATCTTGTTTCTGCTAAAGATAAGATGATTTGCTTGCTTTGTGATACTGCAATATCAACATTAAAGAAATTCAGTGCTCATCAGCATTAAGACATTCATAAGGACCACCAATATTTTAACTTGGAGGGAGAGTGCAAAAGGTTGTATTGCAGAAATTAAAAGTTGAAAAACAAAATCAAAGACGATTCTTTCAAGCCGCAGTAAGACCTGGAAATAATGCCACTGAAGCAACTTATAAAGTAACTTACATACTCAGGAAAAAAGGGAAGCTATTCAGTGATGTAGAGATTGTGAAAGAATGCATTGCTGAAGTTGTGGGGTGTCTAGACCCCAACAGCGTTTCAAAGTACAAACAACTGCCTCTTTCAAGGAAAACCATAACTGATCGGCAGCGTGAATTAGCCTTCAGTCTAAAAGAACAACTTCATGCAATACTTCAAAAGGAAAATATATATTATTCAATCGCTTTGGATGAATCAACTGATACTACTGACTTGGTGCAGGTTTTACACTTCATTCGGGTCATAACAGATTTTCTTTGCTGTGAACAGTTACTCCCTTTGGGCATTCTTGGAAACAGAATGTGGGGAATAGATACCTTCAACAACTTTCAAGATAAATGTCATTAAGTTGCAATGAGTTTGGTAAATTTAGTCAGTGTATATATAGACTACCCAAGGCAGGAAAACGTGAAGGGTTTATTGCACAGATAAAAAAAAGTATTAACTGACCCAGATGCTCTCATTTCTTTTCACTGTATGGTGCATCAGCAAAATCTCTGAGCTAAAGCTAGTATTTTAAGTGACACTTTGCAAAAAGTTATAAGTATTGTTAACTATATTCCTGCAAATGGAACAGGGCATTGTCAGTTTCATAATATGCTGAAGTTGAAGGATGAGGTAATTCTGAATGGATTTGCTCTATCATTCTAAAGTGTGTTGGCTATCCCAGAGACAGGTGATAGCCAAAATTTTATCTCTGCAAGAATAGAGAGTTAAATTTTAAGAAGAACAGAATCAGTAATGTGAATTTTTTGAAAGAATATTTCTATAGAACAGCAGCATTTCTGTGTGACAGATATCATGCGAAATTAAAACGACTTAACTATTTCTTTGCAAGGTAAAACTAAGTCTAACAAGGCAGAAAATCCAAGCATTTTGAAAAAAGCTAGCTTTTTTCAAAACAATTCTTCAAAAGGAAATTTCAGATGAGCATTTTCCCCAGTTAGCAAAGGTCATTGATGAACAGGATGATATATGTGAATCATTTGAAGAATATGCAGCTGTTATGTAGAATATGCAGACCTATTAATTGGAGAATACAATGAAAGGTTCACTGATTTTGAGACACACTCAAATTAGCATTTCAGCCTCACGTACTTGATATCACCAAGACACCTAAAGAACTACAGATGGAATTGATTGAGCTCCCAGTAGATGCCATTTTAAAGTCATTGTTTGATGCTAAGAAAGATCCAATTGAAGCATGGAAAAATGCGGTAGAATACCCATGCCTTCAGCAATGCTTTCTTGCTTTTCAGCCATGTATTGCTGTAAACCCACATTCTCCTACTTAACCCAAATCAAGACACCCTTAAGGTCACAAATGGCTGATATTCATCTAGAAGATCAGCGAAAACCTCAGATCTCCATGCTGCAACCAAATATTCAAATGCTTTCCAACAGAAAGCAGACACAACAAAGTCATTAAAAGGTTAGTTAACTTTAAAATTAACAAACAGTTTTCAATTTTTGAAACTATTAAGTACATAATACTTAGATTTATAAAAAATAATGTACATTTTAAGTATATCTAATTGAAGTTTTTTTAATAAGGCCTTATTTGATTATAGCTAAATTAATGCAGCCTTCCAACATGAAAATTTCCCCACCCCTGATACATTCACAGAAAGAATGCAGGTGTCAGCACCTTTTTATTCTGTTCCAAGGAAAATAAGAACAGGAATTAGAAACAGTGTTTATGACTCTTAACCTTTGGTCTTAAACACTTAGCTTTTTGGTTTTGTTTGTATTAATATGTGTGGCTATATAATATATAAATACATGCATATGTGTTACACGTATGAGTACACTCAGTACTGGTAAAACATGATGCATTAGAGAAACCGACTTCATCACCAAACCCCATGTGAACATTTTTTTCAATGTTCAATGGCTATTTTTCCTAAACTCAGTTCCATTACTGTATTTCATTCAATCAAAAATGTCATTGTTTATAAAATACATCATTTTTCTATGATCCTCTAAGAAAGAAAAAAAATACTTCCGATTAACTTACAACATGCTATCAAACACATCACAATTTTAGGGATATTTTAAAATTTAAAAACATGTTTATTGCAGAATGAATGAAATATAGTACATTTATCCCCTCTCCTGATCTATAAAATGATAAACTTTGACTTATTTTGATATACTGTTTGTGCAAACCTTGCTTGTTAACCTTGACTCAAAGCAAGACATTGCATTTTATTTCCTTTTCCTTGGGCCCACTTGCTAAGAGGAAGCTTTTATTCCAGGGCATTGTTCAGTCTCAGCTCTTACTATTATTAGCGGAAGTAGTAATTGGGGTAGTAGCCATGGAGGTAGAAATGAGCATCATAGTGACAGTTTCTGTCATATGTTTACCGAGTGTTTATTGAGTGTATGCTGTTGTATCCCTGCCTACTGGCTTTGCCTGACCTCACTCCACATATAAACTTAAACCTGGATGAGGAAGTTCAGCAACAAACAGCATGTTAAGTAGCTTCTAGCTACTAGCAGAATCTCTAAATTCTGTTTCTTAAACCTCTTTCATGAGTGCTATACCTAAGTGTGTTAGTGTGTTAGGCTAAAACTGTAAGCTCATGGTGATATCAGACAGTCCTACAAAACCTTTTGTTATAACAATAACTAATGTTCATTGCATATCTACTGTTCAGGCCTGCTTCTAAGGTCTTCATGTACATTCAAGCCTCAGAATCACCCTAGCAGGTAGATCCAGTGATTGTAATTCCCATTTACAGATGAGCAAACCGAAGCACAGAGAGGTTAGGCTATTTTCCAACTAACAAAAGCCCAGGGAAATAATCTGTGTGTCCAAGGTCCCCCCTGGCATTGTGGGCAACATTTCTACACCATCCTCGGATGCTTCACACTAGCTGTTTTATGAGAATCCGACTGTAGACCAGAACATACACGTGTCTGGATTGACTAAGATTCTTGGCTTGACCACACCTTAGTCAGGCTCCTGCACCCTCTCCTAGACCCATCTGTGCCCGTCCTTGTAAAATCCAGTTGTAGCAAAGAGCCCTGCTAAGTCAGGTCACCAAGAAGTCCCCACCCTCACATCTGATTATCCTGCATATCTGGTTGGGTTCCTCGTTCTCCACCGTCTCCCAGGTGACATCTGGTCACCCAGGCCTGCCTTCATCAAGAATCCTGTTAGGTCGGCATAGTCAGAATCCCCCGACGCCTGCTGTTTCCTCTTGGCACTTTTCCATCTCCTGACCCCCATCCTGCTCCTTGGCTATCAATTCCCACTTTCCCAGGATGTATTTGGAATTGAGCCCAGTGCTACCCTAGGTCTCTTTTCCCTATTGCAACAGCCCTGAATAAAATCTGTTTTGACCCCTTAACTGCTGTCCAGCTCTGGGTTTTTTTGGACAGTATCTACCAGGCTACCCTATCTCATTTAGCCCAGTAATGAACATGCTACATTTGTTATACCGGCTCCATCCTGTATGTCTAAAAGCTCACAAGACTAGGCAGCTGAGCTAAATATGATGTCAGTATTCAAACTCACTCTGAGCACAGCCTCAGTGATTTTACTGGTCTAAGATGATAAGATTTTTTTTTTTTACTTCAAACCTGATCATTTAACCAGGACACTAATCAGGGAGAGGCTGTCTTTTTTGATGTGTTTTCTTTAAAATTCATAGCACGTCATGTTGAAAAGTCAAGACATGCAAGCAGCCCAGTCTGGTTGTGCACCCGGGTGAGATCCTGTGAATGGAAAATCAGAGCGTCGTTTCTCACCAGTGCTGCCTCTGAACCTCGGCACTAACCACACACAGCACCGTTCACAGGCCCAGGCTGTTCCTCCACCCTCGTTTTACTACAGGAAGAGCCTCTTTTGAGCTCCTGACAGGGTGCAAATCCTTTGCTCAAATTCTTTTCTCAGAATGGTTTGGAATTTGTTGCACTTAGTGGCATCCCTGCTGTGATCTTCCAAAGAGGAAGATTACCCATGAATTAAAATATCACCAGCAACAACTCCAGCACCTATTCTCTGGATCCTCTAATCACCTGTGCAAAAAGAAAAACAAAAAACCATATAAACTCTTCTCTCGCTTTCGCACCCTTTGACTCTTCTCCCCCACGTTTTCTATTGCTGTAAGTCTGAATCTGCCTGAGCCTTAAGTGACTGTTAACTCCTCCAATACAGGCAAAATAAAGGGACATGGCAAGAATCACAGAGATGCCAGTGTCACAACAGGAACCAACCTGGGAGAGCAGAGGCTTAAGCCAGCAGCTCCTGGCACTGGCCTTGGAGGAAGCACTGGGAGAGAAGGACCCTGTGATGACTCAGCACTCACCAAGGTCTTTGGCCTAATTTATTTGAGTTCAGAGAAAATGGAATTTTCTAGAATTTCCAAGGCATTCGCGTTAGGTTGATGTGGAATCACATTCTTTTACCTCCAAAGCTTTCCAGGAAGTGCCTTGGAGAAAACGGTTTTTCCTCAGTTTTTGTCCTTGACGTTGACCAAATGTCAATGGTGGAGCCATTTCTGTCCTTGTTGCTAGAGAGATGTGTCCCTCACTGGCCATTTATCATTTCACCTGATGATTTTAGGTGTCTTTAAAACTGATATTTTATTTTCCAGTAATATGTGCTGAAACTCATTGAATGACACAATTTTTATAAGTTGATCAATTATTTGGTTAATCAATAGAAACAAGCTATTTGAAAAGAGACTTTGGACTATTTCCTTCAATGTCTCCTCCTCTTCCTCCTCCTATTTTCTCCTCTCTCCTCCCCCTTCTTCTCCTCCTCCTTCTCCCCCCTCCTCCTTCTCTTTTCTAACAATAACTTTTTTATTCTGATCCTATAGACCCTGAGTCAGGCATTTGGAACTGGTTTTGAGTCCATTTTGTCATTCATTCCATGTGAGGTTTCTGAGAAGTTCTCTTCTCTGAGGTTCTACTCTTTCTACTCCTTACACATAAAATAGGAATAGAAACTTCACCCAACTCCTAGTTTCCTGTTGTAATTAAATGGGATAATTTGCAGGAAGCAAGTGTTAGAGTGCCTAGAGCATCATAAACATCTAATCGATGTTAGCTCTTACCATCACCTTCCCCTTTCATAAATTTAAAAGAAAGTATGTATTTTGGCCAATCCCAGAATGCTACCACCCTTACAAGGTATGCATTTTATAATTTAAAATAAAAGCTCTTAAAAATTATGTTGTTCTCTGGAAACTTCCCAATCAACCAACTTTGCCAATGTGTGAATAAATGGCTTTGGTCACCTCGCAATTTAGAATTGGATGCTTTTCCTGGCCCTGTGCCGTCTCTCCTTTCTTCCATACCAATGTCTCTGCTGGATGTTCAGTCTACAAAGAAAACTGCCTTATGGAGCCCACAAGTCTGCCCAGATGCACAGAATACAGCCACGGAAATACAGCCACAAAGTACCAAGCTCAGGGCTGAGGTTGTGGTCCTGTCAGCCCTGGGGCTTGGCTAAGGCAGGACACAGAGCTACTTTCCTTCAAGAAATTGAGGACAGCGGAGTGCCATGGCTCCCCTTCATAAGGGGGCCTTTAGTTACCTCTCAGCTGTGTCTTCCTAGGAGGAGAGGCCATGGAGTCTCATGCAACTGTGACCAGGGCCTGGAGGCTAGGGGGACAAGCGAACATGTAGTTTCAGGGAGAAATTAAGAAGAGGAAATATTTTGTAAAAAACAAAACCATCCATGATTCCTTTTCTGCCTGTTCCCTAATTACTCCCCAGCTTCTGAAATGAAGGTGCTTTGGTGGACAGAGGAAGATTCTGCACACTCCTGTGGCCATCAAAACCTTCTAAAGTGTTGCATTTACCGAGGGAAGGCAACTTCAAAGGTTTCATTTCCACTTAGAGTTTAAACAGCTCTACAAAAGGACATTGATTTTGGTTAAATTGATTTCATTCCTAGTTGGTTTGGATGGTGCATTCAAAAGATAGATCATATCAGCATATAGGAGGCTTAGAAGGCAGATCCCCTCTTGTGTGCGTGTGTGTGGTCCTAAATATTTCCTCTACTGATAGTTTGGTGGGATTTGGCCTTTGAGGGCACTGAAAAGACATTTTCACAGTATGGGCCACCCTGGACAGGAGTCTTAAACTGCAGCTTGGTTTATAAGATCAGCTTCTCTACATTGCCTCCAATTTCCTGTGCACCAAATACCCATTTGTCTTATTACTTTATAATAATGCAGATTAGCTATTGGCGCTAATTTAGTTGAAATATATAATGACAGGCAGGTGTACTAGTCCTAGCCAGATATTAGGAACCCGAGTTTGAGTTCATGGATTCAGGATAGTGGCTCTGGTGGAAAATACCTTCATGACTATGTCAAACATGCAAACAGGCCTTTTTATGATCACTGTATCTGACCGCAAACCTCAAGCAAGATGGCATTTGGAAACCATATAGTCTCAAAAACTGCAGTACCAAAAAGAAGGCCTCTGCTGAAAAACATTCAAGCTTACACACATGTAAACATATAATACATATGATTTTATATTAATACATGCTATCAACTTTTAATTATTTATTCACATGAAAGGCAGCTGCTAGTTTTAAAAAATTAGAAATAAAGAGACAATGTTTCAAAATCATTTAAAGGTGGCTGATGGCTGTAGGATGCATCGTAGGGCCTTTCTCACCCGGCATATTTATCTACTTACTTATGCTCTGTTCAGATCAATATTAAAATCAGTTTCATTCCCTAAGCAGTCACTGACTGATGGTAATTGGGCAGAGACAAATTAAAGGCAGGTATCTGGAGAACTCAGGTTGAGATTAAAAACATATCATAGTTCTATGGATTATACGGATACACATGCATATCCCATACACAAACACTTAATACTCATGCATGTTTTAATGGCACTTTTCAGCAGTACTGTTTTTGCAAAAAATCACCTGAGGATCTTTTTCAAACACAGGTGTTTATGTCCTACCATTCAAATAAGTCTGTTTAGTAGGACTGGGGTAGGCCACAGGCAATGTATTTTTTTTTTTTAAGTTTAGGCCTATACCAGTTATTTCTGAAATGCACTGGTTAAACTACTACATTAAAGATCAGACAAAAAATGTCAGCTGTTTAGGCATTTGAGAAGAGTCCTTCCGTCTTTCCCAAGATGCATAAATGGTACCCAGTTGCTGAAACCAACAATATAAAAGTAACCCTTGATTGCCCACTTTCCTCATCCAACCCATCACCCCAGGCTCCTGGCTCTATCTCCAAAACATTTCTCAATATGTCCTTTTATTTTAGTCCAAGCTGTCATCTCCCCACCTACCCTGCTGCTTTATTCCTGGAGATTAGCACAGTGCCAGACACATGATATCTGCTCCATAAATAATTGTTGAAATGACAAACAACTGAAACAATCACAAATGGTGGATTCTCAATAATTACTTGCACAAGACCTGGTATATGCAAGATTGAGTTAATCTTAACAGACATTGAATTAAAAACAAGGTTGCTAATATATCTAAGTACAGGGCACATGGCATGACTTAGGCCAAATAGCAGGGAAGAGAAACAGCCCAATAGCACATTGGCCACTGCTAGTACCCAGGGACATGGACACTTACAGTCCCAGCCTATTCCTTCTCCTGTTTCACTCCTACTCACAGCAGAGAAGCTGGGGAAAGGCATGTGCCAGAGCTATACTAGCTTCACAGTCCACATGAGGATATCTGGTGGCAAAACATCAATTATCACCTACTCATCTGAGAAGCGGAAGATTGGATTTCTGGAGTGTCTCTGCGGCCCACTCCTGCTGTATTCAATTCTAATGCTTACGTAAAACACCCTCACAAGGACAAAGGCCATGAAATCACTGCTTGGAATGAAACAAATCTGAATGTAAATGGAAAGATAATATGGTCAGGACCAAAGAGGCAGACTCTGTATAAACTGACATCTCAAATCAGCATGCAGCCAAAAGGCACCCCAAAAAGAATAACTGTTGTGACTACTAAGGAAGGAAATGCTCCAAGACTAAGGACATTTCTTCTGGGTCATGCTACCGGTGCTGTTTGGTCAGCACCCAGAGTTCAGGAGCCCGAGCTAAAGGCAGCTGACAGAACTAACCCATCGCCAAGGGGGCTGAGGCATCAGACAGGCCATGAGGCAGTCTCGGAGCATAGCAGGGTGGGGTTCTCCCCGATCCAACTCCCAAGGTTGTGGGCGTGGATACGTAAGGACACTGTGGGAGAAAGTAAAGGAGGAAACAAATCAAGAGCCACGTGGCCACTGGGGCCGTCCTGGACAGGGGAGAGGGCTCCAACCTTCCAGCTCCCCTGGACCTCACCACCGCCTCCCACTCAGGGGCCGAAGGAAGGCGAACTGGCTAGCTCCCTCCAGTTCAGTTAAAATGTTTATTGTTTGTTGTCCAGGACTCTAAATAGCTCAGAAGGGCGCTTATTTGTTCTCTCAAGTTCTCCATTACCCCTGTGGGGGCTTGGGAGAGAGCTTTGAACTGTGGAAAAGTCCTGGCAGTAATTAAATACAAAAGGCCTCCCTGCGCTGCTGCGAGTTGGCAGCCTGCTCTAGCCGAGCAGAAGGGGGAAGATTTGATTTTAATCACACAGATTTCATATTTTATTTTGCTCATTAAAATTCCTGATAAGGATTTACTTCAGCATTCTGTGGCTCTCCCTGAATATTTGAAGAGGGTCTTTTTAAAATTTCTTCTTTTCACTGCAAATGTTGTCTGATCCCTGCCTGCTCCACGGTCTGAAGAGATTGCCTCCTCCTCATTGCTCACATCCAAGGTGTGAGCCATTTCTGGGAGAAAGAAAAAAAAAAGGAATTTGGGGATGGCATGCCACCACTCCACTCTGTAATTACAGACGGGCTGCCTCTGCTCAGCCAAAGTGAAAAAATCAATTATCTAAGGATGCAGGGCTGGAATCAAGATGAAGACAAACTTTGCTGGCTGAAGTTACCTAGAACGTCTCAGAATATGAGGACTAGGAATCCTGGGTCTGTATAAAATCATATTGCTCGGGAAGGGAGGGAAATCCTTTTTAGAAGGACCTGTTGCGAAGCCTGCAGGACTCTGACTGCGCCCCCGGCCAGCTGCCTCGCCACAGGTGCTGGGCAGTGTTTACCAGTCCCCAGCCAGGCTCCGAGCAGAAAGAAGCCGGATTGTTTCATTTTCCACAGAGCATCAAATGCCAACACTTTCTTGCCCACAGAGAATCAAATTTTAGTTTAGCTATAGATTTATAAATACATATTCATATACGTGTGTATATATTCAATATATAGAATTGAACTTATAGTATTATAGATATGTAGAATATATATAGAATAGTGTATGGTATTATAGATATAATTCTATACATATATATATTCTACAGATAGTGTCATTACATACTCTCCATCTGTAGCGCTCCACATCCTAGAATTTCTTTTTCTGCATCTATGATTAGGATTTGCAAGTATTATATCCTACATTCCAGATTCTTGAAACTCTGCGTGTGTCCTCTGGACAAGGCCTGTCCTCCAGGGAGCTGGGAACAGTGTGGCGGGGGTTGGGGGGGGCGGGTGAGCAGTGCTGAAGTGTCTGAGCACTGACCAGTTACCACACACCCAAGTCCAGGCTCTAGTATCAAAAGACCAGTTAAGTTCTCACCAAGTGCTGCTTCAGATGCGCTGTGTTCTGATTGGCATAAATATATAGCAAAGCTTCCTTTTTTGCCCTACATGTTTACCCATACAAATATTAGATTGCCAGACTGCATTATTTGGGGAGGGGAGGGGAGGGCAGATCATTCCCAAACCCACCTATCTTTCAGTGAGCCAATTCTACTCAGACACCTACAAATCTAATTGCTCCAATTGTTGCTAGCTTGTTAACTCCAACTAGCAAGTGGAGATAATTTACCTTTTGTCATTTTATTCCAATAAAACTCTATTCCCACTGAAGTAATTTTAACACCTATCAAAATACAGAAAGAATCAAAAAAACAGTGAGATTGCCTATATAGGTGTGTATGTGTATGTATATATATATATATGTGCATATATATGTAGGCATGTATAGTCCACTTTTAATATATTAGAATATATATTTTAATTCTATTAATAGATAATAAATGGTAATGAGATTTTAAAGATGTCCCAGGAATGCATTATTGGGAAGTCTGATCAAGTTATACTCTAGGCAAGAGGGAGGCATCCTTGCCAAGATATGCAACATGTTTTCCATGTTCAAAGTGATTATATGGAAGAAAACTAGGAATTAGAGCATGAGGAAGACATGTCCTTAATCGACCTCTGCAGAGCTCCTCTGGGAAGAACGTGGGCCCCTTCTTTCCTGCACGGCAGCCATCTGCCCTGTTCTCTCCCTCAAGCGTTTTCTGTTTTTCAGTCTTTTGTATGCTACTGCTCTTTCTTAAGGAACAAAATCTTGTCCGTCACAATAGAATGTAAGGCCCTGCTCTTGTTTGAAGCCTGTGCACTCCCACTTCCTGCAATCTCTTTACTTAGCAGCAAATTTCCCTTCATTAAAATTAAGCCTCATTTCTTGCTCATCTTTTCCTGTTTCCCTCAGCAAAACTGAGTGCAATCCTGAACCTGTTTTTCTTGCTGCTTTATTTTCTTGTCACTTCATAACTAAATCCTCTTTCCCTCCAAAAACAATTAAGAGATTTATTCCACCGTATTTTTCCCCTTCTTCGTGTGGGAAACAAGAGAAACAGAAAGCAAGGGGGTTGTGTGTGGGGGGGGTGGTGTTGGCAGCTGCCGGGTTAGGAAGTGTTTTACTAAGTATCCAGTATGTACTGGAAGGATCCATTTGGTATATTTTGGCAGAGGGTTTTGCTCAGACTCTGGGATTACTGGTTAGGCTCCAGTCTATTTATGCTAATTGCAGAGACAGCATGGCCTTATATATCCATCTGCAGTGGCAGCCGCTCAAAGTAATTCTCAAGGGTCAGACTTCTAGACAGGGAGGTAGCAGAAAAGGAAAAGTCAGATTAGCATTGGATTCTGCAAGCCAGGAGTGCTCAGGCTCTGATAAATCTGCCCCTGCATATAGCTATCCACCCATCTCTTTAGTTTGTGCTCATTTTCTTTCCTAACACTCTCAATCAGGTTTATCTACCTAACTTTTCCCTTCAGGCCAATGTGAATACAAGGAATTCTACGGCCCTAACCTGTCGTAGTTGCCAGATGCTCTGAGCAGAACTGAAGCCTCCACTTCCCCTGACAGGCAGAGACAAAGAATGGCTATGCAGTGTTCTGCAGCAGGGTTGGGTGCCGGAGCCTAGAGGGCTACTGGGCCTAGAGGCCCAGTAAAGCAGCCTTCCTAAGACTGGAACCACATGCAGGGTCCTGATCAAACTGGCAGGGGGCTCGCGCTTTAACCGCAAAAGCTGAAAAGGTATCTAGGGACAAAGCCCCAGAGAACACCATGTGGTACAGTAGCTATTCTGGCCTTTCTTCAGTTCCCACTTAAGCTTGCTTAACTCCTGTGCTTACTATAAACCTGGGGATTCATTAAATTACAGTTAAAAACTGAAAACTTGCTAGGTGGTCTTGGGCAAGTTACTTCTAAGCCTAATCTGTAAAATGGAATAATGATATTATTACAAACCTTGTGGGTGTGTTTTAGTGATAATTGATATATTCAGAGCAAAATGCATAGCACAATTCCTGCCATATAGTAATACAATACTCAAAAAATTGGCTTTCTTAATTATTGTATCAAGAAGGCATTGAACATTTACCATGTAATGAGAAGTGGACCAAGTATTGAGGACACAAAGGCAAATAAGAAATGGTTTGTGCCCTCAACTAGCTCTCAATCTAGAAAATGTTTGTATTTGCATAATTAAGAGAGGTAGACTTTTTTCAATTCTCCTCTTTTTTTTTTTAATGTGAGACAACTGAAGTTCAAAGAAGTTTAAAAAAATGGTTTAAATGTTACACAGTGAGTAATGGGCAAAATCTGGATTTGAACTTAAGTCCAAGGATTTGAACCCAAGTCCAAGGATTTGAACCCAAGTCCAAGGATTTCCCTTTATCTGCTTTCCTGTGTGATTAGTGTAAAGTGAGCACCCAGGAATAAGAGTGGGGATTTGGTCACTCATGGGCCTTTGTGTTGCTTTATTAATATAGAAGGTTCAGGAATGAGCAAGAGAGACGAGAGGAGCAGAGCCAGCAAGAACTGGCCCTGTGCAAGCACAGCTGAAACCCACTCGCCTGCGGTGCCGTGGTGAGCCAGCGTGTTTCACGAGGAAGTGTTGGCTGCAGACTACGGCTTGACCCACCAACACAGAATCCCACATCTCAGATCCTTACCAGTGAGGGTGACAAGGACAGCTGACATCGAGCATGCTACCACAGGCTCCCGACTGCAGGCCTCTCCGCCCAGGAGGAGAGCTACCCTTTCTAGGGAGGCCCCGAAGGGATCAGAGTCAACATGGCTTTAGTGACAGCCCTCACTCCTAGCTGGAGTTTGTTTACTCCTCATTCTCTCTCATTTGCAAGTACTAGCTTATTTTCTTAAAAAAAAAAAAAAAAAAAAGCAAAAAAACCACTCAATCTTTAAAAAAATATTACAATATTCTTAAAACACACCTACAAGGTTTATAATATCATTATTCCATTTTATAGATTAGGCTTAGAAGTAACTTGCCCAAGTTTTAAGTTTTATTTTTACTTAGTTATTTCCTTTTCTTAATCTTACATACTTCTTTATTTCTTACTTTTGTTCTGTTTAACTTAGGCTATGAGTTTAGCCTTTTGTCTTAATCTTTGATTCTTATACTTCATTGGCTTCTAAAGCCTTCTATGTTGTATTTTTAAATCTCATATATGATATACAATTTTCTAACTTTTAACTTTTATCTTTATTATGACTTGAGCTCCATTAGTTTAAAATTCTACTTTATTTCTATTTGCAACTTTAGCAGTTGTAAGGAATTAATCCCCTTCTATCCTTCTACCTTTCCATTATTATATATAGAGCATCTTTCCTTTACTTGTTTCTTGAATTTTTTCTATATTTAATTTATATCCATAAAAAACAGTGAAAACCATGGCCGTGGTGGTAATTTTTTCATTGAAAAAATTTCATCCATTGGACCTTTTTCAGATGTTGAGGTCCAGAACAAATGGACCAAGACCTGTTCCCATGGAGCCTACCAGGAAGTAGATAAGAGCAGAGAGCCCCGTAATTGATGGTGCCTGGTGAAGATTAACTTGTGTACTTCTGGTCTCTGTGGGAGAAGGTTTGTAGAGGCCACTCTTTGGCCAGTTTGGTGTGGCCTTTGAGTAGGGCATGAGAGGGAGGGGAGGGAACAAGGCCTGCTGACAAAGTGACTCTCTCTGCTCTTACCTGCTGGTGGGCTCCATGGGAACAGGGTTCAGTCCGTTTGTCGCTGGACCCTAACATCTGAAACAGACTAAATGGATGCATTTCTCAACTTGAACTCTTGACATGGCGGGCTAGCTACTTCTTTGTTAGGGGGGCTGTCCCTTTGCTTTGTTTAGCAGCAGCCCTGAACTTTGCACTCTACATGTCATTAGCAACTCCTGAGTCTAGCTGTGACAACCAAGCATGTCTCCAGACGTTTTGAAATGTCCCCTGGGTGGCAATATCACCTGTGGTTGGAAACCTCTGATTTAATCCTTACAACCCTCTTTCATGATGGGCAAGGCTACCATTATCACTCTTCATTTTATAATAAAGGAAGCTCAGGGTGTGAGGCTGTGATTTCTCCAAAGTCGCACAGAGTGGCAGAAGGGACTAGATATGTGGATTTCCTAACTCCAAATCCAGTTCTTATTTTAATGTTTTATGTCAGCTCTTCATCCTGACAAGTGGTCGGGAGATTCCCTCAGAACAAGACTAGGCAGACTTTGCTTTACCATGTGCACTCTGGACTGCCCCACCTGCCGGAAGCTGCCCAGGAAAATCTAAGCCTCTGCCGCTGGGGCTGCTGGTGTAGACAGGCTCACTGGGCCGTGGCATTATACAGAGTAAAGAGGGCTAAGTGCCCTCAGCCTCCCTAAAATTGAGTTTTCAATGAGGGCCTATGGACTAGAGGACAAGTTGACTTT
The DNA here is from genome assembly GCF_020740605.2 of Lemur catta. Taxonomy (NCBI): domain Eukaryota; kingdom Metazoa; phylum Chordata; class Mammalia; order Primates; family Lemuridae; genus Lemur; species Lemur catta. The sequence goes on along the minus strand of NC_059134.1, from coordinate 12,325,355 downwards.
TTACTTTTTTAAAATGTATTTGTTTTTATTGATACTTAGTAGTTGTACATATTTGTGGGGTGTATGTGATATCTTGATACATGTATGCAATGCGTAATGATTAAATCAGTGTGATTGAGATATCCATCCCCTCAAACATTTATCATTTATTTGTGTTGGGAATATTGCAAATCTTCTCTTCTAGCTAGTCCTTCTCTTCTTCTAGTTTTGAAATATAACTGAAATTCTGTTAACTATAGTCACCCTACTGTGCTATTGAACAGTAGAACCTATTCCTTCTATGTAACTGTATTTCTGTACCATTAACCAACCTCTCTTTGTCACCTTCTCCACCCTACCCTTCCCAGTTTCTGGTAACCACCATTCTACTCTCCACCTCCATGAGATCAAGTTTTTAGCTCCCACATATGAGTGAAAACATGCAATATTTGTCTTTATTTTCCTTGCTTATTTTACTTAACATAATGTCCTCCAGTTCCATCCATGTTGCAGCAAACAACAAGATTTCATCCTTTTTTATGGCTGAATAATATTGCAGTGTGTGTGTGTATGTATCACATTTTCTTTATCCATTCACCTATTGATGAACACTAGATTGACTTCATATCTTGGCTATTGGGAATAGGCCTACAAAAAAACATAGAAGTGCAGATATATTGTTTTGATACACTGATTTTTTTTCTGGATATATACCCAATAATGAGATTTCTGGAACATATGGGACGAGTTGACTTTTAATCGGAAAAATAGTTAATTCAGCACTGAAATAGCACCCTATAAGCCTTCAACATCATCTTCATTCTCATTTTCATTTTCGAATCTCCTTAAGACAGAGCATCTTGGACAATTACCTGGGCAAGGATGCCGCAAAACTGACCCAGCTGAATGGACTAACAGAGCAAGACCCAGTCAGGGAAGGGAGTCCAGTTCCTGAAAAGGAGGAACCAATAAAAGCATGCCAGGATGCCTATCCCATGATGAAACTAGGAGCCAGATCAGGAAATGGAATCAATATCATTATAGAAGTGAATTTCAGAACAGAGAGGAGACCTGTCTGATGGCCAAGGTACCCAAACAAAGTTAGACTCAAAGCAAAAGCCACTTGACGAAGAGTTCACAGGGTGCAGGACAAGAGTCAATGATACGTCCTGCCTCAGAGCAGTGTTGATGTTGGGGACTAGGAGAACGAAGGAGGCCCACCAGGTGTGAGATGTACAAGACAGCATCCAAACAGATTTTTGGAAAACACTTTAGTCTCTTTGGGTCTCACACAATTTTAAATTCTTCCTAATGAAAAAAAAAAAATGACAAACTCCAAGCAGTAGGATCTGGTGGCTAAGAATTTATTTAGGATCTAGGATCAGGCAAATGTAGGTTAAAGTTCATAAACTGAGTAACTGTACGGCTCTGGAAAGTTACTTACTGCCTCCAAGACATGGAGTCATTGCTTTTAAGTCAATATAGCGTCTCTTTCATAGGGCTGGGAAATTCAAATGAGAAAATAAATAGAAAATTCCCAGTGCCTGAAATATAATAGAAATTCAGTAAACGGGAGCTTAAAAGAAAACAATTTTCCCCAGCAGCCTCCACTTAGCATCTCCACTTGCAGTGAGCAGAACAAGATGAAAGGAAAGGCAGGTTGCTGTTGCTGTCAGAGGTTCTAATTTTAGTGAGTGCCCTTGCTCTTAGCATCTCTCTTTCCTTACTTCCTTACACTTCCATTTGTTATTAAAAGAATGAAGACTTTCTCTCCCCCTTTCTGTGACATCCAAGGATTTCCTACACACAGAGATATTTAGCATTCTCCCGATGCTCAAGGCCAGGCTTCAGGTTAGCGTAGCTACACCTGGATTTGGATCTGGAGACAAATTGCTCCTTCATTATAGAACCAGTGAGAAGCATCCAATTTTTAAGACTGTTAAACCTGCAAGGGCAACAGAGAACCAAACGCATGTCTAATGAAGAATGGCCTCACCCGGCACAGCATCTTATCTCAGAGGCAAAAGAGAAACACACATGCCCCTCATGCCCTAGAAAGACATTTTGACAGTAGAAACAGTTAGGGTAAGACTATCCTATTTAGATATGATAAGCAAGATGTGAAATGTCAATAAATTTTACTTTTCCTAAGGCAAGAGATGCCAAGGAGTCAGCTACCATTCTGAGAGCGTCTCTGAAAACCTGTCACATGGACAGGCCTCTCTGTAAGTCTCAGAGATACAAGGACTCCCTTAGTCTCTAAAGACCCTCACCTGCTGGCCCACTCACCTACAGTGCTGCCACTGACAAACATACACTCAACAGACATCCGGCCTCGCAAGGCACGAGAAACAATGGGCCAGTTGCCTGGGGAACCGGGGTTCGTGCAGAAGCCTTGCAGGTTCCGCCTCGGGGCCACGGCAGCCACAGAAACAAGCTCAGTTGCCCACAGCTTGTGGCCCTCCTTGTGGATTCCAGAGCTGTTTGGGGAAATCAGCAACCACTTTAGTGCATTTATCTGCTGCTGTGGGAAGAAGCCTTACGTATCCTACAGTCAGTGGAATCCAGCCCTCCTTTCCCTCAGTTCTCACTCCTTCCTGCACCAGTGCCCACTTACAGCAGACTTCATCCAAACTTCCCCATAAAAGTGGTCCCCAAATTGAACTCAAACGAAGGGGACCTGTGCTAGCTTTCAACCCAGGGTGAAATTTGATACACAGGAACCCTAAAAGTTGCTTTAGAATTTTGCAAATACAGAGCTTGAATAAAAAGAGGAGGATGTTAAAGTAACATAAGATGGTGTAAACATCAAGGCTGCATTCTGAAATTTCAGAGGCCCACACCCTGCTCCCCACCGGCTGTTACCACACACTTGCTGCCTGCTGGAGCCTCAGCAGGCTGCCCTGCGCTGGGCGGGACACAAGACCCCCAGAGGTCTAGCAAACCTCTGACTCATCAGGTACACGGCTTTGTTGCATTCCCTCTTTTCCATCAGCTTAGCTTCTGTTTCTACAGAATCAAAAGATGACTGCCAGTGGAAAGGGAGTTTGTTTTCTCCCATCGAATGCAATTGCTTCAATGACAGCCTGTGAATGCTGTAATCTTGCAGGCCTCAGACACTTAATTCATCTCAGAGGTGATATCAAAAACAGCACAGCACTACCCTCCACTAGCTCTCTTGCTGCAAAAGCCCCTGTTCCCATGTCCCTGGGCCACGGTGACTAACCCAGCTGGGTGATGCCATGTCGACTGGGGCAAGGGGATGCACCACTACTGTCTGGGAAGCCACGCTGCAGACGGAGGGAATGGAAGAGGGGGGTGCCGTCAGCCGGTGCCTGGGCTCTGCTGCCTACCTCCTGAACCCGAGTTGGCACTCTCCTGTCGAGTGACCTAACAGTGAAAGCGCCGGCCACTGGCCCTTCCAGCCAGCCAGCGTGCTGCAGACCATTCTGTGCAGGACTTCCAGCAAAAGGGGTCTGAAAGCAACATTTGCCACTTTCATTCGTGCTGAAGCCTCTAAGATGGGTTGAAATGACGAAGAGAAGCAAAAAAATATGCCTCATTCTAGCCTGCCAAAAGGAAAAACCAGAATCTCCCTAACCATCTCTCTAATCTTTGGTCCGATAGAAATGGCTCCAGAACAGTGTTCCTGTCGGGACAGCTTTGTCCTTGCACCAGTGACTGGCCTGGCCAGTAGCGTGAGGGAGTCTGTGTATTCTCAGCATGTGACACTTAGAGCCGGGAGGAGATGCTCAAAGAGCTGGCTTTCCTAAAAAGAAGGGTTGCCAATTTCTTTCATAAATAAATCTGGGATTCTCCCCCTGTCCTTGTCCCTGCCCAGGTGCAAAGCCTGGGCATGTCCAGCCACCGGTGCTCCTGTCATCTCTCACCTGGAGAGACGCACGTGTCACTGCAGCGTCAGAATACATTTCGGAATCCGGGTTTCATCTCCTAGTCCTCTATTAAGCTACAACTCTATTCGACTATCTGCGATTCCCTCCTGCCCCTACTATCAGCAAAATATAATTTTATTATTAATAGAAATGACTTTATTGAGTGCTTAATATATGCTAGGCATTTTCTTATAACTTTACATATAGTAATTTATTTAATTCCCACAACTGCCCTCTAAATTAGGTATTATTAGCTTTTTCATTTTAAAGATGGAAAAACTGGGACTCAGAGAGGTTACAGAATTTGCCAAGGTCATGCAGCTAGTAAGTCCGGGAGCCCGGCTGTGACACCAAGTGGTTGTTCCCTGAACCACTAGTCTCTCCCCCCGGCATGGAGATCTGCTCAGTGGTTCTCCCAGACACCCAACCTTTCCACCCACAGCTTCCTCCATGCCAAAGAGAGCCTCCATCCCGTGCAGGCCAGCCTCTTCATTGTCTTATAAAACAAACCATGCTCATGTCCACCCCTTCCCCTACCTGGCCTCCTCTGCCTTCCCCTTCTTTGAATCCCAGGCTTTCCTCAAAGACTGGCTCCAGCCCAGCCTTCTCTGCAATGGTCTCTAGAGGGCTCAAGCCCATCCTCGTCTCCTTGGACCCCATGACACATAATCGCATGTCACGGGGCACTGGGCCCCTGCTATTTTACATCTATGCCCTGCCTTGTTATAAGACACTATGAGCCACTTCAGGGAAAGGAAAGTGTCATATTATTTTGTATCCCCTGAAGAATCTTGCCAATATTAGGAACATAACAAAAGCCCAATCGAATTAGATCAGCATAGTTATGTGGCTCCTGAGAACATTCCAACCCCAAGTCTTACAAACACTCTGTAAAAGCAAATGAACAGGCTGGCCATCGTCTCCTGTCACATACAGCGGACTCAAACCACATGCATCTCTGCTCCCTAGAATCATTGGTGCTCCATTTGGATCTAGGAAAAAAAAAATGTTTTTGAACTCTGAAGAATACCCAGGTGTGCTCTTAAATGCTACCTTTTTCTGTGTGGCAGCAAGAACTCTGTGAATTGCAGCAGGACGCCCCTCCTCACCCTACTGCTAGCCCTGCTCTGAGCATATGAGAAACTGAAATGGGAAACTAACTTTCAGGCCCCAGCACGTGTCCCCTGACTCCAGATTGTCCGGGGGTGCACGTGCAACGCTGGCTGGGCCTTGCTACTAGAAATGCACGTCTCAGTTCCACCCCAGCCCACCCACCCTAGAGTAGGCCAGGAGTGGGTGGTGAAGTGGGAGGTGCTAGAGGCCGTTCTACCTTGAATTCAACTCCAGCCTCCGAAGCCTGTACATTCCCCTCACTCCCTCTTGTTTTTTTTAAATAGCTGATTTCTGCATAACTCTACCCTGCTAATTAAGAGTGTGTGTGCGTTAGAGCTGCAGTCTCCAACCTTTTTAGCACCAGGGACCAGTTTCATGGAAGACAATTTTTCCACAGCACAGGGGTGGGGGGTCAGAGCTCAGGTGGTGATGCGAGCAATGGGGAGCAGCTGTATGGATGAAGCTTCGCTCACGCGCCTGCCTCTCACCTCCCGCTGTGAGCCCCGCCCCACCCCTGCTCCTAAGTTTCATGGAAGACAATTTTTCCACAGGATGAGGGTGTCGGGGTGCAGAGCTCTGCAGCCCTGTCCTAACAGGCCACAGACCGGTACCAGTCCATGACCCAGGAGTTGGGGACCACAGTGTCAGAGAGAGAGAAGCTTGAGTGTGTGCATAAGAAAATATATAGGTTCTAAGCACCTGTTTCCACCTGTTTCTGTGATGAGGGGTGAAAAACCCCACAAAATTAAAGCCTTTGCAACTGCTGCTCCCTCTGTCAAGAGCAGTTTCCTGGGGGGCCCCACGGCTCCCATCCCCCTTCTTCCACGTCCCTGCTGAATGCCAGTGTTGGGGAGTTTCTCTAACGCATCCTCTGAATGAGCACTCCCATTGCTTGCTATCCCCTTCACTCTCTTTTTGTTCAGAATACAGACACTGCTGACACTACGCATGCGTTTATTCACCCACATCTCTGCCTGGTGCACACACCCAGCCTGCACACCCCACAAGGGGCTCTGCCCATTCAACTCATTTCCGTACTCTTAGTACTTAGAACCCTGTCTGACAGGCACGTCATGGGTGGGCAAAAATGATTGACCAAAAACTGTTAAGCACACCAGTAAATTCTAACAAACAAATAAATAAAGAGTGGTCCTGAATCTAATTCTCATTTAGCACTAGCAAAAGCTGGGACTTCCAAAGAGAACTTTACCTGTGGATCTCGGCCTTCTCATGTGTAGAGTGGGAGACCCAGACTGGATATGCAACTTATTGCTGGACGTGTCTACGTGTGCCTGAGTCTCCTTGACCTGAACAAGCGATGCAGGAGGTCCTGCCCTGAAGCTGACTTGTGGGCGACCTTGGCCAATGCTATGTCCCCTCTAGCCCCTGGAGTTAGGGTGAAAGCACAATGCTTGTGGGGTGCTCTAGAGGAATATTTGCCTGGACATGTGCTTGTAGGTAATCCCAGGTTGTTTCCTTCTATTTTGCAGGAAGAAGAGGAATAAGCCTCCCTTGAAACGTCTTTGCAAGGTTACTCCTATGAATTGAAACCAGGAATTAATACCATCAAGCCTGAAGAAGCAGTGCTCTTGCTTGGGTCCCGCAGAGGAGGACTCATCAAAAGTTGTCTGAACTCCGTTTAGGGAGAAAGCAAAGACGTGTTTCCAGGGGAGGCAGGAAGACAGCTTTGAGGCCTCTGTGTGATATTTCTTGGCTAGGCATTAGCTTCCTAAGGCATCAGAACTAATCACGGCAGTTTTGCAGTTCTCCTTTCAACCATCCCTAGAGGCCTCCGTCTTTCACAGACCCCCGGAGGGAAGAGGAGAACTAACACACTAGAAATAGCTGTGCTTTTGACGCGAAACGCGCCAGCAAACAGGGCTAAGATGGATCACACAGGCAAGCATCACCATCACCCCATGAGCACGGGAAACGCCGCGCCCCGCACTCATGGTTATGCAACGCAACAACTTGATAGAGTGCCGCTGTCGCTGTACCAGAAATTGAAAGCGATCTACTCCTACCTGTACATACAGCAGGAAAAATCACTTTCAACTCATTGAGAGGCTTCAACAGCAGAAAGATTGATCAAACTGATGAGGAGCAAATCTCCCTGCCGCCTATTGATGCCAGACGCATAAACAAGGCTGGATGCAAGTCACCCCCCAGGAGGGGCCCGCGAGAGGCTGGGTGAGATGCGTGCAACTAAGCGAAGCGGGTGAAGAGGGAGGGCACAGAGAGGCAGTTTACAGGCAGGGGACAGCTCAGTCTCTGGCCCTGTGTTTGCAAAGACAGAGGCAGCTGAGCTTGTCCTGGCTCCGGGTGATGCTGGCTTCGGAGAAAGCCACTTTGTGTCTAGAGAGAGTGAGAACCTGGAGCGGAAGCTTGGCCCAGAGCAGGCCCTTGTGGGAGCTCAGGCCTTCATGGAGACTTTGCTGAGGATTATTCATTTGGGAGACTCATGAGCGGGGAGTCATGGATTCCTGAAAGCTACCATTACAAGGGAATAACAAAGCCCAAGTCCTCTCCAACAAGGCCGGGGAAAGTGCTGAGAGAGAGAAGCACATGCTCGCTGGGGCAGTCACCCTTCCCTAACGACCTGTGACTCAGGGCTTCTCTGTGTTTGGCCCTCCTGGCAGGGCGCGGGGCCACCCTCCCACTATGGGCTTGTCTTTCCATCTACCCATGTCCTACCCAACTCTCCGTCATTAGATAAAAAATTAAATTTTGTTAATTAAAGCAATGGAAATCAATTAACCTTATCAGGCAACATGGCCTACTGAAACAGAGCCAAGCCTTATACTGCAGCTTCCTGCTGCCTGAGATGCGAGATAGAGCCACCTGCCTGAGTCTCTGGGGAGGGCTGCCCTACCCCAGGGCGAGAGGGAATTTTCTTCCCTGGAGCCAGAGCAGGTTCTAAACTATTTGCAACCAGGTTATTTACTTCAACATGATGAGCATTAGGATTAAATTTCACTATCATTTAAAGGTTCAATTAATTTCTTTTCAGCCGTCTACCTAGCATTGTACTGGCTTTAATACAAATCACGAATGTTTAAAATGAAACTCAATAACTTTACAAATGGAAGAAAGGACTGACAGGGTGGTTGGCGGGTTTTCCTTCTCTTCTCCTGCTCTGCGTTGCCTCAGAACAGCTTAAAATTTCGTCCCTTTTATAAATGTGTCCGTACAATTTAAACACAGTCATTATTTCACTTTAAAAAAAAAAAAAAAAAGTGCTGTAAATGCAAAGGCTGAAGTCTCCTCAGCAAAAGTCCCTGCAGTTTTCTCAGTTTATTCTGAACTAATTGCCAAAGCAGCATGTGATGAAATCCCTAATAGCCTTCGCGATGAAAGATTAAACCCTATAAGGAAACACATTTAAAAGGTGCGCTGCGGACTCACGAGTTCCGCCCACTTGAGCAGTGTGTGATGAATGCGGCTCTCTGGGTTGCCGTCCATGGGGCCATCAGCACGCGCTCTCCCCAACGCCTGGCTTAGTCACACTGACACAACAGCAGCCAGGTTCAGACCCAGAATAAGGGACAGGCTCTGCAGTCCCAGGCTGTATCTGTCCTGCTGAGGCACTGCTGAACAAGTGAATCACTGACAGTCTGTCCGAGGTTAGTGCCTATTTCTCTGTCTCTGAGAAAAGGGGTGCAGAACCTAGTGCCATAGTCCTGGCTTGTCACCCTCTCCTAACCTACTCTTGTCTAACTAACGTCCACAATTACCCTTCTCTGATACACTGAACATTTTACTCCAATACCCAGTTCCCAAGAAAACAGGAAAAATTCCATTTCATTCTGACATTCATGACCACTCTTCCCTCCCAGCTCACAACATCACACCCTCGTTTCCCCTACGCTGTAGGAAAATGTGCTACTCACATGTAGCATGTTGTGATCTCCCCGGGACTGAAACAACTCAAGAATCCTGACCTCCCTACTTCTCTCTTTTTGAAAGCCCCCTTCTCCTCCTTTCTGTCTCTAAATGAGGCACCCTGCACATCAAAATTTACAGAAAAATCAGGGTTTGCTTGTTATCTGCTTTAGTGAAAGTATGGAAGATAAGATCTAACTAAAAGCAAAACCCACAAAACAACGCTACCTCCATTCAGGATAGAGCACTTTGGGGGTGACATAAAAGTCTCTAGTTCCAAATCGCAGCACCTGGAGACCTGATGCCTTCCTGGGAGTTGGGACACCCCTCGGGAGGTCTCACAGAGACACTGATAACAACTGAGGAGGACTCACCGGGCATGTTTCCTCTAGAGATTTCCTCAAACAGCTGTGATCACAACCTGTGTTCCTCCTTGCCACTAGTCTGTATGACTTTCATTATCTCTCTTCAAAATTAATCCAGACCATCACATTTATCTCAAATCCCATAAATAAGCCCCTGTCCCACCCTCTCGAGCACAGAAGCCTGTAGTAACACCCTCATTCCCGGAAAGAGCAAAATGCCAAGCAGTACTGCTATCACATCAAAGTCATCTCTGTTTTAAGAAATTTGGAATTTCTCAATATATAAAATCTCAGGATAGGAAGAGAACTATAGGAACGTACTTCTCAGTAGGTTTTCAAAGGGTAGAAACAGGAATTACTTTAAAAACAAGGCAGTGGCAATAGCCAAATGCATTTGGAGAAACCTGGATTAAGCTAAATTAAACACATTTATTTAATGCTTTTAATAGGAATCATGCATCTCCAGGAATAAATGCAGTATATCTATTTCCCAAACACATATATCTTGCCACCCGCCCTTTGTACTGAATAATCTTATAGTAGTAATGTTCCGTGAAACACAATGCTCTTGAATCACTTAGCCCAATCCTTTATTAAATGCAAGATTCCCGTTCACAACATCACATCTAGGTTAATAATTGGTTTCCCCTGTCTGCCTCCGCTGTCAGAGAACTTACTGCTTGTGCCATTTCCCTACCACAGTGTTCCCGTTTTGCACTGAACCAAAGTGTGCTTCTTTATAACTTCCTTCTTATACTTTCAGATTTGACTCTAGGGCCATAGAGAGCAAACTGAATCAATCTTCAGATCCGTGAAGAAGCCTTTATGGTTCTTCCAGTACGATCCTCCAGGCTAATGCCCACCAAAGCCTTCAATGGTTGCTCTGACAATATTCCACATTCTAGCTAGCATCAGCCTGGTCCACCCTGCTTGCTGCTCTTCAGCGATCAACATACCTTGCAGGGCAGGGCAGCTGCAAGGAACACAGGAACTCTAGATCTGGTCCAACCAATAGAACCTAAAACAGGATTACTACTTTCTTTGCTCTGGGAACCAATACACCAACCAGGAGCCAGGAGATTTTACTAGAATAACCTAGAATTTTATTTACAATTACAGTAGTTCTTGACTCGAAGTTGAGGTTATTTATGTTCATCCAGATAAATGAAATTTGGCTATTTCTTTGAGAATGATGACTTTAGTGTTGAGATCCTGATAATTTGGTATAGACCTTTAAAGAGAACTCGACTGTGATTTAGACCCCCTTGGCTCTAAGAGACTTTGGTTGTTAATGTTATCATTGTCCTGGGCAAGAGGGCAGAGTCCCTGGTGGGAGTTAGCAGGTCTGGCTCAGGTTGCCCCTTCCCCACCTTCCAGCAGGTGGTACATCCCTGAATGCCAAGCAGGCCACTCATGAGTCAGTCACATCCCTGCTGACAAAGAAGCTTCACCATGTGAGAGGCAATTTCTGTTATTTTGCTGGGTAATTTCTGCTTCTGAAAGCAGAAGAGAGAGCAGGGGCCAATATCAAGAGATGTGAATGGTGTTAGGGGACTACAGAAGAATAGAAATGCAAATGCAATTTTTGAAATGCACCCTACTGAACAGTTCACTGAAAAGATGAAGGCATATGGGAGGCGATGCCATCAGCAGGGTGTCTAGCCTTTGCAGGACCACATCAGCTTTTAGAATGGCCAGCATACATTAGCCAGGTACTTTAGGCAGATCCATTTTCAAGTAGGCTTGAAAGAAAATTCGAAATGAAATGATGGCAGTGCAAAGAATGTGAAATTCTGCAACAGAAAACCTGGGCTCCAAACCTAGTTCTACCACTTATTAGCCATATGAGCTCCAATAATTCACATAACCTCTCTGAAAACGTATCTGTAAAATCAAACTCCTAAACTAGATGTTAGCTGTGGGTTTTTTTTGTTGGTTGGTTTTGTTTTGGTTTTGTTTTGATTTTGATTTTGTGTGGGTTTTTGCTGTTGTTGTTGTTGTTGTTGCTGTAGTTGTTTTGGGGGTTTTTTGGTGCAGATCTTTTATAGTTCACGATAATATGCCGTGCTGAAAACCATCTTTCCTGACTTCCAGTAGCCTTCCCCTTCCAGAAGAAACAGCTTTACATTATCTTAAAAGAGTAACGGTGCGCACAGGGTTTGGAGTTGAGGAAGAGGATAAACTTAATTAAACCCCTACACTAAGTTATGCACAAAGTTGTGTTTTTGTTGTTTTTGCCAGAGAACTTATTGCTTATACCCTTTTGTCTGTTTGTTCTTTGGAACTTAGTCTTAGATTTGTGCCTTTGCTTCAGTTTTAAGCATCTGGGAAAGTACCTATGTCCAGAGAGTGGCACATCACTGCTGTACCTCTCCATAGCTGCTTCATGCTTCCCTCGGAGAGCAAGCAACACAACTGCAATGGTTCTCTTGGGAGCTGCACCTGGGTTGCTCCAACATGCAAGAATTATTAAGATGGCATTTTGGAGGTCAACTGTGACATTGCCTTAGCCATACCCTAGGAAGATCACAGAGTCAACAGGACTCCAAATTGAGATTATGGTCATTGGAAACCAAAGTAGGCTTGAGCCAAAAGCAGCAAGACAATATGAAGACATTCAAAAGCTCTTATGAAAATGTTTCCCTACCTTCAATATGGAACTTGCTCTACTGAAGTAGCAGAGAGTTTGCAGATATAGGTTGGTCTCTGAAATTAAGGCTAAAAGTGAAAAACAGGGCTTTTGGCAGTTGGAGATCCTGTCTGCATTTGGACACAGCGGCAAGCTATTAATTTCATTTCCAAATAAATGGAGGAATTATGTTGAGAGGAGAAGAAAGCTCCTACTGGCCAAATTCGTCTTCACCTGATGGAACTAAAGTTGTATATCACTTGCTTCAACATTAAATATACTTTGGGGAATGATTGAGGATGAGACAAGAAAGAGTGATCCTCAAATTGCCCAAGTCATTATAATCCCAGTGTATGGGTGTGTCTGAATAAGATGATGGTGAGCTGGGAGGAGAGGCAGAAGGATGAGAACCTGGAGAAATAGTGTGGAGGTCAGGGAAATCTGTAGGGCAGATGTGTAGGGGGAGGGGATGTGTGTATACATACATAATGAGTGCGATGCACACTGTCTAGGGGATGGACACATTTGAAGCTCTGACTCGGGGGGATGGGGGGGCAAGGGCAATATACGTAACCTAAACTTTTGTACCCCCACAATATGCTGAAATAAGAATAAAAAAAAGATACACAAAGCTTGAAAATACACAGATAAAAGTCAGCCTGTCAGTTTTGACCCATTTGCCAGTTGTGTAGGCATTCTATTAATCAGCTGACAAAAGCTCTTCTTTATCTGGGAGGGAGAAAGGGCTCAGGGCAGGATCAGCCATGGGATTGGCCTTCTTTGATTAGTCACTGTGACTAAAGTCTCTGTTATGAAATGTGTGTGCTCAGTGACCATTCACTAGATATTCCATGATTGCAATGAATAAGATCCATGGCAAACGAGAGCCATTGATTCAGAGCCCAGATGCTGATTGAATCTCATCTAGCACATCTCAGCTGTGAGCTGCTTGCGGGCAAGGACCGTGCCCAATTCATCTTTGAATCCCCCTGCACCTAGCGCAATGCCGTGCATCAAGCAGGTGCTGGGTGAATGTTTGATAAGAGATTGCTTTCATAAATGAAAGGAGATGTTTGGTAATATAACCCATGAAGGCAAACACTGAGAAAGGTGTATCCAAGTGCTGCTCAGTCTGCTAGAGAGGGGCATGTACCCCCAGCCTCACTCACGGATGCTGCTGAGAGAATTCACAAACACATGAGCAGGCAATTTCTGAGAGGCCTGAGAACTTCATCACCAAGTTCTAAGATTTCGCGGATTGCTGCAGCATTTAATAGAAATAACGATTTATAGAAAATGCTATGCTAGAATCTAATCTGTGTGTGCTTCCAGATAAAGAAATTACAGATTCATTTGAGTGAGTATAAAAGCCTGATACAAGGGAATGATAAGTCAAAACATGTTGAGGGAAAGTCGACCATGTGGGACAGATTCAATCAATATTTAAATCGTAATTATTAAGCACCTACCAAGAGGAAAGTGCTTAATGTATGCACAGACGAAGAAAACATGACCTTGGCATTCACAGTCTAATGGGAGAGAATCAGCGGCGGCAGCTAAGACAGAGGGGGCAGAAGGATTCAACATGTGGGCCCGGGTGGGGATCTATGTGCCACAGGACTCAGGTACCTTGGCACGTGACCTGGCTGCTCTGTCTCACATTCTAGTACCTCAAATAGCATTAATTGTATCCACTTCATACTTGCTATATATGGGGCCTTTTAACAGTGTGTGTACATAGTAACCACTCAATAAATCTGAGCTATTATTTTTATGAGAGGGTAGGAAGACAACAGGAAAAGGGCAAGACGGGGGCGTTTCCTTGGCCACATCTGGCTAAATGTTCCTGCTTGAGTATGGATTGGAAATGAATACCATTCTCTCTGCAAATTGTGCTACAAATGTATGATTGAATTAACTGTTTACCTAGCGGTCTGTAGCTCTGAGAAAAATGCTTAATTTTTTAAGTGCTAGTTCCTTAAGTAGCATTGTGTTATATCTCACTTCTTATTTTATTTTATTTTTTTTTTAATTTTTTTTTTTTGAGACACAGTCTCGCTTTGTTGCCCGGGCTAGAGTGAGTGCCGTGGCATCAGCCTAGCTCACAGCAACCTCAAACTCCTGGGCTTAAACGATCCTACTGCCTCAGCCTCCCAAGTAGCTGGGACTACAGGCATGCGCCACCATGCCTGGCTATTTTTTTCCATATATATTTTTTAGTTGGCCAGATAATTTATTTCTATTTTTAGTAGAGGCGAGGTCTCGCTCTTGCTCAGGCTGGTCTCGAACTCTTGAGCTCAAGCAATCCACCCGCCTCGACCTCCCAGAGTGCTAGGATTACAGGCGTGAGCCACCACACCCGGCCCACTTCTTATTTTATTTCTGAAGAGAGGATCCCTTCAGGTATTGCTAAGGAAGGTAACTGAACCAAGCAGTTCAGTTTCAAAAACAGAACTCATCATAGACTGGACTCCGAGCTAGGTCTATGCTGTGTGAGCACAGCCCAGCTTGCGAGTGGAGAGTGGTATCAGCCAAGACACACCAGGAATCCCTTCGTCTTCTGGGATATGAAACCATATCTCCATAATCTTTGCAGGATCAATTTACCCGAGCAACCACAAACGCAGTGCCATTCTTTCCTGTGGATTGTGTGCAGCCTATGGCCACCTTCCCCGCAGAGGATTTTCTTTCTGAAGGTGAGGTGTGAGACAGGAAGAACATAGCTGTGCTTTCAGATCCCACATGGAAATAGTGGAACAGGCTAAGCAGTCAGAAAAAAAATATTTTGACTTATGCACAGAGAATATTTTCTCTAGAAGCCATCAGAGAGAAAGCAATTTTCCTACATGAAATGCCATTTCTTCTCTGTATCCTGGCCTCCTTTTAAGAATTGGCTTTTCATGGCAATGTTAGTGGTACCCAAATGGTGGGCTGGACACACGTGGACTGCCTGGTATGCCCAGCGTTGGAACAGATGTGAAGCCGTGAACATCATTGCAGGGCACAGAGGAGCCCACGGTCTTGCCGCCCTTTTAATTCCACGACGATCTGGATAGAAAAGCCAACCCTGCTGTTTTGATGGCTTAATAGCTTTTCCTCAGTCACTGCAGCAGTAATGCTTCTAAAAGGGACACAGCCCCTTCTATGGAGCCAACTGCATTGGAATTCTGCTAAATGGCACTAACTGTCTTCAAAATCAAAGGGAGAATGTAATTTAAGTGCCACTTGGATCTTCCCACAGTTTCTCTGTACCCACACGCTAGAACACTGCCTGGTGACAGGTCTATAGTTTAGGGTAACACATAGTGGGGAAAAAAATGATGGTTTTTCAACCATGTATTTCAAGAAATTGACAATTTTAATAGCATACTTCTAATGGAGAATCATCCAGACTTTTTCCCCCTTTAGGTTGAAAACATTAGTAGGATGTGAGAAAGCAAGGTATTTGTAAAGAAATTAGCATCTATCTTCCTTCCAGAAATGGAGAGTCACGATGTGAAGACAGAACAAATAATAGCATGGGAAAACAAACTCCACCAAAATAACAGCTGAGTTTAGAAATTTCAGAGGGGGATGGGAAGAAAATCATACTTTTCTCCCCAAACTATTTGTTTTTATATGAAATAGCACATACTCGATATATAGTGTGTGGTTTAGAGTGCCATTATTCTAACTTAAGAAGCAGCAAAGAAATAAATGTAAATTAGAAGATAATTACCAAAAAATGCAAACACAAAAACACAGATTTATTTCATAAAAATTTAGTGAGCGCTTACTATGTACCAGGCATCCACACTGAATGGCAAGCAGCTTCTTCTCTCTGGGAACTTACATGTTGGTGAAAATCTCCAACATACAAACAAATACACACAGCACTATCTGAAAACCACATGATGGCTCACATAGAGATATTAGTCATGGAGAGCTGGGGAGCAGACCAGTGTAGGAAGGTGAGGGCTATGGACACATAGGAGGAAGGAGGGGGACCTTAACGAAATGCAGTATGTCCCCATCGCCATAAAATTAAAATGGGTATACATCTCTCAGGTTAATAGCAGGAATAACTTCCTGGTAACAAAAGCTGTTTAAAAATGGACTGAGTTACGAAGCAGGACCATAAAATTGGCTTTCCCCCAATTTGCCACAGTTATTTTAGGAACAGCAAATGGCCTTTCAAGGTCTTGTCAATATCTAGGTTTTGTGGTCTGGGGATAAAGTGTAATTAGGAGTGGCTTGAGAAAAGTGTTGTCTATATCCTCCATCTCTCTCCCTTCTCACCTCCCATTCCCTTCTCAATCCACTACAATTGAACTTTCAACTCCATCCATTCCAACAAAACAGCTGTTATCAAGGTCATCAACGACTCCATATCACCAAATTGCCAAAAGTCATTGCATCTTCCCATTGTATTTCTCTTTTCTCAGCAACATTAAAAAAAATACTTTCCTCTCCAGGTTTCTGTGATACCACACTCTGTGCATTCACCTGTTTGTTCATTTCCTTGTTAGGTAGTTGTTCCTCCTCGGTCACCTGTGCCTCTCCTTCTCTTCCTGACCTCTAAAGGACTGCTCCAGGGCTCTGTCCTCAGTGTTCAACTCTGCTATCTGCACACTCTCTCCTGGGGCCTCATGCAATCCCATGATATTAAAGGTCATCTATATCCTGGTTATCTCCAAACCTATATACTCAGCCTGGTCCTTTTTCCTGAGCATAAAATTCATTCAGATGCCCTCATGAGTCTGACAGGCTACTCAAATTGAACACACACACACACACACACACACACAATTTCATGCCATACCACTCCCCCCAAATACACACACAACCTTTATCTTTGAGATGCTCCTATCTTAGCAAACGGCACCAGCATCCAGCCAATTACTTGGGCCTAAAACTAGCAATTATCCTGACTGTCTATCTTTCCCTTTTGTCTTATATTTAATCCAAAGAATATCTCAACTCTTCATTACCTTCTATTTCCATTGCTACCACCCTAGGTTTTGTAGCTGCCTCTCGGCTGGGTTACTGCAGTAGCCCTCTAACTTATCTCCTTTCTGCTCTTTCTCGCCTATAACCCCTTCTTCAACTATCAGCCAGGGTAATCTCAATACTTAAATCAGACCATTTTACTCTTATACCTAAAACCTTCAGTGCCTTACTATTGCATTTAGAATAAACTTTAAACTTTGTACCATGCCTGCAATGCCTTAGATGACCTAGTTTATACCAATTTAGGGACTCTCATTTCCTGAAACTGTCCCATTGTCATTATGTTTCCACCTCACTGGCAGTGATCATTGCTATCTCACCTTTTGTAACTGCTCTCTCATTGATCAGGAATGCTCTTCCCTAGGTCATGAAGTATTAATAGCTGTCTTCTTCTCATACTCCTGTGCTGAGCCTTCTCTGAATGCCTGAACTGAAGTACCTCAAACCCATCACCAAAGACTTTTCATATCACTGCTTTATTTCATACAAGAAATCTATGTATGTATTTTGCATGCTTATTATGCCTTTTACATCAGTATAAATGGGGAATCTTTGTGAGAATATAAATGGGGAATCTTCAGGAGGATAACGACTTACCTCTTTCATTGCTCTATCCTTGTACTTACTATAGTATATGGAATAATAGATGCTCAAAAATTATTGAATGAATAAATGAACCAATGGAAAAAAATGAATGAATGATGTTTCTCTGAACACAGAGGAGTGAGAGCTGGAGGGCTGGTAAAATTCACTGTTTCTATTTCTATCTCCCCAGGTAACATCTTCCAAGGGCTTAGACAGGTTATCACTGAAGGCCTAGCCTTGGAATCAGTGGGTCTAGGTTTCAATCAAACTGCACAACTGTGGGACACTCTGAAACTCTCTGGGCTTCAGTTTCCTCATACGTTCGATGAGAATAACAATCCCTACAATTACCATGGAGATAATGGGAGATTAAATGAGATAATAATTTCAAAATTTCTAAAGTACAATAGGTGCTCAACAAATGTCATCTCAGTTACAGGCTGTATGTCTGAATATCTATTCCCATATTAAAAAAGATTTTCAAAGGTGGATGCCTCATCCTTTTCCTTAGCATCTGCCTTAGAACCACATCTATCCAACACCTGCCCCCTTTGCACTGTAAGCCCCCATTTTGACCAGTTCTCTCTGGGATGGGAAGGAGCATCTGGCCTGACTGCATATTTTAAGTGCTTAGTCTTCATGGTGATGGGGGGCCAAAAAAGCAGATGATGGGGAAGGGATCGGTCTGTGCAAACTCTCTGGGCCCTTCTCTCCCAGGAAATCAGTGAGCTCACTGTCATCTGCTCTGCCACCATCGTCTAACTGGTAGGGTCCTCACTTGGCAGGCAGGAGCCTTATCTCTGCTTCCAGCCACTTGGCCACCATTCCTGGTTCTTTCTAGATTGACTTTACCCCAGGGCATCACAGGGATGTAAACTTTTGGGTGATGCAGATCAAACAAAATCAGAGGCTTCATGCCTGTTGTTCCCTCAACTTTCTAAGAAGGAGCTCAAGCTATATGAAGTTTACCCTTCCAGTGACCACATGGACTTAGATGACACCCCCAATGTCCCCCACAAAAGAAACAAATATGCTTTTTATACCATTTCTGTCCTTTTATTATAGGCTGTTGAAGTAGATTTTCTTTCTGTTTTTCTATACTCCCTACCCTAAGGACTGCTCTTCTATCAACATAGGGTGTGAGCAAATCCTCTCTTTACTGCAGCCTAAAATCCATTTTAAAAGTCTATGTCTGCTACGCTTTTCTAACGTTCCAGATTTAAGTCTGTAGGACTCAAAGGTCATTTATCCAAAGTTTAAGTAGTTATTCATGTCTTGTTTGTGCTGATACCGTTAGAGCACCAACTGGATGATGATGGTGGCAATGGTGGCAGTGATGGTGGTGGCGGTGGTGGTGATAAAAGGGAGACAAAAAAAGAAAAGAAAATCTGATGCTTACTAGGAAATGTTATCTTTACAACAACCTTTACAACAAAAGGGAGATATTATTACCCCTATTATACAGACACATTGGAGAGGCAGAAAAAAGTTCTATAACTTGCCTGACTTGCAGATAATAGAACTGAGATTCCAATCCAGGCAGTCTAACTCCAGAATACCAACTCTGAACCAAGAGACTATTTTAACTTTGGTCACCTTTTGTAAGTACCTATACTTTGCCATTTATTAACTGGGACTAGGGACTAGTAATAGCTGTCACCTCTCATCTGCAATATTTTTCTGTGTACTCCATATTTTGAGTGCCGTGGAAGAAAGATGCGTGGTAAGTAGCGAAAAGCTATTAGATTTCAACGTTGTCTTCTAAATCCAGGATCAGTGGTTGCAGAGTGACACAGCATGCATATTTACAGAAGGAAAGGTACTCGGTTCAAGAAATTGGCTTTGCAAATGCCTCAGCAATAAAAACGACATGACACACATGCAGAATGTGAAATTATAGGAAGATAAGTTCTCCTCAAATAAGTTGTAAAAAAGTCAGTAAACTTCTAGGCATACTTCAAGAAAACTGCAAACAATCGCAAGTAAGGTTAGAGAGGACAAGGACGGAGTAGAGTGAGGAGGAAATGACTAGCTACTAAATTGCACAAATATCTCACCAATCTCCTGATTCCATTTACCTACAAGGAAAGGGTCATAAGGTTTACCCTGCCTAACAAAGGTAATAAATGCTTAATACAAGGTTAAGGGCTTTGAGTTAACTGACTAAGAGGAGTTCTACAAATTCGAAGTCAATGCCAATGACTTTTCAAATTAAGCCTAATAGCAGCTGCCCACATGGAATAGATTTGGAAGTCTCAGTCCATTTTCTAATTGACCGAACAAAATGAGGTCTCTGTTGCAGCTCATCCTTCTAGCACTCCCTGTTTCTCAGTTCCATGGTAACTTAATGGAGTTACCCAATTTTCACATGTCCTGAGGCATAATACAAGTCTATTTGGCAGAAAGCAGAGAGCAGTGGTTAGGAATTATCAGGAGACCCAGGGTTCTCAACTCAAGTCATCCATGAGCTAAATCTGTGACCACAAATGGTAATTATAGAAAAATAAAGTTGGAAAGAAACTTCTAGGTCATTTAGAGCAAAACTTACACTTAGATGAAGGGTTGTGATTCTGAGGAAGTATTTAGCCAAAGGACTCCTACTGTGTAGGTGGCACAGCTGGGCCCAGAAGGTCGGTTCTCCTGACCTGCAGCCCCGTGCCCTTCCTACTGCATAACATAGCTCTAGGAGTCTAAGAAATATTTCAAGTGGCTCAATCTGCCATCCTAAAACCAAGATGGTAGCTGATAGAATGGTCTTAAGTGGGTACCTTGTCAGTCATTTAAAATAGATCTCAGTCAAATTCAGTAGAGAGGTCCCTAAAGGTTACAGAAGTATGCATTTGCAGCAAGTGAGTGAAGTCTCCAATTCAGAGTACCTGGCTGTGTAGATGGGCCCTATGTTCCTAATGGTCACGCTAATCAGCTTTCTTTTTTGACAGTATAAGAAAAAGGACCAGAGGGATTTAAGTAGAGTGTGCATTTGGTATAACCTGGTTGATTTTGCCAGCAAGTAAAGAAAAGCTGTGATGGCCTCAAAAAGTTGGTGGGGGAGGGCTTGAGTTGTAAACCTAGCCAAAAAAATAAGCAATTAGGAATGACAAGAAATGATTTGGGGCAAGCTGGAATCTTTCTTCTCACTGCTATCTTAGAAACATTTTATAGCATGATTCTTCAGACAGGCAGCTTTGTCTGTCTCTCTCACCCCCACTAAATTTATGTTCTGAGCTGCTGAGTTTGCCAATCTAGCAAAAAGTTGTATTGCAACAAGTTTCCATTGCACATTTAAATAGAAGAAATGGGCTGAAATTACTTCTCACTATTACCTACCCATACCTAGGGTTAGACCTGCCTCTCTATTCCTCTGACCATGTGAGCAAGTAGAACTCCGTGGAGTGTCAGGTGATTTGTCACCATGTGGACAGAGGGTCCCATCAGCTTGCACTTTCCCTCTATTGCCTTTTCCTTGTTTAACTCGAGCCAATTAAGCCCTGCGCTATCATTAATTGTCAAACCAGCACTTATAGACTTGAGGAAACCCATCTGGCAATCACCTTTAAATTAGCCTTCAGCCCCTCTAAATAGCCTTAATTAAAGTCACGGCTGGCATGAAATCTGCCCAAGCTTTGTTTGTGGTTACAAATTCATAGTGTCACAGGTGTGGCAGGAACAGGACATATATTAATTCTGGAACCTCAGAGTCTCATTCAGGTCAGGTTCAGATTTTTTTTTAAATGCATGCCCTTGCAAATCATGCACTGGACCGGCTTAGCCAGCAGTGAGTTCATCTCCAAGGGCTTCCAAGCGGAAGGAATCAAGACAGACTTTCATGTAATCTTGGAAGCTGGTTCTGTCAAAACTAGACCACTAGCTGATCCTACTCGAGACAAAGGGCACCCTGCGGCCACACAGAGACAGATTTAAACATCTGTACCCCCGTAATATGCTGAAATAAAAAAACATTAATTAAAAAAATAAAAAACTGACAAAAAATAAATAAATAAATAGTCAGGTTATGTACTTGAATTGTCATTCAGTGGTTTGTACTAGAAAAGCAGAACCCATGGTCTCTCCTTGCAGTGCCCCTAGAACCAGCTCGGACTTGGAAACCTCCAGCAATAACCACGTCATGTATGACACCCTTCCCCCGGCAAGGTTATTGCTAGGAAAACAATCATCTCAGGTGGATCACTTAGGAGAGAGAGTGTACTAATAAGTAAATGCATTAACACATGCTTTGACCTGGGTGCAAACCTGGTTCTCCTTCTTAGTAGCTGTCTAACTCTGGCAAAGTCACTTAACCTTACATAGATAATAACCCTTGTCTCCATAGGGCTGTCGTGAGAATTAGCAGAAATAACACATGGAAAGTACACAGCAGAGTGTCTGCCATAAACACGTGGAGGACAGACCACAGCTCTGAACAACAGGCGTGCGGAGCTGGGACAGCTTCCACCCACAGCAGCTCTTGGCAGCGGCCATCAGGGATCTTGACGACACCACCTTCTAATTTATTTTCAATCCGATCTTCTCAAATCTCATCTTTTTATTCTTTGACAAGACCAAGGCAATCAGATGAGGGCCCATGACTCTTCAAGAAAAATCAAAATGTGTCCACACCCTACAGCATCTTCTGTGGTGATTCTGAGGGAGAATTTTCCTCCTCGTCTTTGAAGAGTAAAGATTCTGCTCTTAATCTCACACCTTCCTGCCTCCTCTGTGCTCTTCTTCCATCACCTTCTTTCATCTAGTGAGCATTTAGAATCTTCTTTTCACTTGCTGCTTTCCTGCCAGACTACAAACAGGCTCAAATCCCACCAGAACAATTGAAATCAAAACTAACCTACAGCCTTGCCTTTCAGTTGTCTCTCCTTCCTCTCCATCCCTTCCCTGCCAGCCTCTTGGGAGAGTAACCCACAATCCATGCCTCCTACTTCCACCTCCTCAAGCCTCATCCCTGCACACACAGACACTCCAAGGCTGAGGCCCTTCCCTTCTTACTCAGCCTTTCCCTCAACTGTTGCCATCCCAGCTAACAGCGATGTCATCTTCATAGTTCAGATGGAAGCAGATTCTACTTTCCTTTCTTTATTTTCCAATGGGTAAACTGAATGATGAGTTGAATAATTGAAAGATGAATGAATTGATGAAAATGCTTTTCATGTTAATCCATCCCTGTACCCCACAACACCTTAAGCTTTCCAGATCTTTTTATCGTACTGTCTTGTAATCACTTACTCTGTTTATTTTGTCTCCTCTACTGAACTGTAAGTGCTGGGAGGGCAGGAATCCTGTCTATCTTGTGTTCTCACTTACTAGGGAGCTGTGACTAGATACCCGTTAACATAAATGGAATGTCAGATCAAAGTGTTTACTGCTCAGGACCTCATCGGCTTTCATTTGCTCTGTTGGACAAGCCTATTATTTATACATCATTACTTAAATGATTCATTCATTCAGCAGATATTGACTGAGCCCTTTCTACACTGGGCTGGCTCTGTACAGGATACTGGAAGAAACAGAGAAACTTCCTGCCCTCGTGTAGCTTATAGCATAGTTGAAAGAGGCAAAACCACACAAGATACAAACGTGCAAGGTGGAGGAGGGTGATAAGGCTCTGAGGATGATGAAATAGGGCAGCACACGCAGACTGGTGGCAGTGCTACCTTACAAGGATGGTCAGGAAAGGCCTTCCAACTCATTGGCACTTGTGTAGGGACCTGAATTCTGAATTGGGGCAAAGAGTGTGCCTTCCAGAAGCCTGAAAGTGCCCTCCACATGCAGGGAACAGCCAGGGCAAACCTCCTGAGACAGGGGTTTGTTGAGCTTATGGAAAGCAAGGAGGCCAGCGTGGCTGGGGTGCAGGGTGTGTGTGGATAAGGAGGGGACGGGTGACAGGAGATGGGGGATGGTATGAGGAAAGGGGCCCTGACAGGCCATGGAAAAAACTTTGAAGTTTATTCTGAATTATATGGGAAGTCATCAGAGGAATTTGAAAAGGGACCTTAATTTATGGTCCCCAAACACAGCTCTGATCAGAGTCCTCCTATATTAAAATTTTTTATTTGCTCGCTATTTCCTATAAAATAAATTCCAAATGCCTTTGCTTGACATTTAAATTCCTTGTGACCCAGACTTTCAGGTATCTCGCCCCTACTTCCTCATCTCCTTTGTTTCTTCTCAAGCTGTGCGTGTTGACGTCTGTGCCTGTGGCCGCTGACTGATGCACGCTATCTGAGGAGTACCTCCCATTCTTTTCTGTCATTGTACGCATTCACTGGGATGCCACATAACGAGCCATGTCTTCTTGGAAGTTAAACCACTGCAGCATGTTACTGCTGACTGTATCCAATCAATCTTGGTATCATTTAGTGTTTGGTTAGCAACTACTCTGTCAGGCACTCCACTGGGCAATTCTTATTAAATACTTGCAAAAATTTATTAAGGTAGAGTTATTAAAGCCCCCACCTTTGTTTTATGGATTAGAAAACAGAGGATCAGATACATTAATAAGTTGCCAAGATTGCACTGATAGTAACCAAAGCAGCAAAATTAGGTCCCTGAGGTGCTCATGGTCTTCCACACATTTGTGATACAGACAAGTTGTTTATGAATATCTCCCCCCATTTAACTGTAAGCTTGTTCATGGCCTAGACCATATCCAATTTATCTTTGTATCCTCAGTATTTAGCAGATTAGTTGCTTAATAATTATTTGCCAATATGAATAAAAATTTGAGAATGATAACCAGGGAAAGATCTCAGAGGTATCATCCATGAAAAGCTTATTTTTTATTCATCCACTTGTTTCTGTATCCATTAGTTCCACAAAACTATGAGAACTGAAAATGTAAAGGTGTATACTTGGTACCGTGGAAAATGTGAAGAGAAACACAATGAACATTGATTCCAAGAAGCTTAAAATCTCACTAGAGGAAGAAAAATGGGAATTAAAATTTATCGAACACTTATAATTTGCCAGGTACTATGTTAGAAACTTACCAACAATTTTCTTGTTTAATTACCCATCAGGATGGATTATCAACACCAGGACTGAATCTCCAAGAAAGTAAGTGTATGTCTTGAAAGCACATGGTTCATAAGTTAGCAGAGCTGAGATTCAATTCTATATACAGCACACTCCACAATCCTTTCTCTTGCCACTACATCACATTGGGGCCTAATATCCTAATTATGCCTACATAATTATAACAGAGGCACAGTGAAGTTCTAGCACAATTCCTTCACCTGTAAGGAATGCAAATGCAAAGGCACACAAATGACCACAGATGAAGGACTTGGGAAGCAAGACAATTTTAGTACTGAGCACAAAAATAGAGAGAAGGCTCAGGCAGCTTTGGTGCAGTGAGATGGAGAGGCTCCATACCTGGGAGCACACGATTTTGACAGGACTGGGGAAAGCAACAGATACGAGGCTTTTAATAAAAGCTGATAGAGATGAGGAAGGAAGGGGGAAGGGGGGAAGGGAGGAAGGCAGGTAACCAATGTCGCCTAATTCTGATTAATAGAGCCCACATCTGACCCAGGCATCTTCATTCCCATTGTCCATTACATCTACCCACAGCCATATGGGGGACTATTGAGGCATAGAGATGTCGGAGTCTGACTCGTCCACTTTCAAATATTAGCTTCAGCTCTTAGGCAGCTTGGCAAAGTAAACATCGCTGCACTCTCCTTTCCTCCTCTGCAAAATGGGAATTACAATGGTCTATTCTAAGGGCTCCTGTGAGGGTTACGGGATTCGCTGCAGTGTCTGTGACACAGGAAGTGCTCTAGCAATGGCGGACTGAATGTCACACACTCTCAGTGCAGGCTGCTGCCCCGCCCACCGCCTCTCCTCCTCTGTCCTGGTTGGAATACTCCCTCTGCATGCCTGCCCTGGGCCCCCCACCCCAGAGGATACCTTTTATGACCACTGTTTATTGTAAAGGCCAGAGCCTACAGCCTCCCACCGTGTGGCCCACCAGGCTGCTGGTGTCCGTGAGTCCCCCCATACGGATAGTCTTATTTCAGTCTGAAAATGCCAGAGAATGTCCTGAGCCAGATGCTCCCCGAGCGACCGTTTTGCAGAGGAGGAAATGGGGTGCAGAGAGGTTTAGTCTGAAGGTGCCAGGGAGTTTCCTCAGCCAGATGCTCCCTGAGGGACCACATTATTCAGAAGAGAAGCCCTTTCAGGGTGAAGCCCACCGACGGAGAGGGTTTTGGCAGCACACGGCTTGCTGGCTGCCTGGAACCAGGGGTGATGTGGCCGACTTCTCTACAGCGCAGGAAGAAGAGAAAGGCTGGGGCGCTGGGAGGCTGGGGTCACTGTGCTGGGCACTCTAAGTGAGGCACGGGGGACGTGGGGACAGAGGGATGAAGGAGCTGAGAATAAGCCCCCTGTCCTCCCACTTTATAACTGGAAGAGAAGGAACTTACAATCAAGAGGGTAAGACTTAAATCAATACACACGTGAACGTGAACTTGCAGAAAAACGCACATGTGCTGTGAGAGGGAAGGGATGTCAGACTAGGATGAGACCAAGCAGGCCCAACATGCCCCCACGCGTTTGCGCCTCTGTGTCAGAGCCCACGGTCCCCCTTTCGGTCCCGTCTCGGGTGGCACCGTGCCCGGGCGCGGCCGTCTCCTTCCCACCAAGCGCCTAGAGAGCCCGCCGCCCCGCGGAAGGCTGACAGGTGCATTTTATTGGTCGTGCCCACCTTGCAGGGCGGCCGGAATGAGCTCAGCACGGGAACCCGGCGCTCAGCCTGCGGGAGGCCCGGCCCTGGCTCTCCGGGAAGCGCGGAGCCCCCTGATGGGCCAGGAAACCGGGGTGCCAGTGCAGCGAGCTGCACCCCGGGCTTGGCCTCAAAGCACCACGACATGTTTCCCTCCCGCCGGTCCACAGCTGCCCCCCTGAGAGGTACAGCCAGTCGAACAGAAGGTGGTGATTTTTTGGATTTTGAAAAAGAGATTGGTGGAGAGAAAGGGCATGTGTTGTGCAGAATGGACGAGAAAGGCAAGGCGTTGGACTCAGGACCCATTAGCCCCCAGAGGGGAGACTGTGCCGCACGGGCCATGGGGCTGGAAAGACCCCCCTGCAAGCTCCGTCCCCGCCGGGAACACGCCTTCGCCTCGGGCCTGGGAGGGGACCCTGCGTCCACCCCCGCAGGCCAGGGAGGCTCAGGGCTGTGTGTTTGGGCCTCTGGGGGTGGAGCCTGTTTCCTCCACATCCCACAAACCGGATTATTCTCTCGCAAAAACAGAAGCTTGTCAAGCTGCGGCAACCACAAGGGAAGATCCCATCCCCCTCCGATGGAGATAAGCAGCCAGGGGTGTGGGGCTGAGGAGTGGGGCTGGCTGGAGGGAATGGGCTGAGAAAGTCACACGCGCCAGCCCTGCCTGAGGCGGGGTGTCCAGGAATGAGAAATGAACAGGGCCGAGATGGGAAGATGAGAAGAGCACTGTCCCCAACTCCCACCCGGCTGAGACAGGAAAAAGTAGGCCCCAAGGAGACGCAATCCACACTTGGTCCCACCCGCTAATCCTGCCAGCACCCCCGCCCACCTGCGTGGCCCACAGTCAAAGCCACTTCTAACAAGGACGGAGAGCTCTGTCCCCTGAGGTTGCACAGAGAGGGTGGGGAGGCAGCAAGCGCACTCTCTTGTATTTATAGGGACTGAATCTTAAGGTAGCTTAGTTACTTAGGTGAGATTCTGAGGAGGACACAGCGCTAGGTACTCGGGGTGTCACAAGAATAGGCAAAGCCCTGTCCCCCAGAAGGACTATTCAAGGAGGAATTGGGCTGGTCAAGAGGCTTGTGGGGACATTTGTGAGTGAGGATTGCTAAGAGAGGACAGAAAGGGCCCCCGGGGCTGCTGGAAACCCTGTCAGGGCACCGAGCATGGGCTTCCACTTAGCTTCTCTTGTGCAGAACAAGATAGCTCCCCCTGCACATACTATAGGAGGCTTCCTGGGCTGAACAGAATGTAATAATGGAAAGGAGGCTTCACCAAAACAGCATGAAGGGCTGAGGGTTTAGGCAGACCAGATGGCACCATACTGAGCTCTCTCATTAAATAGTACCAAATGTGCCAGCTTACCTGACTTACGGTGAATTCTCCTTATGTGAGAAGGAGAATTTACCCTACATGTCCCCCTCCCCACCCCCATACATGGGTAATTGGCTTGTCTCCTCTCTGCTTCTTTAATACTCCTTGAAAGTAATGCCTTTGGCTGTTATTGTAATAGAGATGTCCATTAGCGCTCTTTCCTCCTTAAGAGGTGCCATTATGATGGGAGGTGTCAGGGCCACTGTCTTCCCCCACGGGAAGCAGCACATCAGCCAGGGGGGGTATGAGGGGAGGTGTGGCAGGGCCAAAGGGCAGGGAGGGAGGGAGTCACCCTCTCATCCTGAGCGACCACAACCCCATGAAGGTCAGCCACCCCTGCCAGCCTGCTGGCTTCTGGAAGCTGTATTTGAGCCAAAGAGGAGGCTCTCTCTGTTTTCCACTAAGAAAAGTTGACTTTCAGGTTCACTTGTCTCTCTTGGTTTAGCATGGCACCCAAGAACCTTCCTAGGCTGAGCTCATGCATACACTTCCAATCTCATGGCCACCCCCACCACTGGCCACACCAAGGACTCGTGGTGACCAACACCTAATGCTGCACATGTCTGTTTTTATGCACAAGCTCCTCTGCCCAGAGAGCCCCCCCATGCCCGTGCCTTCTCCTTCTCTGACTTGTAAGTACTCATTATCCTTTGAGTCCCAGTTCAAATGTCCCCTTTTCTGTGATGCTATTGATTTCCCTCAGCTATTTAGTACCTACTTCTGTTTGTAAATAACAGTCCTTTGTAAATAACAAATATGACCATCACCTTTTATTTCAGTCATTTAAAGGTCTTATTCCTACGTGCATGCACACATACACACACACACACACACACACACACACACACACACACAGTCTACCTATACTACCAGCTATCATATAGTGAACATTTACTAAATTCTGGCCAGTGAAGTAGATATTAATACTTCCATTTCTCAAATAAAACAGCTCAGGCTAAGCTACACTAATACACGTAACTAACTAGTAGTGGAGTTGTTTAATCTTGCTCTGATTCCTTTGACTCCAAATATCTCCGATTTGACTGGAAGCCCCTAAGAGGCAGAAATTGATAGTTCAGTTAAGGGGAAAGCAAACAGACTCTGGACTTAGATATGGTTGCAAATGCCAGTTCCGACAGTGATTGTTGTATGACCTTATAGAAGTTACTTAGCCTTAAATGAAGCCCCAGTTGTTCCACTTGTAAAATGGTAAAACAAACAAAACTATTTATTGCACAATATTATTTTAAGCATCAAAGTCTGTATGTGACATACTGAAGCATAAATAGACACTCACAAGAATGTGAGCTCTAGTCCTTGTTTTGATCTTTGTTTCCTTAATCCTTAGAATACTGCCTTGCACTCAGTGAGGATTCAGTAAATTTTTGCAGAATGAATACACTTTTAAAAAGAGTTGGATCCCCTGACGGGAGAAAATGGCTGGCCCAGAGCTAGGGGCATGGGGGGAAGGGAGAGTGGCCTTATGAACCTTATCTGTATTAAATGAAATTGATAGAATTGAGAGTAAGATATTGTGACTCCTACTCTTAAGCTACCTCTTTCCCAAATACTTGAATTGGGGGGATTTTCCCATAATTTGACTTTCTTCTTCCTCTTCATCATCATGCCTCTCTCCTCCGCTTCCTCTATCTCTCTCCTTCCCTACCTGTCTCTCTTTTTCTCTCTCTCTCTCACACATGCATAGACACATACACACACATGCACACACTCACCCTCAGCCCCTGGGAACCACTTCTGTGCCTGTGCTGACCATGACCAGATGCAAAGTCACAGGCTCACACCAGGCCTCCCCAGCCTCTTGGGGAACTTTATTGAGTTGCACCAAACAACTCTTAGATGTGCTCTGACTGAAAGTAACAACCTCATTGTTTTAGTTTGGGCTTCTATTACAGAATAGCATAGACTGGGTGGCTTAAACAATAACTATTTTGGAGGCTGGAAGTCCAAGATCAAGGCATCGCAGACCTGTGTCTATGAGGGACTGCTCCCTGGTTTGCAGAAAGCCATTTTCTCATTGTATCCTCACATAGCTCAGAGGGAAATCATCTCTCTCAAATCTCTTCTTCGAAGGGCACTATCCCATTCAGGAGGGCTCCACCATCATGATCTAATCAGCTCCCAAAGGCCACACTTCCTAGTCGTATTAATACACCATTACATGGGAGTTAGGATTTCAACATGTGAGTTTGGGAGTAGGAAGTGCATACTCAGTCCATAACACTTATGTATGGTGGCTTAAATGAACAGAGATTTATTCTTTTCATAGAACATAAAGTCTGGGGGCTGAAAAACATTAGTATTGAGATATTCAAGGATGTCATCTGCTGTCTAGACTCTACCTTCCAGCTTTCTACCCTCAGCATGATGGCATTTTTGTTCACGCTAGTCACCTCTTGGTCTTAGATGGCTGCTGACATTGAAATAGGAAGGGAGGAGTGTAATACAAGCAGTAACTGAGCTTTCTATGGACTATGGGAAAGCTTTCTTGGAATCTAACTCCCACTTACATCCCATTGGCCAGAACTAGGCCACGTGGCCATCCACAGCTGCAGAGGGGGCTGAGAAATCAAGGAACATGCTCAATCCTTGGGACAAGGGGTCCTCTTAGCAAGGAAGGAAGGGTGGATATTGTAGGCCACTAACAATGCCTTCCACATCCCAAGTTTTCTCTTCCTTTCATTTTATGTTTTACTTAGGGCTGTTTGCTGAAACCCATGGGTTGATGGCCAGAGAAATAGGTTACCCCCTCCTCCCCCTTTCCCTTCTCAACAAATGCATCACCCTACAAGTTATTGGCAGGAGAGAAAAATAGTGTAAATCAGGTCACAAATACAAATCCTGCTGGGAGTGTCTGGTGATGCTACGAGCCCGCCTGCCCCTGTTTATTGAAGGCATGGGAGGTGAGCAGGTCGTCACTGTGAGGCTGCATGACTTAGTGCCATCAGCTGCGAGTGTCAGTGATTCCTTTTAGGGGATCAGAGAAAAGAAGGGTAGTATTGCCCGAGCGAAGGCTGAACTCTTCACCCCTTCCCTGTGGGGAAGAACGGAGTTCAGTGTGTCTGAAGAACATGATAGAAAGTGTCAAAACAATGGCAGGAATTATACTGAGCTGGGCTTGAAGTCAGGAAGGAAAACAGCAGTTTTCTTCCTCTTCCCTGGATCTCCAAGACTATACCTGCATGATCGGGAGAAGAACGGAGGCGGGCAATGGGTGGAAGGATGCTGAACTGCGTCTAGATCGGGTAGCACACCGTGGAATAAAATTAGCCTCTTCCAAAAAAAAAAAAAAAAAAAAAAAAGACCCAGCTCTCCACTCCTTAGCTTTAGCAACAATACATTTTGCTCTTCTTTGTAATGTTTAGTTTCCAGAGCAATTTAATATTGAGATTGCTTAGTCCTCAGAGCATTCACATGCAAGAGATACCCATTTAAGGGATAAGCATAAAACTATAATTTTGCCCAAGCTCCCACCCACTGTGCTTCAATGCCTGATACTCAGGAGGCACCAATGAAAGGCAGAGAGGGACAGGGAGGTGGACCTCCAACAGGGCAAGCTGGGTGTTCATCCATCTCATGTCCTCTCGTCATCCTTATCGTAGAATGAACTTTCTATTACTGGAGTAAGACCCTTTAGGGAGCTAAAAACACAACGACTCTTTTCCCCTACTCCACCCCCATCTCCCACACACCATCGTCAGCTCATCAAGGGAAACTGAAGGCAGAGATGGCTCTTCCAGACCCAGAAGTTCCCTGACTCCACTCTGTAAATGGAAAGGGAAAATCACCCCACCATCAGTATCCCTGTCCACTTTTGGCTCTTTGAAGATGTTGTCTCTTTTTGCAGCTGGCATAAAGACAGACAATTAAAATTTGACATCTTTGTTCATTCCGTTTACCTTTGCCAAAAGCCACAGAAACACAATCAGGGCTTTCAGAGGAAAAGCGCTACTTTGGGGGAGGGTGGCACAGTTAAGAGTGGTTCCAATTTACCATCTAATAATAGCTCAATTAAGTCGCAGATTCCATCTGTTTCTACTTGAGGAGTTTTGCAGAAGTCAAAGACTCGTTCTTTATTTTCTTTTCCTTTTAGCTTGTACTCACCGGCCCTTCTTCCGCCACCCTCACAAACACCCACAGAGGACTTGCCTTTCCCTTCAGGGGAGCGACTTCTGCTTCCTACTTAGCACCCTGTTAGCTGCTTCTCTGCAGAGAATAGCCCAGCATCTGAGCACAAATGTGGAGACATTGGGTGCAACCTAGGCCTGTTTTCCTGACTCAGCATGCATTTTGACAGTGCCTGCAAACTGGTCTCTCTGTTTAGCTACAAAGATGGGAAATTGCATTCTCTGTTCCTCATCCCCTCCCAAAGGCTAAGTGAGAATTGATGCAAAGTGCTTCCCCAGTCCTTGGAGGAAGACACCCTGCCAGGACTGGTCACTGCACTTTCTGTGGTGTTGCTGCAGGTAGGGAAGCAATGTAAAATATTCTCACACTTTCTCTTCCTTTGGTTCTTGTTAGTCCAATGTGAAAGGGAGAGAGAGGGAGAGAAGGAAAGCAGCAGGGAGCGACAGAGGAAGGGAGAGAGAGGGAGGGGGAGTATTTATGTGTTTGGCGTGTGAGTGTACTGGGGGACCCAGCAGAGGAAGGTGAGGGCAGGAGTTAACCATTAAGATCACAGGGTCCCTAGCACTAGAATGGTGTAGAAGGATCTGTTGCCTGGCTACTTTGGTCCAAGGCAAGTTTGCTCCTGACTCCCCAAGCCTAGAATAGCATAGAAGAGGAACAGGTCTTTGGAGAGTTCCCCAACCATCTTAAACACTCGAGGCAGACTTTGGAGAGAAAATATATTTACTCTACTTACAGTAGCACCACAGAGCTCCTTGCTGGACTTTGCCTCTTTTTTACCTACGTGTTCCTATAAATATCCTATTTCTATCAAAACGAGTTATTTTCTTCCCAGTATCTTCAAAAATCCAGAACTCCTTGGATATTCATTAAGAAAGCTTGCTGTGCAGATAAAAAAACATTGGTGAGGTCTCCACTTTGGACGTGAGCCACAGTTTAGAATGAGGCTCTTCCTACCAGGCAGGGGATTCAGTTTGGCAGAGCAAAGCCCCAGATCCAGAGACTCAAGATTATGTCCCAGATATCTGATTCCTCACTTGACTTCTCCATATCAGAGAAACATGGTTATACAATCAAATGAATTTAAAACTTCTGGAAGAAGCTCTTTTAGATCTTCCAAAGAAAGGTGATACTAAAAACCAAAGGCGTTCTTGATCGTAGGTGGGGTGCCTAGAAACATTCCAGCCAACAAGATCTGCTGCAACCAAGTCTAAAGTGATTGAAAAAGCTAAGTAAATGCCAAGGGCATTAGTTTGCCCTCTTGTTTCCATGAACAGAGAGAAGCATGGGCCCTGGCTTAGCTTGTAACACATATAATAATTTGTTATTCAATAACTTAAATGGATTATCATGTTAAGTTTAGAAATTTCTTGTCCTCAGAAAAAATACTAAGGATTAAATACAAATGAGAAAAATATTACTAAACACGTAATGTTAAGCCAATCATTTCACTCTTAGTAGGCAATACTATAATGGATATCATCCTGAAACTTGTCAATGTGGAAAAACTCCTCAACGGGAATTTCCAAAAGCAAGAAGAGGCCAAGTTATTAGCTTTATTGTGACATGCTGTAGAAGAGGAAAGCTTTTTAACAGGATAAAAGTAGTCGCAGTATACAATCTAATCAAAGCACAGAGCCAGTTGGCATATCTGCACTTTCTAACCACACACACCGTATTTTATCATGACATAAGACATTGTCATAAAGTACAGGAGCCATGAGCTGTATGGAACAATGCTATACATCATTCCACAACTCCATCTGTGTGCACCAAATCCCATGGGTTTGAAAAGACTCCCCTATTCTATCCCATTGAGCGCGCGTGCACACACACTCACACACACACACAGAGCTATCAACTTCTTCAGCTTCCTGCTGTGGTAAATAAAACAAGAAGGAAAGGTGAAGAATGTGTGCATTCACACTCACCTGGTTATGTGGTACAAGCTGAGTATTCTTGTCCAGAATGCTTGGGACCAAAAGTGTTTCAGATTTTGGATTTATTTTGGATTTTGGAATATTTGCATATACATAATGAGATATCTTGAGGATCAGGACCAAATCTAAACGCTAAATTCTTTTGTGTTTCATATATACCTTGTACACATAGCCTGAAGGTAATTTTCATACAATCTTTTCAATAATTTTGTGCATGAAAGAAAGTTTTGATTGCATTTTGACTGCAACCCATCACATCAGGTCAGGTGTGGCACTCTCTATTTGTGGCATCATGTCCATGTTCAAAAAGTTTTGGATTTTGGATTTCTGGATTAGGAATGCTCAACCCATTTTAGGTAAGAAGTATTAGAATCAGTCAGAAGACTAAAGTTAAGCACCGGCTTCAGTATTCACCAGCATTGTGATTTTCAGGCATGTCACAGTTGTGGAATAGATTAAAGAACATTGGCTTTAGTTCCCAAGTCGAGTTTAAATCTTATATCAAACAGTCACCATCTGTGCCTTTATTCAAATTAATGAGTCTAATTTAGCTCAATTTCTTCATCTGAAAAATGGGTAGGGAGAAAGAAATCATATCTTTTCCCTGTTCCCCTTCCCTCCTGAGGTTGTTATCAGGATTAAATAAGAAAATGCATACGGAAGCTCTTAATGAATCTGTAAGGAGTTATACCAAGTAAATCTTTAAGGAGTTATGCTAATATTTGTTGTTAATTTATTTAACTTCTATGAACCTAACTCTTCTCATTTATCAAATGGGGATTAAAATAAAATCTCTCTCCTGTCTCCTCACAGGGTTTTTACAGGACTAAGCAAGCTAATGTATATGGATGTGTTTGGACAACAAGAAAGCACTTAATAAGTGATTGTTATTGTATTAGATTAACCTTCAGATTCCTAATATCATCCTACCAAGACTAGCTGGGCCTTCTCAAAGCTAAATGTCCTTCATTTCTCATTTCAGTGGCCTTGTACCAAAGAGCCCTTCTGAGCTCTCCTGATATATTAGCAATCCAGCAAATATTGCCATTCTCAAGTATCTCATCCTTCCTCTTCCAATTTAAATAATTGTTTGCATAGATCTGCATAAGTTATACATCAGTTGTTACTTTACTTAGGCATTTGAGTTGAACACAATCAAGCTATTATTAACACTCATTCCTGGTTTTTGTCTTCTTGTATACCAAAAAATAAAATGCACTTTTTTTTGAGGAAGAAGAAAAAAAAAGAATAAAAAATCTAAAAAATTTTTAAAAAGAAGGAAGAAAAAGAAAAAAATAATACAGTACAACGTGGCTATGGTGCATTTCCCATCCCACAAGTTCCCACATGACCAAAACTGCCTCTACTACTTGTGACCATTCCATTAGTTGAAAATT
Organism: Lemur catta; assembly: GCF_020740605.2. NCBI lineage: Eukaryota > Metazoa > Chordata > Mammalia > Primates > Lemuridae > Lemur > Lemur catta. The sequence goes on along the minus strand of NC_059134.1, from coordinate 12,290,329 downwards.
CGATCCAAGCCCCCTTTTCAATTTCTAGAATTAGAATAGCCTTAATTGGTTTTTTTGGGGGGAGATTATAAATAGGTTTTTGCTTATTATGAAAACAAATTAAATAATACTTAAAAGTATACCCAAACATCTTACCAAAAATAAATAAGTAAAATTAAATAAATACTATTAATATTCTAGTGAATATGTATATAATATTCTATAACCTGCCTTTTCTCTTGTGTTATGGTCATCGTCTGTGTCAAATATAATTCCATAATCATCATTTCTAAAAAGCTTCATAGTTTTTCATCACATGCATGCATCATAGTATATTTAACCACTTCTTTAAATTACTGCTAATTTTTCAGTAATATAAAAATGCTGTGTAGGTTACTTAAAAATTCAAATGCATACCTACTATATGATTCAACCATTCTACCCCTAGGTATTTACTCAAGAAAAATGAAAGCATATGTCTATTAAAAATAGTGTACACAAATATTGATAGCAATTTTATTTGTAATAGCCCAAACCTGTAAGCAACCCAACAGAACATTAACAGGTGAATGGACAAATGAATTGAGGTACATTCATATAATGGAATAAAAAGAAATGAACACAATAACATCAATGAATCTCAAAATAATTATGTTCAGCAAAAAAAAAAAAAAAAGCCAAAGAAGAATGCATGCTGTATGAGTCCACATGTATAAAACTCAGAAAACGCAATCTAATCTATGGTAACAGAAAGTAGTTAGGGGTCAGCTGGGGGTGAGGTTGGAGTGGGCAGGGTCAGAGGGAGGGATCCCAGGGGGCATGAGGGAACGCCGGAAGTAATGGATGTGTTCACTGTGTTGATTGTGATGATCTGTATAACTTATCCAATTGTACAGTTTAAATACCGTAGTCTGTTACCTGCCAGTTACACCTCACATAAAGCTGTGAAGGCATGGGGGATGCTGTGGGGAACATTCCTGTGAACTGGCGGAATGCCCTCCTTAAATCCTTTTGCCTTTGGCACTGACTATTACAACAGCTTCTTAACAGATCCCCCGCTACTAATCTGACCTCCCTGCACACGCTTCCTTTAGCTGGATGCATCTTCCTAAAGCACAGCTCTGATCAACACTTTTCATTTGCTCGTTACCAAGGACATTTTGTGTTTAGTCCATTCTCCATCAAAGCTCCTTATCTAGGCCTCCAAGACCACTGCCCTTTGGCCCGGCCCCCTTTCCGAGCTCTCCCCACACACCCCATTCCACGCAGCCCATCTACCTGATGCGAATCGCATCCGCAGCGGTAGGGAATGTCACCCGTGCAAGTCACTTCATGTGTAAGACTCAATTCCCTCATCTGTGAAGTAGCATACTAATTATAATCTGACTAAAGAGATATTAGGAAAAGCAAATAACTTCAGGAAGAATGTTGAACTGTCAGTGAACACCATACTCCTCCAGCTAGACATCCCACGCTCGCTCTCCCATTCCTGCAAAGCACACGCACTTCCCTTCTCCATCATCATGTATTTCAATTCTGCTGCTGCTTCATGGTCCAGCTCACAGCTCTATCCTCCATAGCGTCCTCCTAGCAATTCTCATGACATGCTAGATGTATTACTTATGGCATGTAACTGTCTGAATGTCTGTCTGTATATAAGTTTCATGACTGCTACATACATAAGTATAACATGTACCTCTTCTCTCCCTCCACACTGGTCTGTAAGCTGCCCAAGGACAGGACTGATTCACCTTCGATTTTTCCATCATATTTCATGTCTTCTACCATAAATACTTCTTTACAGGTAAAGGGGAAAAGAATCCTAGGTGCCCTGTCCTCTGGCATTAGTCATTACTTAGACCTCATTTCTCAGCTTCCAAGAAAAAAATAAATAACTCTGGAGCTATTTCTAGTGATCCCTTGAGAACTAAACTTAAAAACCTCGTATCTAAAGGATAGTGTCCAGTGTCTGGAGTCACGCCCAGTCCACGTGGTGCAGCCTGGCTAGTGGGACTGAGTCTGGAGTTTTCTAAGTTTCACCTCTTCCTTGTACTTACACTCATCTGTCCTTTTGAGTGTTACTGTGGCTGTAGCTTTAATTAAATTTATTTTTTTTAATTTTGTAGTCTCTTGCCTACTTTTCTGCCTAATCAATCTATCAGCGGTCTTAGGACAGACCCACATCTCTGTGATCCCATAACAACTAACACGGTGCTAGGCACACAGTGCTCATTGAATCAATATTTGTTAAATTGCTTTGGATTAAAATAAATTTGAAGAGTGCCTCAGGAATCTCAAAGCAAAAGTGTCAGTTCCCCATTGTCTTCATTTGTAGATCTCTCAAAGCTTGAAAATGATATTTCGGTTCAAGGAACAGAGCAAGGGAGCAGGAACTATCCTGCCAGATGCATCTACTGAAACTTTACTGAGTAGAAAGAGAGTTTGTTAGGGAAAGAAAGAAGAGAAAAGAGAATAAGCAGGATTTATTTTATGTTGAACGGGAGAGAAAAATGTTGGATTCAGATACAGATAAAGACTCAGATTCAGTAAAAGACCATAAGGTTTATACAAGAGTTAAACATTTTAATAGTTTTTTTTTAAAGTGCCTTTTGTAATCAAAAGATGCCTAAATATTTTGGCAATTAAAATGTTATAAATACATTAAATAGAAAGAAGGCAATAAAGAATTTATTCTATGATAATCAAACACATACACAAATATGTGTGATAGCAACAAATTCTAAGCAACCAAATGTCCAGTGATATAGGTTGGTTAGATAAATTGTGATACAGACATACACTGCGATACTGTGCAGGCATTAAACATCATTATGGATGATTTGTGAAAGAAAAGATGCCCATATAACATAAAAATACCAAAAAGATTCTAAAACCATTTGTAGTAAATGGTACAAATATCTTAATACATATATTTGTGTATATATTTTACATAGCAATTGTATAAATCCATATACGTGGTTTATGAATATAGAAAAATGACTAGGATATTTAAACCTTTGAACAGTGATGATTGCTTTCAAGTACTATTATATATGAGCTATTTTTAGCCTTTTTGCTTATTTGTACTTTCTAAATGTTCACCATTAAGTATGAACTCTTTGATAAAGGGAGTCACTGGGCATAGATGGACAATCCGTAATCCAGACTCGAGATAATCAGCGGCACCAAGAAATTAACGTGGTGAAACCAGCTAGTGCAAAACAGCGATAGCAATAGACACCTTTTCATACTTAAAACTTCCAACATTTTGCACTGAAGGAGGACGAAGGACATTTTGGTGTAATCCAGTACAGAAACCCCCTCTCCAACCCTCCCAGGTGCTTTGCGGGACAAAAGGAAATGAAGAGAGGTCAAAAGAAGGACGGGAGGGAGGGAGTAGAGGGAAGAAAAAGAAAGGAGAAAAATGGTGAAAAGAGGGAAAGGAGGAGAAAACATGACTACCTGGGTTCTCCACATCTATTCGTAAGCGTTAGTGGGAAAGTAAAGCAGGGTCCCTGAGGACTCGCTGTTCAGGAATGAGTTTGGCCCGACAGGCCAGGGAGAGAATCCCACCAGGTTGAGGTGTTCTCCGAGGGCAAAGGGCATTCCCATACACCCATAGGGGTGTGTGTAAAGCAGTCCCAGGGGCCAACTGTGCTGGTGATTGTCTGCCAGCTCTAGTGCATCCTTCCGTACTTTGCCCTGTGGTTCTGAGGCTGGGATGCCAAGAACTACGTTTGCCAGATGTTTTGCCAGTCAGCTATGTCTGGAGTTCCACCACCTGAAGGTGCAGGAATGAGGAGGAAAGGTGGGGTACAGAAAGGGTGCTTCCTTCCTCTTTTTTCCTGTTCCTGTGTGGACAGAGGTGGCATAGGCCCCAGCAGTGGCGGGTGGCCCCAGCCTCTAGCTTCTTTTTGAACTCCCAGAACTAGTCTCACCATGTTCTCCCAGACGTGCCCACTTTCAGAAAAATGAGCACTAACGCCACAGGCTTCCCCTGAGTCCCTGCATCCTGAGACCTGCACCTCTTGCCCTTTCCTCCATCTATGTGAGTGGTAGCTAGCCCCTACACTTATCTCTAGAACACGCAGTGATTCCTTCCGGCTTGTTTAGTCCCCCAATACCTGCGGTACTCATTTCTTCTGTTGAATTCTCTCTGTTTGAAATACCTAGTGTGGTTCCCATTTCCCAGCTGGACCCAAATTAACACAGAAGGAGAGAGGGTAAAACAGCCCAGGAGCATCTGTAGCTGGTGCCTGCAAGCTCATCACATCATTTGATGGGCAAGCAATTCATTCAGGACTTTCAGGGTGAGTCAGTTCTTCACTGGACAGACTAGTGGTTAAAAAGTTGAATATTCCATATTGAGCTGAAATCTGTCTTTCTATAATTCCTAGGAATTACTCTTTATTCTGACACTGGAAGCCATATAGTTTATCCAATTTTTTCTTTTTATGCTTCAGGTATTTGGAAGAAGTTATGTCTCCCCAAAGTCTTTTCTTTTGCAAATGAAATATCTCCAGTCCTTTCAACCATTTTTCTTCAAATAGGATTTTTATTTTTTCCTTCACCTTCCTAGGCTATCTCCACTGATAGAATCTTTGTGTTGATATAACTCTCAAACCATGCTCAAAAGAGAACAAAACATTCCACATTTTGTATGGCCTTTAAGGAAGACAATGAAATTATCACTTCCTTCACCCAAACATTACATTTGTATTAAATTTGATCATTTGACTATTTGTAGTAGTACTTTTATTTATTTATTGGTGGTGGGCAACGCAAAGTCTATCTTCTCTCATATTGTGCTGCCAACTATAACCCTGTGACTTTCCATTGCTCCACATGCAATGAAGTCAGATCTTTCTCATCCCATCCCCCTACAAATTTGATAGTAATTTGAAACATTAGCTTTTTACCTCTACTTACTTTCATTTTGTAATCATTTTGGTAATTTTACTCAGCAGTTGAAATCTTTTTCATCCTGACTTCCTCTCCTGACATACTGACTACCCAGATATTTGCTATATGCAAATTTGATAATAATCATGCCTTTACTTTCACCATTTAAGCCTTTAAAAAAGGTAGAACCAAAAACAAAGGTCAACATCAAAACCTACAGATGATAATTTTCCTAACTAGCCACCCGTAACAGATGGTTACGCGTACATTGAAGGAACCCGTGTGCCCTCTAACTAGTCCATACATGAATGAACTGTTCTAAAATGGTCTTACACCCCTCCTAGACTGTGCCTGTCTTACCTGTCCATGTGCCAGTCTCCTACGCACCTGTGTGTGTCAGACTGTGGACTTCTGTCTCCACTTCCCTCCTGGGGGCTGAGCTCTTCAGAGAGCCCCCCTCTGTGGCCACATCTATGTCTTTAGAAGCTTCACTTATTTTTCTGCTTATCAGGAAATTCTGTGATTCTATATTCAGAGTGTCCCAATCTTTTGTAGCTGTCATCGTCACTAACATTTCTGTAAGCTTTCAAACATGTATTTTCTTGACGTCTAGAGTGGGTGTCTTAGTATGCGGTCTCCTTCCTTCACCTTATGAGGTATATTCCCAGGTTCTAACCTCTTTCACTCTAACTTCTGGCACTTCTTGGACGGGCTCTGTGTCATTTTTCTAAAGTTAGCCTTAGTTCAGTATTTCTCAAACTATGCTCCATGAAATGTCAAATGATGTTGCATAAAAACCATGTTCTGCGGTCAAATGATTTTGCTAGGTCCTGTGTGTAACAGCTATCATTGGATGATCCACAGTTAACATTAACATTAAAAGCTCTAAATAATCCTGTAGGGAAAAAGCCAGCTTAACTTTATTTAACCTAACAACTCCCCAACTTAATTGACCATAAAACTCTTTCTGGAATATGTATTCATAGTTTTGAGATTAGGCTCTGCTTGTAAACTTCAGAACACAGGCAGAACACACTTTGGATAATACTAGTTTCAAGGACAATTTTGTTTATGTATCTGAGTTTCTTCAACATTTAATAATTATATGCTAGGTACCAGGGATTCCGCTAAGTTCTGAAATACAAAGATGAGTAAAACACTGTCTTGCCCTGATGTTGCTCACAGTCTGAGGACAGAGGACAGAAATAGAAGCACCTGGGCCAGAATACGAGTAGATGTTCAAGCAAAATGCAATGTGATCATCACAGAGGATGCAGTGAATTCAGAAGAAACATACTGGGAAGGGTTTAAAGAGGTGGCATTTCATTTAGACCCAAAAGAATAAAGAAAATTTCAAAGGGCTTTCGGGGGGGTGAGGGGGGGACAACATTTACACAATTTCAGTCGTGAAAGGAATATTGAGAGAAATAATTCACATATGTTTTTTCCCTAACTGATCTTCACTAAACAAACATGCCTTTTTGTCTATTCCTTTACAAAGTATAGTACTCTGAATGCAATATCATATTCCAGTGTAATATACTTAGTGTAGAATAAATGAATACTCTTGCCATATTTCTTGTAGATTATGTCAAATATTGCCTAAGATTTGTTTACTTTTTTGTTAACTATATGCTGTGTTGTCTTAAGTTATCCATACGATCAGTAGAATTTTTTTCAGTTGATACTTTAGCTAAACCATAACCCTCCTATCCCATATCTTTTAAAATATTGTTTTTTTGAAATCAAGAATAATTTCATATTTATCCCTGTTAAATTCAATATGATTATATACAGTTCCCAGCCTGCCAGTTTTGTTTTTGATTGTGATTTTGCCATCCAGTATGTTTAGTCTCTCCCCCAGATTCTTGTCATTCTTGATCTTGTAGGCTTGTTTTCTACATTGTTATGCAAATCTGCTCGTATCATCTATAAAATTATTTCCAGGACCTGGCTGAGGACAGAAACCTGAGGCCCTGCAGGCTCACACCAAGATGACATCTTGAATAGGACACGGAGGTGTGGCCGTGAGTTAACTTCCAGGTAAAGCAGTTGGCCCTGTGCATGGAGGGGAGGAGGGGATGGGGACAAGGGCAGGAAGTAGGGTTAAATGTCAGCCAAACCCAGAGTTTGAAGAACTTGAATGTGAAGCCAGGTAGCCTGGCAGTGGGGAAGCCCTTGCCAGCCCAGAATAAACCGCCGTTGTGCCTAGGAATGGTTCAGAAACTCCACAGCTGAGGCAGCGTGGGCACATTAATTACCTAAGGCGGTAGGGGCTGGAAGACTTCGCAATGGTGTGAAAGAGAGGGTAAGAGCCTGACCTCAGTAAGCGGCAGAGGAAACTGGCAGAGAAACAGAAGATAAAAACAGCAGAGGAAAATGGCCCGGGCAGTGCCAGAAATGAGACGGGGCAAGCCCAGATTGAAGCCTGTTTCCTTAGCAGGAGATCAAGCAAATGCATGTGATTAACCAATACAATACAGGAAAAACCCAGCTGGGAGCCTAGTGCATTCTGGATATCACGGAACTTACACAGGACAGTGTCGGTCACCATGTGATCTCAGAGAGGGATTCTGCCAGGATGTAGAGCTTGGGAGACACGTCTGATAACTGCTGTCACGAAAAGGACACGGTCACTCCTGGAGAAAGTGTGGAGCATGACGAGGAGAGCAAGGGAGAAAGAACTTCAGGGGGTTTTGAATTCCATGTAGACGACGGGAGGAGCGACCGGAGGAAGAAAGACTGGGGCAAACAGAGCTGAGCAGTCCCCCATCCGTCAAACGATCCAAGGTTTCCAAGGACTGGCTGATTCAGGACTTACTTTTCCAAGTCCATTTCAGTGTTTGGACATGAACACTTCAAGTGGACACATTCATAATGGGCATTTTATCACTTATTCATGTAAGATTTAGGACCTTTAAAAAAGACACTACAGTCTGGAACGTGTCACTCCCGCGATCCATAGCTGCCCACTCCTGCCTGAGGCCAGCTTGGCGCGGGAGCCCACCTTTCCAAGGTGGCTGCTGCTCCTCCTTGGAGGGAAGCAGGGACATCTCAGCCTGACTCCCCACCGATGACATGAACCAAGGCAAGTGCCAGGCTCTTGTGTGCCGTCTGATCAATATGCCTTTTCTCCACTTGCCGCCAGCTGCCAACTTATTTAGGGAGGCGGAGGGATGGAAGGCGGTGTTATTGCTTTTGACTTGACTTACTGTTTTGGTCTTTTACACATAATCTGCCCCCTGACCCGACATTAGCATAATGCTCATTAATCAAGCTCTGGCCCCCAATTAATGGCCAGCTGTGTGGATGGCGTGCATTTAATAGCTTCTGAATCATTCAGGCAAAAGGTTAGGCAAACGATTTTGGCGGTGGGGGGGGTGCAGAATCCTAATTCCGAAGAGCCTGGAGGCAAGTACTGGGTCAGTAAGCGTTTATCTCCTTTGTGAGCCACTGGAGGAAGAGACCAGGAGGGGGCATTGGCCAGTCATTCTGCTCTGTGCCCCCTCCCCCAGCCCCTCCCCACCCCAGGTGGCCTGGAGACAACACTCTCTTCCATCCTGTTGGCCTGGGGTCACACACCCCCACATCACTGCCCAGGCAGCCGGCCAAAGAAGAAAGCCCTGATTTATTGCTCTTGGCAGCGCCTAGGCTGGGCATTTCTATAAACCCAGTACCGGGGCTGACTAATAAAACATACACTCAGATTTGCCCCTCAATAAATGTCTTTCAACCTTTAATCCTGTTTGTTGCAGTCTTTAAGGGAGCATTGATTCAGCGGGCAACGAGGGCTTTTCCTCCCATCTATCTCCTGCCGATCGATGTTCTGTCACCCCGCTCCACCCAGCCCGACAAAGGACAGGCCTCTGAGGGGAGAGGAGGGCATCTCTCCAGATTTATTTCACTTCTTATGAAAGGAGTTTTTAAAACTGCCACTAATTTTAGCTCCTAGGTGGTCTTTCTGATCCTCAGCTATCTAGGTGACGTCCTTGAATTTGGAGCACAGAGTCCAGGTCACACTGAGGAGCCCCTAGTACAACCCACCCAAAATAGAGCTACATTTCTTTTCTTTGCCATCTTCCCCTCCTTGTGCCTAGGTTTCCCACCTTAATTAATAACACCAACATCCACCCGGTCGCCCAAGCAACACACCTGTGATAGCTCCATCCTCCCTCCCCTTCCTGCCTGTCCAGACAGTCCACAGGTTTCCTTGTTGCTGCCTTTTTATCCACACCTCTGCTCCAGGCCACTGTCACCCCCACAGTTCAGACACTGGGTGCCTCCCATCCAGGCCACTCCAGGAGCTCGTTCACAGATCCCTGTCATTCTAGCTCTTTCCCAGCAGAGGCCTTGGCACGATTGCCATGACGGTGCTCTGTCTAAACCACGAATCCCGTCTCACAGTGCCCCTGATTACTGAAGGTTGGGTAACCTGCCAAAGCTCATACAGGCGGCGAGTGTCTGAGTGAAGAAAGGGCCCAGGTCACCCTATCCCTAATCTGCTATTCTCCCACGGGAGACACGAGATCCCCTCTGGATGTGAGGGATCAGGTCTTATTTGTGTCTGTGACTGCCACGTGCTTCTCAGTATCTAACACGGGGCCCAGTGTATTAGTGAATGCTCAGTAAATATTTGCTCACGGAATATACCCATAAACTCCATCCTGAGATCATGTCAAGTATGAACATCATGCATCTTCAGAGCTATCTCCAGGAGCAAGCAAGAGACAACTAGACATCATGTGAGGCTCTTAGAAGGAAATCTGCAAACCTTAATAGGGTCGGAATCAGCGGCTCAGTGTTGAGCTATGAGTAAGTGTGAAGGTACAGTCTGTGCCTGCAACTCCTTCTCTGTCTCATAGCTCGCAGACCAGTGGACAACGGTGTGCCTGCACCTGCTGTGCACGTTCTGAGCAGATCGGGCTCGTGCCACAGCGAGTGCAGAGCAGCCTGTACACATAGCACCAAGGTTAATTGTCTCCTCTCCCCAGGCCCTGAAGGGACGTGCCATGTTGGCAGAACTCGAGGAGAGTCTCATCCCCACCCTCCCTCACGCTGATCTGTTCTGAAAGTCACTATCCCTCCCACCTGGCCTCTCCCCAGTCCCTTCAGGCCTGAAGGCAGGCGAATATACCTGCGGTCCACCAGTGGAAACAGCGGCGTACCCCAACTGTGGGACTGAGCTAGCAACAATGTGTCCAGTTTCTGGGGAGACTTTTGACAGAATTTTCCCGGCAGACAGCCACCCAGATTCATGCACTGCTAAAGGTGATTCTGCTAAACGATCCAACTCTCCAGGACTGACTTCCCGGCCCCCACCCTCCACTCCCACCTGGTGACCACCTCTCCTTCCTCCTCTTTCCAAGCCACAGGCCAGGGAAAAGCAGGAATCATCAAGAGTTAGCTTAGACTGTGGCCTTAGGTTGACAGTGTGAACATCTCACTCACCCATTGTCAAGGAGGATAATAATGAAAAGAAGTGGCCAGCCCCACCAGAGGAGACATGAAACCCAACTCCAAGGTGCTGACTTCCTTCTTCTTTCTAGCATTGAAAATCAAATCGAGATGCACGTTAATTCATTTTGATCAGCTTCTCTTTCTGTCCATCCTAGCTCTTGTCGCTTACACCAAAAGGAAAGCCTGCTGCCCCCTGCGCCTCATTCGAAGTGGTCTTTCCAAAGCCTGCCCCAGGGGGAAGGCTGAGAGCATGTCGGAGACCAGACTTTATGGAGACAGCGCATTTCGGGAGATGATGACTCATTCCACCCACTCTTACCACGGCCCTGACGGAAGTCCCTCGGGAGTGGAAATGTGACCTCTCCCCTGGACAGGCAGGTCCGAGCAAGTCTGCAGAGCTTACCCTCCCGGACTGCCTGGGCTGGACAGGGGGCCAGTGGCTAGATGTGGCTCTGGCTGCAGGAAGGCCTGAGGTCCAGGCTCTGGTCAGAAAAGGGTGGGACAGAGCAAAGCACTGGGTCGGAAGGGGTCAACACAGAGGCAGACCAGCCTCCAGGACTGCCCCGAGGTCTCCTCCCCCTGGTGCCAACACCTATGGGGCGCCCGTCCGTGTTGTACATGGCCAGGACTCAGTGACTTATAATAATGGGATAAGGCAGAAGTGAGGGTGCCGGGCTCAGAGACTCATCCTAAAAGACAGTGATGCCACACACTCTTCTCTCTTGGGTCACTTGCTCTGGGCGAAGCCCTGTGGAGAGGTTCTTAGGATGGGGACCTGAAGCTTGGCTGGCAGCCCATGTGCAGGTTCCCATGTGAGTGGCCCCCGCTGGCACCGTGACCGCCAGGTCTCCTGAGACACTCTGACTCAGAAACACCCACAGAAGCCTCTCTCAGATTCCTGACCCACAGAAATGGTGAGATAGTAAGTATTTGCTGCTTGAATTTGCTAAGTTTTAGGATAATTTGTCATGCGGCAATAAATAACTAATACATTTGGCTCTGTGTGTTTTGCCTTAGTAGAAGACAGAGACTTGATCACCTGGCAGACAAGAGCTCAAGCTGAGAGAAACACTCCAGGGTCCTATTTTCCAGTCTGGTGCTGTAGCCTCAAAACTGGAGGCGGGAAGAAGGGGACAGGCAGGCAGCCTGCTCTGTGCCTGTCACCAGGCAAGCTTGAGTGCATTAGTCCTCAAGACGGCTCCTGATGGCAGAGCTGAGGCTCCCAAGACTGCGCCCCATCATGAATGTCCATGGGGGTCCCCAGAGTCCTTGTTTTCCTTTGTGTTATCTCAGATGCTCAAAATACCAGATATTGACTTGGCCAGGAAAAGCCATCCTCCGTCTTCTGTGAAATCCCCAGGCTTCCAGAGAGGGTGGAGAAGCTGGAGTAACAGCAACTTGGCTCCAGAAATTGGTTACAAGCAGAAATCCAGATGTTCTCTCTTTTTTTTTCTCTCTAAACATCAAATCAAGCAGCAGCTTGCAACACTCCGTGTGGCCCAGCTGAAGAAATTCTACACATCGCTTCAAGGATCTAACTCACAATTCATCTTAAAGCATCACAAGAAAACTCCCATCAGAGAGGGAGAGGGGAGGTGCGTGTTAATGAGCTGAAGTGTGAGGGTGTGCGGACGGTGTAAATAATCTGGAGCCAGGCAAGGGAGCCGCTCACCATTGTTACAAGGCAATAAATTTAATGTAATTCCTAAAGGCCAACACAGTTTTTTCCTTTTATTTTTAACTCCTTTTTACATTTTCAGAATTATACTTTAATTAGCATAACATTTAAATTAGTGAATGGAATCTTAATTAGCAGAAGAAATAGACTTTTGTTGGAGTGGTAACTAAAACAAATAAATCCACTTCCTCTTTCAAGAGCCGTTTGCTTATGGTGCATTTAATAGTCTGGTGCACCATAAACAATTTGAGAAAAAGATAAGTAATTAAATTAGAGACATACTGGCCAGCTCCCAGCTCCGAAGAACGGCTCTTTCCCTTTCTGTCTCAGGAGGACTCCCTCCCTACTGCCCTTATCCTGGGGGAGACAGGGGGGTCCCTCTAGACGTCTGGGTGTTTCCCACAATTACAATGTCTTGATAATTGGCAGGTTCAAAAAGTATGACTTCAAGTCCCCTGTTTTTGTTTCCCTCTGAGATATCCCTTTTTTAATTCACCAGGCCAGGACAAGGGCTAAGCAAATCAAATTTAAATAATGACTTGTTAGTAGGCACTTTTTTCCTCTTTCCTGGCCCCTTCATGGAACAACCATGCTTCAAGCCACATTGGGTCCATGGGGAGCGAGAGCTGGCACGCAGAGCATCGACTGACCATAGCAGCAGAACAAGGAGACACCGGGGAGTGTCCCCAGAGCTGAGAGACTTCTTGGAGGCTGCAGATGGTCCTGCGCACCCTTCCATCTCAGATGAGAAACTGAGGTTCAGGAGATGAAGGCACTTTTTGTAGGCCAGCAAGGAAGCAGCTGCCCTCAGTACAGATATTTGGGCTGTCAGTCTGGGCTCTTTGTACCATGTTCTATACACATGTTCTTCAAATACATGGCCAGGATTTCTAAGATGATTCCTAAGAAAAGACTATTCTTAAATTTTAGGCAGGATGCAGGTTCAGGGCTCAATGTGGATCTGTTCGGGAGATTTTTGTACTCTCCTGTACTCAGGAATGAGCAAATAACCAACAAATGGTCCAGCCCCAATGAAGAAGCAAAATATCACTTGAGTGCCATTGATGGGATCCATATATTCACAAAAAGTCATTAAGGATGAGAAGGGAACAGCCATAGGCTAGGCATCACCTGACGTGCATCCTCATCTTGATTTCCTGAGTGACTTGTGTGCAAGTCAAACACCTCCCTGGTCCTGCCTACCTGCACCCCGGGCTAGACAGCCTCGCGGTGCACCAAAGGTAAAGCTACCAGAGTTCTGCTGTGAGAAGTGACCTGACAAACACACCAGCTGTGTGAACCTGGGAAGTTCATCCGCCCCTCTAAGCCATTTGCTTAGTTTACGAATTCCTTCACTCAATGTTTGTATTTTTTTCAACAAATATTTATTCAGTGCTTACCATATTCCAAGCCTTTCTGTAGGTAGAAATGCAGGGTGAACAAGACAGACAAAATCCCTGTCCAGATAGCTCGCGATTCTCATGAGGAAGTCAGATTATAAAACAAACACCTGTCGTGATAGTATATAGTGGTAAGTGCTGTGAATAAAACCCAAGTGAGGAGGAGAGATTCATCAGAAAGTCTGTCTGGGCAGACCTGCCTCTGGAGGCTACTTCAGCAGAAACGTGGGTCTCACGTGGAAGCAAGACATCTGGCAGAAACACTTTCTGAGGGCTAACAAGTGCAGAGACACTTAGGCAGGAACCCGCTCCCGACGTCTGAGGTGAGAAAGAAAGCAGTGCTCAGAGCAGGTGAATGCGGCTGCAAGGGACAGGTCATGGGGGCCCTTGACTCTGTCCATGGTTTTTATTTGGAGTCTTAAGGGAAGCTCTAAAGCAGATGTTCTTGCCCGTAGGATTCCTGCCTGGATCAACACTGTGGACCAACTGCCTAGTATTATGGCTGTGGCCATAGCAAATACCCAGTGAAATAATAATAACAATTATCATTATTATATTTACCAGCATAACTATGATACTCTAACAGTGGCTAAAAAGAGATGAGTTTGTTAAGCACACGTATGTAACTATCACATACTTTGAATTTCCTCCATTTGTTTCATTTCACCCTCATAGATACATCTGGAAAATGTGACAGAGCAAGAACTCTCGAAAGAGGTGGTGCTGCACTGTTGTTTCTGGTCTTTGGGTGTGTCAGGGGAGAGAGGGGATATATCATAACAAACAGTGCACCGGGGACCCACAACGAGAGCTCCAGATGGTTTACATCATAGGAACAACACTAAGGAACATTAGGTGACCAGGAAAATCAAGTGTCTCTCTCAAGTGGCTGTCACAACCAGATGTTCCATTTTAGCCCAGGCTCAAAATCAAAGAGGTTGTGGCAGAGGATTCCTGGTTTCAACCAAGAATATTGAACATAACTTGGTCTATAGTAATCAGAAGATGGGCTGCTTCTAGAGAGAGGATAATGAGTAATTTACTATCCTTTGCCCTGCTTTGGTTCATTTCAGTGAACTCCAGTGCCTCAGAACATGTGTCTTTCTTACTCTCTGAGAACACCTCCTTAATTAAGTTATATAATGATAGCTTTTACCCCAGGTTATGAGGCTAAATGTGACGATATGTGTGAATGACTTTAGATACTTGAAAAGAGTAATATTGAAAACGAAACTTTATTGAAGATTTATTATGTTCCAGGCACAGCTATTAATGTTTCAAATGTATTGGCTTTCATTTGGCCCTCATGTTAAGTATATACAGTAGGTTCTTTCATCACCCCCATGTTACAGATGAGGAAACTGAGGCACACAGTAGGTTAAGGTCACTCAGCTAATAATAAGCGGCAGAGGCAAGAATTGAAACCTCGAACTCTGACCTCAGACTTGGCTCTCAACTACTTGAGATCCTACTGTCAATCCCCAGTAAAATTGGAGTGTATTAAGGATGAGAACTGACAGAGTGGGAGCCGTAGGGAGGGACCTCATTCAAGGCGTCCATGCCTGTCAAAACTCTACACCTTATGATAAAATCGTATCACCTATCTAAAGCTTTCATTCTGAAAGCAGCAGTCCCCAACCTTTTTCACACCAGGGACTGGTTTCATGGAAGACAATTTTTCCATGGATGGGTGTGGGGATGGGTCGGATCTGACAGGAGGTGGAGCTCGGGAGGTGATGAGAGCAACGTGGAGCAGCTGTAAATACAGATGAAGCTTCACTCACTCCTCCCTGCTCACCTCCTGCTGTGCGGCCCATTTATAACAGGCCACAGACTGGTACCGGTCCACAGCCGGGGGTTGGGGACTGCAGCTTAAACTGCAAATACATATGCAAGACGAAACAGCAGCCTGAAATTACACCACGAGATGGATGACTATTAAAACCTTCCCGAGGCTGCCAGGTATGCGGAGAAGCAGAAGAGAGTACATGATCCCGTGTGGCTGTGGTCCGGCTTGCAGGCTGGTTCGGTCACCAGCTGGTTGTATGATCTCAGGCCAGTCAACGTATCCTCTTGGAGTTCTGGTTTCCTTATACGTAAGATTCAGCTAAAACCTATTTTGTGAGATTTTTATCAAATTAAAAATGAAATAGTGTATGTATTTAGTGCAGTACCTGAATAAAATAGCTGCTCAAAGATGCTAATTATTATTATTGTTATTACTATTATTATTACATGTTGTATCTTATTATGTCGAAGATTGATCTTGCTTGTGGCTTGGCCCTCATAGTTGCATAAATGATTACAAAGCCCAGGCCATGGTCTCATTCCAGATGTTATTCAGGGGACATTATTTAAAATGATCTTTGTGCTAGGCTGTGAGCTCCACAGATGCAGGGCCCAGGGCTCTGTTATCTCAGGAATGTGCATGGTGCTTGGCACATGGTAAATATACAATCATATTCCACTACAGAT
The DNA here is from genome assembly GCF_020740605.2 of Lemur catta. Classification (NCBI taxonomy): domain Eukaryota; kingdom Metazoa; phylum Chordata; class Mammalia; order Primates; family Lemuridae; genus Lemur; species Lemur catta. Next base: position 12,274,438 of record NC_059134.1, on the reverse strand, counting down.
TGGCAATGACTGAGGATGTCTTATTCCAACAGAAACCAAGCTGTGTCTACCTATTTCAGCTAAAGGCCCAATGACAGAGTGGGAGAAAGCTGAGATCATCACTGGAAAACTTTTCCTCTTTAAAATCTGGCATGAGAACATCTCTGCAAAGACTATTCCTTCTAGACAGGCCATGAGACTACCTCAGTCACTACATGAACCTGAGTAATGTAAGTCACTGCTTACATTGAGCTAAAGAATTTCTAGTACTTCTCCTAGATTCAGAATTACACAACTTAAGGATTTATGACCAAGACATCTGTACATTTACCCAACATTAAGAGGCAACTGCACGTCTGAAGGACAATAGGCATCAAAATCTGGGACGAAGACCACTGAAATGAGAAAGGGCATGGAGTCCAGCCCAGGAGTATCAGGAGGAAGAGGAGTATCAGGAAAACTCATGGCCTTAATTTGATCAATACAAGAAAACTTCCTGGAAGAGGTGGGACCTTAGGGAGGTCTTGACAGAGCAAGAAGGCTTAGCTTGCAGTGTGGAATATATGGGGGGTGTCATCCCAAGAGTTCAGCGACGTTTAGAAAAGGGTTAGAACCAAAACGAGGAGACTGAACAAAAGAAGCATCACGTCTGTTCCCTCCACCTTCTACTCCCTGTGAATAAGCCAATGGAAGAAAAAGCTTTTCCAACTACAGGGCCCCTCAATTCCACTCTGGCCAGGCAACTGCAGAGAGCAATAAAACTTTAATGGCTCCCAGTGGGTCGATTCGGCAAGAAGGAAAGTGTTATAAATCTCTCTTGATGCTTATGTGGAGCTTAAAAACAAACGGCTCCAATCACACTTAGCAGAGCCAGCCAATTTCCCCAGCATGCGGATGCAGCAGAGGAAGATTTACCCACCTGCACGACTCGGCGGAAGGAGAAGTTTGGGGGAGAGAGGGGGAAATAAAGGTCAAACTGTGGAATCAATGTCAACAATTCTGCAACGGATGGTTTAATGCAAAGACATGGCACGCATGTGGCGGCCCCGCTGAGCAGCCGTGGACAGGCAGCCAAGATAAATCACCCCCCATAGTGAGATGTACCCACAAAGACACATTTCTGGCTGCAAAATGGCCTACTGGCATTGCTCCTCCAAGCCCTCAGGGAGAGCCTCCTGTCCCTTTGCGATCTCCTGTCATTGTGGTTGGTCTCCCAGCAGCTCTGAGCCTCTTTCTCACCAGGGCGGACACATAAGGTTCTTGTCTGTAGTTTCCCTCCTCCCCAAGCCCCAGAAATACTAGAATGGGAAGAATTAGGAAGCAAAAAGCCTTTATCCAGCAGGACTTGCACCCCTCTGCCCTGCCACCCAGCTCCACCCATCCTTTGGCTGCTGAATCCTTAGCTCTCATCTGCTGGGAGTGCTCCGCAGGACCGCATGGCAATTCCTCCATCAAAAAGCAGGACTCATTTCAGGCATGCACTTTGTTAGAAGAAAGTCTGTTAAAGGATGTAAGAAGTAAGTCCAGAAGCTACAGAATGTACTGCAACACACTCTCAGAAGGGTTACTGTATTATTATTAATAATATTAAAAATTATAATAGCAGCAAGGATTTATCAAGGCTTATCATGTGTTAGACCCAGTGGCTAAAGTTCTCTTAAGTGCATTATGTCATTTAACACTTTGAACAATCTGAGAGTTGGACTTTTTTTCCCTCTTTAACAGATTAGGAAGCTAACATTCAAAGAAGTTTAGTAATCTGCCCAAAATTACCCAGATAGGAAAAGGAGAAGTTAGGAATAGAACTGAGTTAATCTGACTCCAAAGTCTATATTCAATCAATAAATTATATAGGGAAGAAATCAAAGACTATTTTTTTTCAAATGACATATAATTTTAATATGTATATAATATGTAAAATAATAAAATTTTAAAAGTTAATGCTTACTTAATGTTTACCATATGGCAGGCATTGTACTGAGCACTTTACATGAATTAATACATTTAATCTTCACAAAAATTTTAAGGAGTAACTATAGGGATGACTCTCATTTTACAGATGAGGAAACTGGTGATTGACTAGATTAAGGTATTTATATAAGATCTCACAATGGGTGAAGGGTCAGATCCAGCAGTGAACTTGAATCTCTCTGATTCTATAAACTTCACCTTAACTTGCCATGCGCTACAACATGCCAAAAATCATGAAAAGCTGTATCAACAAGAATCTTAACAATGGAAAAATGGCTCTAACCCTCACTGCCGTCACCCCAAAACGCAGGCCAAGGAAGGGTGAATAAAGGGAGTCTGGAGCCTGCCAGGTCCTCTGATATCTGCTGTCAGCCCATCCAGGAGGATCTGGGTCCCAGCCTGACACTCTTGCAAGGGGCCACATGCTCCTGCTCTACAGTTCATTTCAGCACTTCTAACTTACCTCCAAGGACCTGATCTTTGAACTGGGAAGTCACAGAAATGCTACCTCCAAGATTAAGAGGAACAAAACCAAGAGCAAGCAAGATATATCATGAGTACTGCTCCATAGGTTTCTCTCAGAAGTGCACGAATTGCAAGAAATGTGCCCATAGCCTGAAGTACAGTCTATCCTCACTATTCACGAATTCCATATTTGCAGATTTGCCTGCTCTATAACATTTATTTGTAACCCCAAAACCAATGCTCACAGTGGTCATTCGACGATATGTGCAGACTGGTGAAAAACTTGAGTCACCTGAAACTCATGGTCCCAGCTGAGGCTGAACAAGGTAATGCCCTGCCTTTTCGTGTCAGCTCTCGTACGATAAACGTGTCCTCACATTCTGTTTAGTGCCATAGTTTTTTGCATTTTTGTTGGTGTTTTCACTGTTTACAATGGGCCCCAAGCACAGAACTGAAGTGCTATCTAGTGTACCTAAGTGCAGGAAGTCTGTGGCGTGCCATGCGCCTTACAGAGAAGTACGTGTGTTCGAGAAGCTGCATCCAGGCACGAGGTGCAGTGCTGTTGCATGTGAGTTCAATGTTCACTAACCAACAACATATATTAAATAAGTTGTCTTTAAACAGAAATATACATAAAATAAAGTTATGTGTTGATCGGTGAACAAAAATATGACCAGAGGCTTGCAGGAACCTAACCCTGTGTTTCCCTTAGGAGCAAGGCTTCGGTACTCACTAACTCAGTGTTTGAGGTGACTTTGTAAACATAGTGACTACAGGTAAATCACTTGGACTCCCTGCCTCCACCCTAGAGAGTGCCTGGCTGTTGCTTACCAGCTTTGGTAGCTGTGTGGCCTTGAGAAATATGTTTCCACCTCACTAAGTTGTTGTGACCGTTCAGTGAGGTAAAGTGTGCAGTGTGACACTTGACACAGTGGGTAAGAAGCTCAACAGATCCCAGCCGCTGTAACTGCCACCAGTGCCTGCACCCAGAGGGAAGGATGTGGCAGTCTTAAGGAGGCTGGTTATCCACTCTCCATCCTCTTCAGGCAATTTCTGCTTCTGGACATGCTAATCTCAAGAACAACCCAAGGTCTAGAGGACTTTTCTCCTGCTGGTTAACATGGAAGAGTCAAATGACTACAGCTTTGGCAGCCTCTCTCCCCAACACTTGACTCCGGAGTCCTGAAGGACCTGTAATCACCTCCCTCTCTGTCACTTCACCCCTGCCCAAGTGACCCGGGACTGAGGAATAGAAAGTGCTCTTTCTGCCATGCCCACCTCTCCCACAGAGCTGAGCATGCCTCCCCACTGCGGCCCGTCCTTAGCCTAACATGTCCTGCTGGCCTCCCGCTGCCCCTCACCTAACCGCTATCAATGCACTCTGCTCCCGGACCGCTCTCTTCACCTCTAAAGGATGGCGTCATTGGGCTGCCAGTCACCCAGGCTCACAAACAGAGTCAATATATTATCAGTTGCCAATTTTGTCAACAACCTCTCCCACATCTGTGTCACTCATTCTTACCTTTTTCTCACTCCCTTTGACAAATTTTGATGAAGGGACATTATTTGTCCTCTATGTTGTTATAATTTTTACCTGGGCTTTCATCCTCTGGTATGTCTCTATCCCAAGGTTCAACTCAGTTTTTCTGAAGCACAAGCCTAATGATCACTCTCTTGCTCAAAGTCCTACCATAGCTCCCCTCCGATTACAACATTAGGCACAAGCCTTTCGAGGGATGTGATAATATTAATATATTCCTGACTTAACTTTCACTTCTTTTACTCTGCTCCCCTGCATGTACCCTGTCCTTGAGCACAGCCAGCCTTTGCTACTCTTTGCATCTTTGTTTGATCCACCTAGGTCATCCTTCTGCCCAATATCACCTCCTCTATAAAGCCTACCCTGATTTCCCAACCAAAAATGTATACCTCACTCTTCTGGGGTATAGCACACTTTCTTCCTATTTCTGCAGAGGTGTTTGCATGTGGCTGTAATAGAGAAATCTGAGGAAGTGTTCTGGCCCCTACTCAGAATGCCAGGCCTTGAGAGCAAGAACTGAGGGTGGCCCATCCTCATCACCCCTCAGCAATGTGCACAGAGCAGAGCTCCCTGTCCACTTGTTGAAAGAAGCATTGACTCTGGAGGATTTTCTAGGCAGTTGAAGAGTTGTAATTATTAGTGCTTGTTTTCAAACAGCTGGCAAATGTTTATGAGTCATTTCCAAGTGACTGTGAGTGGAAAGGGGATAAAAGTGTGGATGGCCCTCCCCAGTTGGGCTGATACCTTTCAAGTACATGGACCATATCTCTTCCTTTTTCTTCATTTCCCTTCAGCATCTAATCTAGGGGTATGGAGTCATTGATATTCAAAAACTGTTTCATTATCTATGCTTTATTCTCAAGAACCAATAAACATGCTACCCTTTTCCCAATTATTCCAGAAGGATCCATTTCACTTTGTTACATCAGATAGAGAGATGAACAGATAGGTGTACAGGTAAACACAGTGGACTTCAGGTTCCCTTGCTGTGTGAAGCAAGTCTTTTAAGGACAAGTCAAAATGGAGCTCAACTGGAGGGAGCAGAGGAAGGGGTGTTCCAGCTACCTGAGTTGAGCAGATAACACTGGGGTAATGTGTTTGGCTCTGAGTTTGTCCTGGCTAAGGCAAATGCGAAGGACATTGGCTTATGGTGTTTGTTCTCTAAAAACAGAAAGCATACAAATTCATCAGTCAAGACAGCACTTTCCTTGGAACGAAACTTAAGCAGAAATTTACTGTGAGAGATAGTGTGGAGTTGCAATCGACAGGATTTATAAAAAGGACTTTGAGTGACATAGTGGAAAAATACCTTCAGCCTCATTTTTATAAAAGATACAGAAATGCTGTTCAATTGCCAGGTCTTATATTGATCCCCAGTAAAGGTAGAGGCATTACGTTAAATCCTGGTGCGGTAAAGGCATTTCTTCAAGGAAGATGACACTATTTACCCATCATTAGTATGGCACGCTTGCTGAAATGTTTTTCTAGTGGCGATGATGGATTTGAGTTTATCCAACCCCACGTTCTCCCTTAAGTCCTTTCTGTTGCCAAGGGCAAGCTCCGGCAGACACCTGTCTGCAGGGAGATACCCCATCAGCGGCCACTGAAACAAAGGGAGGCCGACCAGCTGACCTGGGGGACCGGGCCCTGGGGACATGGACCTCTAATAAATTACACTGACCAGCACAAAACTCGGACCTCGCTCACAGCAGGTAAGATTTATTCTAGTGACATTTCGCAGCTTTGTCTCTGATCTTCAGCTTTGATGGAGTCGCTCAGGTGTCCTGGTACTGTCTAGTGTGGTCTTTTCAGAAAGCAGCTCTCTCATGACGTCCACGTGTAACCATTTCCTGCCTGGGTCAGGACAGGGTCATCTCTGAAAGCATCACTTTCTGCCTGTGAGGAGTACACAATGAGAATATCTGTCTTCTTTCTACTCTCTGCCTATTATTAATATTAATACAAATATCTGGCCCATGGCAGGGAGGGACTCAGTTAATATTTGTTGAGTGAATAAGATGCTGCTTCTCTGTTCCTTCAGGAGAAAATACAACAGCCTTTTGCTAATGTTGCACCTTAATAAATGTGTATTCATTCTCTCTATCCAAGGGCCAGGACAAGACTACAGATATCTTTGGAAAAAAAAAATCCAAAGAGATACAAACAGCAAAGATGCAATTTTCAAAATAAGTTTAAAAGAATCTAAATATCTTTGCTATTGCATTCTTAGACATACAGGGACCCTAAAAGGCATAAATCTCAGATCCTCACTTGATATTTCTTGACAAGGCCTCCTCTACCCACTTCCAAGGTCATGAATGCAAAAGCCAACCAACACACTATCTCATCTGTCTGTGGTCCCACCCCTCACCAAACTTAAGTTCCTGTTAGCCTTATTCCCCCATGTGAGTTGGGAATCACTGTTCTGAAAATCCCAAAGAGTGTGGATTTTACATGCACTCTGTAAAACTTTTTTATGCTAAAGGACTTACTTCTGCCAAAGAACAACTCCTTTCAAGCAAAAGCAAAAACCAGAAACACATCAGATCCCTGGGGACAAGGATACACCTGAAACTACAACTATATCAGAATAGCTCTTAATCTTAAATTGGGAATCTTGGTATTTATCACACAATTCTATTTTTTTTTTTTTTTAGTATCTGAAATAATTTCAGATATAATTTTTAAAATCTCTCCCTCTAGTAAAAGGGAATTTAGGAAAAGAATTATAATATAAAGGGAAAAGGGCAAAAACAAAAATACCCCGTTCTCTTGTGATTTTTTTCACTAGGGACTAAATCAAGCAGCCATCTCTACTGGGGACTTTGGGGCTTAGGAATAATATGGGCCTGGGTTTGAGCCCAGCTCTGCCCCTTACTAGCTGCATGACTTTGGGCAGTTTGCTTAACCACTTTAAGCTTCAGTGAACTTAATAATCAAATGACAAAAAACAACTAACATGTTGAGCAAAGTGCTGCGTATATGGTAAGCTCTTGATCAATGCCAGCCTCCATCCTCCTCCTCACCATCATCAATGCCTTCTCCTGCTACCTCCCACAGTGCATTTGCAGACCAGCCTCCTACCATCACACACCGTGCTTATGGATCTCCTCAGGACAGTAGGAGTCCTGTGCACGGCACAAACACTCACACCACCCCTCCACGCTGTTCTTCGAGGTGTGTAAAGGATGCAGGCAGCTGGATACCAACAGCCATTGGCCCTATTCTCTCTGCAAATTTAATTTCACGAGAGAACAGCAGTTCTCAAAATTACCCATGCAGAGCCCCATGCTACTGGATTTCTACTTCCTTAAGCAGGATGTCATTTCTAGATTGGTCTTCCCTTTAATCCAATTTTCTAAATGTAACCAGATTAGGAGAATATATATTGTGTGTATATATAGATATATATGTATATATATATATATATATATATATATATATATATATATATGAATGAAATGCTTTTATGCATTTATCTACTTATGAATGCACAGGTCAGTTCCATATTGCATTCAGCAAGCTAGACAAACCTTCCCGTAAACTTAGGGTAGAAAAACTGGTTTGCATAAAGTAAGAAGGCCACTCATCCTCTATAAGACCATCAAAACTCTGCGCTTTAGAGAGCCCTTCCTCTCAATTATTTTTAGACAATTCACTAGGCTGCATGGGCTCCTTTCCATTACTGCTTCAGTTCTTCTGACCCATAAGTTTCAAACGCCCAGGAGGAGGGAAATGATGTCTTCTAACTCAGCCTCAGGGAAGGAAGTGATTGATGCAAATTTGTAGACAGTTCAAGTTGGACATGACTTCAAATGCTACAGGTAACCCACATCTTTCCTTTGGGCATCAGCCGTGTCCACATGATCCTGACCAAGGGACATCTCCATTAATTTGAATTCTTCCAGGGAGATAGTTTACTCAGCCTCCTCAAAACATATATACATTAAGCAATCTTTTTAAGATAATATTTGCCCCTTCTGCTAAATTATTGGGTGATAAGAACATAACAATATTTTGCATGTCCATGGTGTGTTATGCTCTTTTAAGAGTGTTCCCAGAATGATTTCATTTTACTCTAAAAACAATCCTTTGTAGTTCTGGAGATGGATGGTGGTGACAGTTGCAAAACAACATGAATGCATTTCATGCCACTGAATTGCTAGACTGTACATCTAAAAGTGGTTAAATGGTAGATTTTATGTTATGGTAGCACAATCAAAACAAGAAAAATGAACAAGGTAGATGAGCAATATTCTAAAGGGAAGTGACGTGTTCAAGGCAAGCAGCCCCGCTGGGAGTGAGCGGCCTCCAATGCTCAGTCCAGCGCTCTTCCCATTGAGGGATGCTGTCCCTTGGCCCTGCCCAGCCTGGACCTCGCCTAAGACTGGAACACCTGGTTTCAGATGCTGTGACTCAAGCTGGGCCCCTAAGACAGAAAGTTCCCGAAAAAGCTGCCAGACGAGGTTGTTAGTCTTATGCTCTGAAAATGCCACACTAGCAAAGAAAAATAAGCCATTGGCCTCGTGGGACATTGCAATGCTTTTCCTTCCAGCACCCAACTGTTCTCCTGTTTACAAGCTTCAGAATCTGAAGAAAAGGTGATCTCCTACGTTTCATCCATGCTAAGTACTAATCCAGCTCTCCACACTAACAATTTCCCTAGGTTCACATGGGAAAAGTAACTGAAAAATACCAAGAGGCCTAGAAGTCAGAGCCCATCTTATTTTAAACATTAGACAACTCGATCACACTCAGCTCTTTGTAGGTAAAACAGACATGGTATGAGAGTAATATGAAATAATTGATGTGAAAATATAGAGTTCCAAGAAAATAAGAATCAAATATCCGATTATTCAGACCACCAGAAGAGATAGAAAATGAATAATTGAAAAGGGCATAAAATCCATATGTATTTTCTGTAAAACTAACAAAGCTTTGTACAATAGTTTACAACTTGCAAAACACTCTCTCATATATTATCTTATTTGACTTTTCCAAAAATCCTGTGAAATAAGCTATTACCATTATTATTATTCTCCTTTTATGGTTGGGGAAACTGAGGCATCAAGAGTTTGCATTTTTTCAACTTCAGTCACAGTCTGATCAAGGGTCGCAGTCTCAAAGTGGCAGAGTTGGGTCCCATACCAGGTATTCTATTTTTAAATGTTGTGTAGATATCATTATCGTTAACGATCTTCATGCAAGTTGCAAATTGGATATTGATGGGATTTGTTTTAATATGACCGAGGTTTGAGAGATTCACTCCAAACCAAAAAGAAAAAAGAAGACTCAGGAGTGGCTGGGAAATGTCTGGTTTCCCTGAGGCTGACTCTCCCACTCATAATCTCCTCACAACCAAGTCCTTACTAAAAATAGCCAGTCTCTTTTAGACTCGTTCTCTTTTAAGCCTTCAGTGAGTGGGGAAACGGTTGAGTCTGAAATTTTCAAAGGCAACCTCTGGGAAGTCCACTGAAGCTGGAGACAATAGTCTCAGCAGTGAGTTCTCAGTGCAGCAGCCGAGCGGATTCTGTAAGAGAGTCAGTGCCGATTGTCAATCTCTAAAATCAACGAGGCCACGAGCAAGTCAAACTGCGTAGACGCCATGAAGATATAAAAAGATTTCTGAAACAGTGTGTCTTCTTCCATTTTGTGTTGCTTTAACAGAATACCCGAGACTGGGTAATTTTATAAAGAACAGAGATTTATTTCTTACAGTTCTGGAAGCTGAGAAGTTCAAGGTCAAGGGGCCAGCATCTGGCAAGGGCCTTCTTGCTGCATGGCCCCGTGGTGGAAGGCGTCCCATGGCGAGAGAAAGAGAGAGCTGGAGGGGGCCGAGCTTGCTTTCATAACAAACCCACTCTGGTTATAACGAACCCACTCCCAAGGTAACACGACTCTATTGTGAGCCCTCACAACTTAAAGTTCCCACCTTTCAACGCTGCTGCACTGGGGACTAAGTTTCCAACACATGGATTTTGGGGGACACACTCAAGCCATAGCACAGGGCATCATAATGCTTTTAGCCACCTTAGTAAACGTGGAGAAGCGAGGCAGCTGTCCCACGTAGATGACTGGTCTCTCGTAACCACATGGTTTCTCATCTTGGATCACCATCTCTTTGAAAGGACCAAGAGATGTTTTCCCATTTACCATAAACACATATGCCTTTGCCTGGAGTTACGAAAGCACCAGATCTCCTGGCTCTGATAAGACAGCAAGACCAAGAGAGGAGCAGCCAGGACCCGAGACAGCTGGAAGATGCTGTCCCCACGCAGCTCAGGCCCCTGCTCTGCCTTTGGCTCCTAACTGAAAACTGCTGAGTAGGCTGACCTTATAGTTTCTGCCCTGCCAGCATTTGCAGAAACCCTGAATTACCAAAAGCACTTCTCAGTGATTGGACAATCTGAGGCCAAACCAGCCAGAAGTCTGGTTCTCTCCCCCTTCCTTTGCCTAAGCTGGTATGGAACTCGAATCCAAGAAAACCTTAAATTAGGGTTCCTGTTGGAAGTTTTCTTACCCATGTTCTTTCCATGACTGTATGGCAATTCTTTGCTTGCCTTCTTTACTGCTCTACTCTATGCCCTGTGAGTATAAGTGGCGCCAAGTTTTTGTGCAGTGATTAAAGAGCTCTGAAGTTAGACCACCTAAGTACAAAGCTGGGTCTCTCCTGTTTACCCTGTGACCTTGGGCAATGTCTAAATCTCACTAGGCATGTTTTCCCATCTGTGAAATGGACTTACCTAACTCAAGCAGTTGTTGTAACAGCAACTCAGAGAGTGTGTTAGTACACTAACTGGTGCATAATGAAGACTCCACCAAATGTTAATCCTTGTTGCTCTCACTCTTTGTCTTAATCACCACTGAATCTCCTGTCTAACACAATACCAGGTACACAATCAGCTGTTAGAGAAACATTCATGAAATTCTGACAAAGACCAACACAATCCTTGATTTGTACACCACACCTTGTTTTCTTGTTTTAATTTTTTTCTACTTGGAGTTATCAAACTTCATTTAAGGAGCCCTAGGGTCATACGAAGAGATCAGTGTATGTAGTGGGCTAAACTGGACAGAATGAATCAAGACAGATCACCACAGGAGACCACCCTTTTATGGCAACCTCCTTTTCTCTTATTATTTTTATTATTTTATTTTATTCATTTATTTTGAGACAGACTCTCGCTCTATTCCTCAGGCTAGAGTACAGTGGTATCATCATAGCTCACTGCAACCTCAAACTCCTGGGCTCAGTAGATCCTTCAGCCTCAGCCTCCTGAGTAGCTGGGACTACCCATGCCACCATGCCCAGCTAGGCTAACTTTTTAATTTTTTGTTAGCTGCTGTTGCCCAGGCTGGTCTCAAACTCCTGGCGTTATGTGATCCTCTCGCCTTTGCCTTCCAAAGTACTAGGAATCCAGGCATGAGCCACTATGCCAGGCCTATTATTTATAATTTTAAATGTAGTTTGATATGCAATGTTATCACACCAATTATGCATTATATCATAATTAAAAGGAAATTGGCAAGTTTAACTGAATAAATATGCACCCTTTATTTAATTTCAAATAGGTGGTACAAAGAACAGACTGATGAGCTCTACTTCCACTAAAACCATTTTATAATTCTTTATTCACATTAATGATCCCATGGCTGATTTTATCTACTTCAACAAATATGTATTAGCCAAAATCTTCTACCTTCCAAGCACTCTCCCAGGTATTGTACTGGATGAATGCACAAAAGATAAATCATACTCAGTCTGTAGACTGCCATAAATTGTGTGGCTTTGAACAACAGATATTAATTCTCTTACAGTTCTGGAGGCTAGAAGTCTGAAGTCCAGTTGCTGGCATGGTTGGTGCCTGCTGGAAGCACTGAGGGAGAACCTGTTCTGTGCTTCCCTTCTAGCTTCTGGTGGTTGCCAGCCACACTTGGCATTCCTTGGCTTGTAGACACATTGCTCCAATCTCAGCCTCAGTCTTCCCGTGGCGTTCTCCCTGTGTTGTCTGTCTGTGTCTTCACACCTTCCTCCCTGTGAGTATGTCTCTGTGTCCAAATTTCATGTAAAGACACCAGTCATTGGATAAGGGGCACCCTAATGAGGCACGGCCTCCTATTAACTTGATTGCTTCTACAAAGATCTTACTTCCCAATAAGGTCACATTCACAGGCACGAGGAGTAGGACTTGCACATATCTTTTTGGGGGACACAAGTCAACCGCCAACAGTACCTCCTCAGGATTGTGACAAGAAGAAAAGATACCACTTAGATAACACCATGCGCCAGGCATTGCTCCAACTCATGTGTTACCCATGTAATCCTCATGACAATCTTATACAGTATTATTTTCATCCTACTTATTTAACAGACAAGAACGACTAGAGGGGTAAAGTATAATAACTTGCCCACGGTTATACAGCCAGCCTCTTAACCATGATGCCACACTGCCTCTTACAGCTTATGGATGAGGCCAATTCAGTAGTAACAGCAAGGGAAGCATAAACAAAGTAGAACAGGAGACCAAAGGAGGCTGCCCCCACTCTGGCTGGGGGCATTTGAATTAGACTTTTACTTTATTCAATTCAAAGGTAAACAAATATTGCCAAACGCCAGAAGCAGTACTAATTTTTGGAGATATAAAATGAAAAAAAATTACAACAAAGGCACGGGCCCTACTTTGACAAAGCTTCATCTAGAGCAAAGTGATAAGATAGAAACAGAGAATAAAAATACCATGTGTTAAAATGAATCATAAACATATGCAGAAGTTATGGGATTATCACAGGAAAATGGAACTCGACATTTTAGAGTTCCTTCACGCATGTGTATTTTCCACCCCACAATCACATCACAAATACCTTGAGAGGATCTTCTACTCCTTCTGTGTACATCCCAAACAGGTTTTACAGGACACTCGCTGACAGGGCTATTAAGGTTGCTTGCTCAACAGAGCCTGTGAAAGTAAGACGGTGAGTCTTTTCCCCCAGACACTTGGCTCCTGGCTAGCTGCCACCCACAGGAGAGCCCAGTGAGGCCTGCGGGTGTTACGCACAGGGACACGCTGGCCCTCTCCTGGAGTTTCAGGCACCCAGCCAAGTTCTCCAGGCAAACCTGTTTCCTCCCAGCGTGTGGGCTGAGTTTCTGGTGCCCAGAACACCAGGCAGACTATGTCTGGCAGCCACAGGTTTGGGACTGCTCCTCCCTCCCCCCGCCCACACTGCTTTCTCTTGCTTTGCTTTTCCCTGCGGACTGAGTTACAAGTAGATTTGGAGTTTTTGTGATCTACCTGATTTCTCTCTGTTACCATTTGCATTTGGGTCTTCCTCCTCACCAGCATGAGAAAGGAAACAAACCCAGTCAGCACTGGGGAAGGGACGCCCTCGGACAGAAGACCTGGAGATTCCTCGTCTTCACGGACATCCACTAAGCTCCACTTTCAGCTCCCTCCTCAACTGTGTCTCCTTGGCATGGTCTGGCTCTGGTGCCAGGAAGCAGAGCTATGATGCTGCCTGTGGCAGTGCCTGGGGATAGCAGCATCTGATTTGTACCCACACCCAAAAAACCTCTGGGCCTTTCCCATCAGATTATGTCAATCCCTACAGCGGTGAAAAGATGCAGTTTCCTGCCTCCAAACCTAATGCTCTTCTTCTTATAAACCCTCCAACCCTAAGCCCAATCTGCCGCTTAGCTAAAGAGTTTCACACCCAAAAGAAAACCTTGCAGAAAGTGCAGCCTCAGCAATGTGGCCCAGGCAAGGTAGAGGCATGACCACCACTGGCCAATAATCAAAAAAGAAAGTTTCGTCTCTCTTCTCAGCTCTGCCTTCAGTTCATTTCTGCTGCTCCTTTTGTTTGGGGCTTGCCTTGCTGCCACTTATGTAATCGGTCCGCTGGGTAGGGACTGTGTCTAATTGCATGCTGTTTGCACTGCCTGAAACATTATAGTCCTCAATAAACACGTTATTATTATGATTATTGTTATGATAGATCATAACAATAATCACAATTCAGTGCACATTCCTCTAAACTTCGGGCAATTTGGAGAGCCAGAAACATACACAGAGTCCTCCGGCTATCCCCCAGAGCTTTGGATAAGGATCTAAATTTAAGGGGTGCATATCTGAGCTGCACCTCCACACCCTCGAAGATTGGAGGGTAATTATCTTCTACCCTCATAGGGAGCAGAACATGAGACCATTCTCCTTCCATGCAGAAAGAGAGAACAAGAACTAGGTAGAGATCAGAAAAGATAGAGAAAAGAGAAATCTCATTAAACCATAGTTTTTTCAGAGACAGTGAAGACCACAGCTAGGGCTGACCCAGTGGCAAAAAACCTGTTCAAGCAATGATAAGAAAAATCATTTACTGGGCACATTAATTTAAGTTGTGGGAGCCGAGCTTTCCCTGGCTTGCCCATTGGATAAATGCTGTCAGGATATGCTGTGAGCTGTTCCAATGAGATGTAATAATTGAATTTGTTTTCATTTAATTTGGAGGGCCTTTAATTAAAAGCCAGGCTTGTGTGTGCAGAGAGATAAAGCCGGGCACATGGAGACTGGGGGTAATTTGGGTGCTGAATGCAATAATTAATTGTAAATTCAGAGGTCAGGAGACTGGCACTATCTTTGTGAAATCAGCACAGTGAGCTGGCCATCCGGCTGGAATAGACTCGGGAGTGGCGGAAACACACGCTTAAGTGATTTTTTGAAACCTTAATCGTAATTACAGAATAGTGTGGAGGTTAATTTGCAAAGTTCATTAATCGGAGAAATAAATACATCAGTGATCACCCGCTGGAAGACAACCTGGAAAGCCTGGTTTTCCAGCCACAATTTCCCAAACCGTCTACTCAATTTTGAAAAGGTACCAAATCCACATTGCGATTCATCTTGCCAACCCTCATTCAGGTGTGGACCACTTAGCAGTATGTTCCCCCCACCCCCAGGTCTGAGGTTAAACCCATCTACCTGACCACTTAAAGATAATCCAAACATATCTTAGAATGACGGGGCTAAAACTGAGAATAAGCTACAGAACAAATTCTAGCATATTCTGTTAGCATTCAAGAAATCAACAGCTAAAATTAGCATCAGAAGACAGAGTTTGAATTAATGCCCAGTATTAATCCCCAGAGTTAGGGTTAGAGGGTTAACTAGAGTCGTCAACCTTCAGATATAGTTGCATTTCATGATATAAAGCAATAAAGTAAAGGTTTTGTGCTTACATGTGATTTGCTGTCCTGAAAAATGGCATTCCATTAGATGCACATTTTGTGCTTGAGAAAGCTGCATTATGGAATCGTATCCCCGCACGCAGTGGTGGGGTTGATGGAAGTCTGCTGCCTTCCGGTCCTCCCTGTGGGGTGGAGAGATGGGACCCACACCCACCACCACACTCAGGAATTCACAGTTGGTGATTCCTTGCTGCAAGAGATGGGTGCCATCTAATGCAAGAATGGACAGGCGTCTGTGCCCAGACATAATTCTGGAAGGCTACCACTGTCAGCTGCTTTTTCTGTGGGTTATAATTGCTCCCTAGAGAAAGCAGGTTTACAGGTTGGAGACTTCTCTCCGAGAGGGGGAAAGTGAAGTCGATCAGAAAGCGTCTGACAGAATTGCCTGGGGGCACTTTTCAATATTACACAAGTTTTATCCTTTCCCCAGACCTCTTGAACCAGGACCGCAAGAGACTGAGACCCCTGGTAATTCTCAATCACCCTCAGCTAAAAACCGCTGAACTAGATAAATGGCAAGCTCTCTCCTACATCTGAAGTCATGCTACTCTGGGCCAAATTTCTAGGAGCCGTGCGCTCAGCTCTTTTAGAATGTACAGTAAGTCCTCATTTAACCTTGTCAATAGGTTCTTGGAAGCTGCAACTTTAAGTGAAAGGATGTATTATATAACAATATCAATTTTCTCATAGGCTATTTTGATATAAACAGGAGTTAAGTTTTCACTGCATATTGCTGGTCACAAAAAATACCACCAAACTTCTAAATAAAGACCCATTGAGATCCGTGGAGCTATACATTGGTGGCGGATGGCCAGGCCCTATCCCGCAGCTCAGGGCCCCAGGTGGGAACCACCCCGGGTCAGGCTCCCATCGCAGGGCACGCTCACACACACATCCACACTCACTCACTCTGGGACCGTGAAGACACGCCAACACACCTAACGGGTACAGCTTAGGCATGTGGGAGGAACTCAGTACCCAGAGAAAACCCACGCAGACGGGGAGAATGTGCAGATGCACACAGACAGTGGCTCTGGCCCGGAGAATCATTTTTCTCCAACATTTTTTCTCATCAATGTTGTAATGAAAGAACATTGAACGAAATGACACTATTCAGGGACTTGCTATAGTCATAGAGTCTGAAGATTAGAAACTTTAGTCTGATCATCTCTCTTACAGTCAAATAACCTCTGAATATGTCTCTGCCAACCACCATCCATCCTCTGTTGATGCCTTGGTTTTCCACCAAACTTAGCTGCCAGGCTTCCTCGCTGCTCCTGGACACCCAGCAGTGAGAAGCAGCCACATGTATGTTCCTGAGCAAAGAACAGGCAGCTCTGAGAGAGACAATTGTGGGTTTTCAAAGGAAGGAACTGGTAACCCTTAGAGGAGGGATCTCTTTCCAAAGAAACCAACCAACACTTCACAATACCCACTTCACAGATGAGGAAACTGAGGAAGAGAGGAAGATAATAACTTGTCAAAACTCAGCTTCAGACAGTGTGATTCCAGAGCCCAGCTCTTAAGTTACATCTCAGAAGGACTGTCCCCAGTTCTCACGCCAGGGCTCTTTTGTGGCTAAGTAGCTAGTTTAGAAAACTTGACAGAAGAAATAATGATGTGATTAGAGGAGAATTCAGAAAAAAATCTTTGAGTTGAGATGTAAAAAGGCCCAGTATTGCCAATGAGAATATTTACTCCATAAAGGGAACTAAAAGTACCTAGTGTTCCAGTGGGAACAGAGGATTTAAGCAACATCAACAACATTAACACTAGCTCTAAGCATCATAACAATTACTACCATTACACTCCTACTATGTGCCAGGTGCTAGGTGTCTTCTATATATTTTATCCTTAGATTATTCTACCAACCATAATGGATATTACTATCCCCAATTCATAGCTGATAAAACTGAGATTTGGACAGTTGCCCAAAGTCCCATAGGTAGTAGTAGATCTGAATGTCTTCCTAGCCTATTTGAAACAAGGAATATCATTTCTGGAGTTAATGTCTTAATCAAACAGTAGTCAAGTAATAGTCCAATGCCTCCTAAGCACTAGGCACCATGCTAGCACTGCAGCCCACAGATAAAAAATGAATAAAGTCTTTGCCCTGTGGATCTTACAGTCCAGTCAGGGAGAGAGACAAACCAAAAACGCAACGTCATGTGATTGAGTCCCACAATAAGAAGAAGTATTGTGTGCTCCAAGAACACACTGGTGGGACACGGAGCTACCTGCAGAACTGGGCCAGGGAACAGGCAAGGGAGAGACACACTGGAAGGTGGAGAAGGCAGGAAGGAGGGAGCCGGTTGAGGGTACAGCACACACAAAGCCTGAAGGATAGGATGAGATGAGAGCAATCATGCTCAGAAATCTGGAATAGGAGATATTTCACCACACAGGAGAGTGGTCAAAGATGACACTGGAGCATTTGCTAAGCTACCAATGGATATTTCTGGGTGGACCACCAGTGCCCAGCACGTGTCTGCACAGAGTGGGCTCTCATTGCTTTATTGGGTCGATGTATGAAAAAAATACGTGTTGGGCAACATCAAGATTCCTCCCATCACCAGGTGGCCTGGCTTGACAGTTGTCCAGAATTCACCTGACAGTCCTAATGTTCTCATCTCTGTAGGGTGCTGGTAAACTTATTTTTGAGGTGAGCCCAGCTCTTGCTCTGACTTACGTCTGTGGCTGGGGGAGGCAGGAGGGAGAGATGCCTTCTCACTCGGCCCCGTTTCCAGGAGCCAGGCAGTAGCTGAGTCTTTTTCTCTAGGTTATAATTGCTCCCTTGAGAAAGGTTGCATAGCATGCTTTGGTTTCTCTTTCTCTCTGGGTCTATTTCGGGAACTGGTTTAGAAGTTGTGGGGTTTTTGTTGCCTTTTTCTTTCTTTGAGTGAAAGAACGCATTAAAGAAAAAAACTCTCATTTTCATCAGCTCTTTTGACGTTGCTGGGAGACAAAGCAAGCAGTAGCAAGTCTCCAAATGGGCTTTAAAAAAGAAATATATTTTAAATAAACCCCTAAAGCAGAAGGCATCACTTGACAACATGCTGTACATTCTGATTCTCCTCCTGCTGCAAGAGAAGGGCTTTCCTGGGCCTATAAAAAAAGTCATTTAGAAGAGCCCCATTTAATGCTTAGAAGCTGTAGGACCACCTGTCCCTGTGACCTATACTGAAAAAGAGACACCGAGGCCAGCCATGGTCCACAAACGTTATTCCAAAGCTTTTCATTCTTTCCCCACTCATCGCTGGATTTTGATCTGCCTTAGACCCATGGCTGGGGTGGGTCCCCTCAGAGGACCTTGAGGAATTAAGTGGGTATCACAGGAGCAGTGGAAGAGGACCAGTAAGTCAAGGAGATGCGGGAACCTAGGCAAAGACCAGTTTCCCAAGCTTCATGGAAGCAGCAGAGTCCTTAGACTTCATTCAAGAACTAAAGAGGGAATGGATGACGGTGCCTCAGTGGTACCAACTAGGAAGTACACACACAGGAGGGTACGGGTTCAAACTTTGATTAATAATAATTTATTTTTTTTTAAATCATAGGTGATATTTATTCCACATCTGAGGTTTTGGAACAAGGTTCACACCCAGCCCTTAACCCTACTGCTATTTTTAAGGAAGGGCTGATGAAAAGAACCACGATGATTCTGCTCTGAGCTTTCCTCTGAAAGCGTCCTCGGGCATCCAGCACAGTCCTGGAATGCATCCCTCCAGCAGGAGAGGAAGGTGGTGGCTGGAGGTGGCGGGAAAGGACCCCTCCTGAGGGAATGCAGCTCACGGGGCCCAGCCGCCCTCCCTGCAGGGCGCGGGCTCCTTGATTCTGGGCCCTGTCACCTCTCGGTCTCAGAAGCGTTCTCGATGGCTTTCTCAGCAGCAACTTAGAGTGCTCGCAGACATGATTTCACGTTCTTCTCACAACACACCTGAGAGGTAGGGTGGGCAAATATTATTATCCCAATTTATCAGTGAGCAGATGCCAGGCTCAGTCAGGGGAGCTCGGGATACAGCTCAGAATCTCCCAGTCCCCGGATCCTTCTATGTGTCTATGCTTCTTGTGCTGGGAAATCACAGAAGGGCACACTTCCATTCTCTGTAACCTTTTCATGTTATCTTATCAATTCACTCATAAGCCAAAAACTAGAGATGAACAGTATCTTCCCCCAGGCATTGACAATCAGAAAACACTTATCACCTCTCGCCTTGAATTTCACTGAAGCAGCTACGCACTGACCACTCCCTCCAGATCTGTCCTTTTACCACTGTATGCCTCAGAGTCCCAGGAGAAAACACAGGGCACAGTCAAATGGGCTAATTTGAGGAGAATGCAATGAAGACACTTTTTACGAAAGTGAGGGTGGGGTATAAGGAAACCCCAAGTTGTCATGAATAGCACCTAGGACTACTAACTCCACAGCACTGGTACCATCCCCAGACCTGAAGAAGGAATAGTTACTGGAACAGTGAACTAGAAAGAACTATTGGAAAGGCCAACCTAGAAGGGGCTGTGCTATTTCATTGAAGAACACAGCTGTCCCACTGTGAGCCCAGAGGGAGGGATCAGGACCACCAATACCAGACCTCACCCCCTCCCTCCAAACTCCCGCCACTGCTCCCTATAGGCCACGCCAACTGGAGACAGAGGGTCAGAGGGTAAGTTGATGCGGCCCACACGGGTCAGCCATCAAGCCACAGAACACTTCAGAGGTGGATGCGGAAGGTGTCTAGCAACACCTTTATCTTCATCTTCAACATCATGATATTGGTTCGTTACACAGTGGGACCCTATCGTCTGAGTTTTTTGAGACATATTTCCTATAAACGAGAGGTTGCCTCATTGGCACCAGCCCAGCTTATAAGACAGGGAAGAGAAGCAGCACATGTACGCCCCTATCTTCTCAGCACACCCTCCAACAAAGTTTTCCAGTGCAGTTTGTTGTCTGCTTTTTGTGGTTGCTTTAGCCTTGATTTTGGAAAGGAAAAGTGGCAAACAAGATTGGGGTCAAGTAGCGGAGAGAGTGTGACTGGAGAGGGGACAGGAGCCTGAGCAGTCTCTTTACTGAGTGACAATGATGTACAAGACACACTTCTAAAATTTATAAATTGGACTTAATTGAGGAGTGTCAAAAGTCTATTCATCATCAAAAACATCTCCCCTGAAGGCTTAAAATCCTTTCCTTCATCTTGAAGAATCTGCAAGACCTCTTTGAGAGGACTTGCCTTGCTGTGACATCGAGGTATGACTCAGAAGCATCAGCACATAGGCTGGCTAACACTACCGAGCCAGGTGACAGAGGGCGGGGCCGAGAGGAGAGGACACAGGCGGGTGAGTTTTGAGGAGGACGTGTGAGTGGGGAGGGCAGTGACCACTGGGGAAATGGGGGAGTGTGGAGTGTTGGGAAAAACTGATAAGACCCTGAGGGGCTCTGGAGACTTTCAGGAAGCCTGGGGACATAGGGGGAGGGGGAGGGGCTGATAAAGTGGGGACAGAAGAATATTGACGTCAAAATTCACTTCTCCCCAGTGTAGCCTGAAGCCAATCTCAAGTGAAAAGAAACCTCAGCGTCTCCCCTCCCTTCATCAGGATGCCTGCTCAGCTGACGGAGAGCTGGCAAGTCTTCGCCGACATCTTGTTCATTCTCTTCCTCCTCCTTAACGCCAAGCCTGGGGACTTGTCCAGGGCGAGAGCTAACTTTCTGCTGCTAGAACTGGGCTTAATTAGACATTTTAATTAAAACCTCCAAGAGTGATTGTGCCCGTCAGGATACGAAAGGAAAGCTAATAAAGTTCCTTTCATTCAGTCTAAGGGGCGGCCCAAGGACAGGCGGCTGGAGTGACTGCAGCGAGCCTCGGGGCGGCGGGACAAGCGCAGGAACTGCAGGCTGTGGCCATGCCGCCTCCCAAGCGCTTCCTCTGCTACTCTTCCTCCTGAAGGCTACTTAAATACATGCGTTTGCTTAAAGCAGGGCAGGTTCAAGACGGCAGAAATACCATAGTTTACACTCACCTGCGTGTTTTTCAACAGTTGCTCACCTGGGGCCCACTGGGCACAAAGCACTGGGCCCTGCTGTGGGCGTGGCTCGCGATGGACAGGTGGGGATACCGTGTGCTGAGTCCTCAGGCAAGAGACCCTGTAAGTGCCTCCACGTACAGTGCGGCCTCTCACCCTAAAATGTGTGCGTGTGTGTGTGTCTACATGTAAAATTCTTAGCAAGCATGGCCTTTTTAGAGACTTACCAAAATTACCTCGGTGGCTGTTTTGAATTGTGCCCCAGGTTGTCAGAAATTCTAATATGCCATCCTGGCGTTGGTGGCACGGGGATAGGGGATTCACTGGGGAAAATCCCCCACACCACCAGCTCACCTGTATTCGGTCCTTCCTTCGTCCGTATGTCCGTATGTCAAACTGACACCTAATGGGCTGATGTTAGTTATAGACACATATTCTGGTCCTCAGGTATGGCGGGGACAAAAATAAACCAAAAACCACTCTTCTAAAGTAAAGTTTTCTGTACACAAACCTCCAACAAGTCAATCTGGCCCTGTGCATTCAGGGCTACATCTAATCCCACAGACTCTCAGATGAAGCCAGTTCTCAGGCTTTGACAACTCCCCAGGAAACCCAGCGAACAGCTTGGATTCACGAAGCCCCGGTTCCCGACTCTTCCCAGCCTCATCAGCACAGTGACTTGAACAGACTGTGCTGTGTAAAAGCTCGTCCCTGTGTTCCCTTCCACCCCAGGATTCTCTGCACATTCTACCCCTTGCTGGCTGTGACATCCTGACCTTGGAGAGCGTGTGATTCTAGCAATGCAGACGTAGACACAAGCCCAGGGAGTGACTTCGGTTGTTAGTAGTGATCAGACGACAAAAAGAAAACTTGGTGCCAACACAAGGGATTGCTTGACCAAATCTCTTCTCGACAACTCAATTTAACGAGAGTGTAACACAAAAAATGGCTTGGAAAAAAATGGCAAAAATGTTTTCTGTCTCTCTGTATCCCACTCCTCTTAGAGATCTAGGACCTGCACCCCTGCCTCAGGGCAGAGGTCAGAAGGGGCAGGAGAATATCTTTTGTTCTTTGTGCCACAGGAGATGGCTCAAGGGAATTGTCTGGGCGGAGGTCATGAGATCATCTTAGCCAAAGATGGTATTGATCAGAACCTTTCAAAGCTCTGTACTTCTGCTCAGATGGGGGATGTTGGTTCTTTGAGACAGGAGTCTGCCAACCTCCTCTTTACTGGCAAATTACTAGATTCTTCTTTCCTTCTCCTCAAACCATTTATCCTCGTTCGTCTGATGTGGCCTCAGGGACAAGTGCTGAACTTTTGGTAACAAGACGACAAGAATTTACATGTTCTAGGTATAGAAGGAGCTGAGAAGAACATGTGAGTTATTTAGAGCAGTGCTTCCCAAACTTTAATATCCAGAGGAATAACCTGGAAGCCTTGTGAAAACACCGAGTTTCTGGGGTGAGGTCCAAGGTTCCATATTTCTAATCACACTTTGAGTGGCCAGGATTTAGAGAGCAATACAAGGTGTGTGTTCTAAGAGCCAAAATGGAGTTACAGTCACCGAGAGTAAACCAGGAAGAGGAGCCAAAAGGCCTATGACAGGCAGAACAATGGCCCCAGAGATGTCCATGCCCTAATGCCCAGAATCTGTGATTATGTTACCGATGGCAAAAGGGACTTTGCAGATGTGATTAGACGTATGGACCTTGAGATGGGAGATTATCCTGGATCATTTAGGTAGTCCCACTGCAATGGCCCTTTACAATGAGAGGACTTTTCCTGGTTGAGTCAGAAAGAGGCACGGTAAGAAAGAGTCCATGCCCCTCTGCTGCTGAGACACAGGGGCCCATGTGCAAGGACAGGAGAGACATCTCTAGCAGCTGACAGTGGCCCCAGCTGACAACTGGCAAGAAAACAGAAGCCTCAGTCTCAAAACCATGAGGAACTGAATTCTGGCAATGCTTGAAAGAGCAACAAATGTGATACTCTCCTAAAGCTTCCAGAAAGGAACATGGTCCTGTCTATACCTTAATTTTACCCCAGAGACCCATATGAGATTTCTGACCAACACAAGTATGAGACAATACACATGCATTGTCTTAAGCCACTCAAAACTCATACACTACCCATCTGACTGCCATGCAAACATCTTCAAGATAAAACAAAATCTGACCTCCCTGATTCTAGTGTCTTTCTACCATTGATTGAGTATACCCAGCAGCTAGGGAGAGATATCTAAAATTTCATTCTGATTATAATCGTCCCCCATCCCCACTTAAAATTCTTTAATGCCTCAAACTTCTTGATAGAAGTAAAAGTGGCTTTATAACCTGCGCTTGCTTAGTAATCCAGCCCATCTCTGCTAGAAGAACCCTGCTGCAGTGAGACCAGCTCCACTGACTGCCTCATGGCTCAGACTGTCCAGCTCAGATCTGCTTCTCCTGGGAAGCCTCCTCTAACACCTTGCAGGTGGGCCAGGTGCGTGATAAACTGCCCTTAATCCTGTTGTTTTAGCACCTGTCACCCACTGTCCTCATCTCCTTGACCAAGAGCTCCTTGAGAACAGGCCGCCTGTCTTTCTCTCATATCTCCAGCTCTTATAACAGGTTCCTGGCAAATGCGGGTTGAATGATCACTCGCTGTAGTATAATATGAAATATATTTGGTCTGGTTCCTGATTCCTGTCACCCAGCTTCTTAAACCCTTAGAATTTCCTGAGTGATAGGACTGTCTTTTGTTATTCATAATGAACATCTATGATAACACCTCATCTTACGCTAATGAGGTGACTTAGGACCAGAGCACCTAGATAGCTTTAGGATGCGGCAGTCACTAGGATGACAGGGTTGGAAGTTTCAGCCCCACCCACCAAGCTCTAGGAAAGGAGGGGGAAGTTGCAGATTAAGCTCCATAAAAACTCTTGAATAAGGGAGTGTGATGAGCTGCTGGGGTGCTGGGGCTCTGGGGGTGGTGTCCAGAGACGGCACGGAGGCTCTGCCTCCCCTCCCCCACATACCTTGCTCTAGCCAAATCTTCACGTGGATGTTCATCTATACCCTTTACAATAACCAGGTAAATGTTAAGTGTTTTCCTGAGTTCTGTGAGCCATCCTAGCATATTAATTGAACCCAGGAAGGGAGTCGTGGGAACCTCTGATTTAGAGCTGTTCAGTTAAAAGTGCAAGTCACAACCTGGTACTTGCAACTGGCGCCTGAGCATGGATTGGGTACCTAAGACAGACCTGATGCCTTACCAACAATATGTGATTTAGTCTTCCCAGCAACTCTAAAAGGCAGATATCATCATCTCCATTTTACAGATCGAGAAACTGAAGTATAAAGAGGTTGTAGAATTTGCCCAAGATCACAGAGCTGGCAAATCACCGGGACCTGGATTCTAAAATCGATGCCCTTGTTACTAGGAAACTGGGGAAGGGACCACCAATTGAATACTCACTAAATTCCATGCCTTGTGTAAGGTACATTGTATATGCTATTTAAGAAAAATATAAACCAATGGTAATAGGGGCCCAGAGGAAATAAGTCATTCTTCAGTAAAGCAGGTAAAATTTTACATTTGGGTTGTTCCTTGAGACAGGTGCAGTGGCACATGCCTGTAATCCTAGCACTCTGCGAGGCCGAGGCAGGAGGATCGCTTGAGCTCCGGAGTTGGAGACCAGCCTGAGCAAGAGCGAGACCCCATCTCTATTAAAAAGAGAAAAATTAGCCCATCATAGTGGTGCACGCCTGTAGTCCCAGCTACTTGGGAAGCTGAGGCAAGAGGAGCACTTGAGCCCAGGAGTTGGAGGTTGCAGTGAGCTATGATGACGCCACTGCACTTTTCCCCGGGGTGACAGAGGACACTCTTTCTCAAAAAACAAAAACAAAAAACCTTTCATGTATATTCTCCCTTTTCTGCACACTTGATGGACTAAAAAAATGAAAAGAAATTAAGAATTTATAAAATTTCTATATAAAATAAAAAGAAATAGATTTGTTCCTTGAGAGACATACACAATTTGCCCTGGTGAAGAGTGGGAAGAACGGACTAGGCAGGAGAACTGCTTGAACAAAGAGAACTTTCTATAAGGCCTGCCATTGGTGGTCTGTAGCAGGTGGCTGAACATGGAGTGAGGTGAGGAATAGCAGGAGATGGGAAAGACTGGGGAAGTTCTCAACCGTCTGCCAAAGCAAGTTGTTTGGGTTTTCACCCAATAATTATGGCCATCTGCATCTAGTATTTAAGCAGACCAAGTATGCTGCCAACGGTGCTCTAGAATGACATGGGAGATTTATGAAAGAGGGGCTAATCCAGTAACAATGTAGACCTGACTTGCTGAGTTCTGAATTCAATAAGGAGGAAAAAATTCTAGAGCTATTTCAGAAGCAGCATAAAGAGGAATTGGTGATTGACTGGTGGTTTTGAGAGCTGAAGAAGATGGAGTCTTGAATGACTTCTGTGCTCCTAGTTTCTGTAGTTAGATGAAAGAGAGAATAACAGTCATAGCTGGGAGAGAGCAGATGAGTTTGGCTTTGAATATGTTGAGTGTGTGAAACCTAGCATGAGCTGGAAAACAGGCCTCGATCTCAGGGGCAAAGTCACGGGGCATAGCAGACTGGAGCCGGTTCATACCCACTTGTCAGAGCTTATTGTTAATTATTTCAGAAATTACATGAGCCAATTATTAAACACAACCATTATGAAAAATTAAATTATATAGGCTGGTCTGAAGGTAGTGAGTTATCTCACTTGATTGTTCACAGTCAGTTACAGATTGAACTCCTTGTTCTACTACTTTCCCCCTTCCTCACTACTGCACTCGACTAGTCTTAAGAAAATTAAAATTAAAAAAAATTAAATTATATAAACTTTTGACTAAATAAATTATATTTTAGAAGTCAGTGAATGCTCAAAACCTGATGATTTTCCTAATGATTTTCCTGCATTTTACTATTATCTGTGCTCTGGAGGTAATTCACGTTCATTTTCCCCATGTGGCGAGAACACGTGTACCAGTGCCCCACTGCCGCTGTGCATCCCCTGCGAGCTCCCAGTTCGGGGACGTCAAGTTGGCAGCCTGAAATTGACTATGGTACTTACACCATGAAAATCAGCTAATGCTACAAATCAAGGCTTAACTGTTTTGTTCATTGTCTAGACTTAAGAAAGACACAGAGAAAATGTTAACAATAGAGATTAAACTTAAATTTCTATCATGTCTGTAACTGTTACATTTTGAATACCACAAAAAATTGAGGAAATATTCAAAAACTATTATCTAATTCAACAAAGAAGTTGGTTAGTCATTGACAAACAGAAGTTCTGACATGCATCTTTGTTGTTTCACTTCATCTTATTCAACATAAATGAAATTATCAACCAATATCCATGTCAGAACTACACTTGTTCATCATAGACTGGCTATGGATACAAGAATTTCACAAAAATCAAGGAAAGTATAACCTGAGAATTAATTAGCTTTATTTAATTTCTGATAGAGTATTGTATATTCCTTATTTGTACATATTTTTCTGCACATCTTTTATATCAGTAAATTTTATAATAATCAAATATACACACATACATAGAAAGTACTTTTTTTCCCCCTCAGAGATCCGATAATTAAACATTTACTAGGACAACACTAGACACAGATCCAAGGATACTGCTGAAAGTTTTTGTCATAAAGTGTTAATTAATTCAAGCCATGGCTAAGTTCCCGTTTAGATATCCTTTGCTGTTCTTTTCTTTCTTTAGGTCTCCAGGACAGTAGATGGTTCTTTTTAATTAGCTCTCTGCTTATTACAATACATCAGCTGAATTTCAGTTTACTTTCATTTCGTTTTTTCTTCTTGTTTCTATTCTGTAGAACTTTTATTAGTTTTTTTCCTGGCCTCATTGGTGTTAACAACTTCTTCTAATTTAGATCCATCTGCAAACGTCATTAACATGCTATTTACTCCTTCATTAACACTGAAACATTATCATTTATCACTATCCTTGGTAATGATCATGGGATTAAGGATGTGAGAGCCTTGGAAACTTTTGGTACTAACGCAGATCATACATTGTCTGATCTGCATGCCAAAGGCTTGGGGACTCGGTTTATAAAGTAACTAGAATTCAGCCTTCAAATTGAAATTCATATTCCCCAATAAGGCATTATTTGAAAACCAGAAGGAACATAGGGATATTTTACACCGAGATAATATTGGTATGTCCTAACAGCCACAATAAGTTCCATGTATATGAGTGTCCTATGAACCTTCAAGAGAAACAGTAAAAAGGATTACCATGGCTGATAATTGGGCTTAAAAATGAGATCTTGGAACCAGGTGGGTGCCTGAGTGAGAAAAGAGCTCAAAGAGCCTTGAATCCAAGTAAAACATGAGAGGATTGTGGGGGTCTAAATTTTGTGTTGAGATTTTATCTGATTATCTGAGGACAAGCATAATTTGGGGTCAACAGGGCAGTGGAACCCAAATGTTCTCTAACCCAACTCTATGAATTTTCTCCAGGCTCTGTTAAAGAATCAATTTTTGGTAAAATATATAATGGTAGCCCTTAGTTGCAATGCATTCCAAGAAGCAAGGTCAAAGTACAGCTGCACAAAGTCAGCCCACATTGCTGGACAGAGGTGGAGAAGATCCTTTGCAGAATGTGGTCAGTGCAAGAGGGTGAATTTAAGCTATACAGGAAAAGATTACAATCCATCAGTACCATAACAAGAAAAACTGGGGACTTGGTTGTGTATGTTTTCCACTAGTTGTTCTTGTCAGGGCTCAGAGATAAAACTGAAATTATCATTTTTACAGCTATTCACACACTTTGTTTTTTTCTCCTTAGAT
The DNA here is from genome assembly GCF_020740605.2 of Lemur catta. Classification (NCBI taxonomy): domain Eukaryota; kingdom Metazoa; phylum Chordata; class Mammalia; order Primates; family Lemuridae; genus Lemur; species Lemur catta. Next base: position 12,246,377 of record NC_059134.1, on the reverse strand, counting down.
CTGAACAAAGCAATAGTAACAAACTATGGAGTTGGGATCTTTGGTTCAGCTACAGAGAGAAAAACGAAAACTGGGCGTTTTAACCTCAGTAATCACTGAATGTTAGGACCTAGTCATTTACTCTTATTTTGTTTCTTAGATCTAAAGGAACCCTTTCTTTATTGAAACTTGCCTCCCTTCTTGTGTATTAGGGAGTAACCAAGATAAACATCCTAGCAAACAAACTGCGGCAATGACAGCAACAGTCCTTAATGCTCTGGATATCAATTGCTTCCCAGTCTTCCAGCTGAGTCCTCGGGCACCGTGGAGCTGAAACAAGCTATCCCCACTGTAACCTGTCTGAATTCCTGACTCATAGCATCTGCGAGAAATAATAATTATTGTTGGTTTAAATCTCTAATTTTAGGGGTATTTTCTTATGCAACAGATAGCTAACACAGCTCCTTCAAACTAGAATGTCCTGTAGCTGCAGCAGGACTGATTGAAGTTGAATTAGGCAGAAAGGCTAAATTGTCATAATTGACTAATCAAGAATGTAGGAATTTGTTTCTAATAATGTAGTAAGCACACATGAACCCCGCACCCAAAACAAAAGAGAGGACTTTACAATAAATGGTATGTAACCATGTAGTAGTCCCAATCCCATCCCCTTACCTACCACTATCCAAGGAAACCACATCCTGAATCCCATGTTAATCACGCCATTGCTTCTCTTATGATTATAGGATATATCATGTTATATATACATTATAATTTGGAATTTGCTTTTTTCACTTGATATTATACTGCTAAAATTCATTCATGTTCTCTACTACATTTGTTTTGACAGCTGTATAATGTTCCATTATGTGAATAAACCACAGTTTGTTTAGCCATTCTTCTGATAATGGACATTTGAGTTGCTCCCAGGCTTTGCTATTGTGAACAGTGCTACTCTAAACACATTTGAATATTGCCTTTATTGTGTATGTGCATGGATTTTGTTTGGGTATGAACTAGAGGGTAGAATCACTGGGTTAAATTTACAATGTTTTTATAGAAATGTTTCCTGTGTCTTAAAAAAAATAGTACCCTTTGGTCCAAATATATTCACGCATATTTTCTATGAACATTCAGTTTTATTTTTTTATGTGTAAGTACTTAATCCATCTGAGGTTGATGTCTGTTTATCATGTGAGATAAAGGATGCAGTTTTATATTTGTTCTTATCAATAGTGTTTTAATTTTGAATTTTTTAACTGATCTGACAAGATACTTCTGTGTTAAATCACAGTTCCCTGTAGTCATGGTCTGTTGCTGGACTTCCTCTTCAATTCCTATGGACAGTCTGTCCCTCTGCCAATGCCACACCGTTTTAATTATCACACTTTTCTAATAAATCCTGATATATGGTAGGGCAAGTCTTTCATTACAGCTCATCTCTTTCAATGGTGTTTTTTATTCAAACATACAGATTGTTAGAAAAATCTAATCAAGGTCCATTAAATAACCTGCTGACATTTTGATTGAATTGTATTACATCCCTGAGTTTGAGAATTGATATCTATGTAACATTACATTTTTATTTGTGAATATACTATACTTTTTGATGATTTACATTTTTAATATTTCTTTAAAAAGTTTATAATTCCTTTATAGAGATCTTGCACATATTTTGGTAAATTTTTTTGTAGGTATTTTGTATTTGCTGATACTATTGTAAATGGTATCTTCTTTTTCATTATGTTTTCTAGTCGTTAGCCAGGGCAACCAACTTTCTGTTTTTAAATTTATACCCAGTTACTTTTCCACTCCCTCTTCTAAACACACATACATTTATAATAGTTTTCCTGCTGCCTGTTTTGGTTTTTCTATGTAAATGATTACATCATCTACAAGGATTTCCTCGTTTTTAATTTATATACCTCTAATTTCTTTATTCTTGTTTCGTTATACCAGATAGGATTATAAATACAATTTTGAATATATGTGCTGATAGTCAACATCTTGATTCCAAACAAATTTTAAACCAAATGCATCTAACATTTTCCATTTGGTATGTGTTTGTTCTGGGGTTTTTAGTTTGTCTGTCTGTTTTATATTTTAGATACTCATTGTGATGGTTAATTTTATGTATCAACCTGGCCACACAGGGTGCTCAGATATTTGGTCAAACATTCTTGGTGTTTCCGTAAGGGCTTTTTGGATGGCATTAACATTTAACTCGGTGAACTCTGAGTAAAGAAGATGACCTTTCCTGAGGTTGGTAGACCTCATTCAGTCAGCTGAAAGCCTGCATAGAACAGAAAGACAAGCCTCCCTGAGCAACACAGAATTCTGCAGCAGCGACCGCCTTCAGACTTCCCCTGCAACATGGCTCTCCTTGGTTCTCCAGCTGCCAGCTCATCTGAAAGGTTTTGGACTTTCTAGACTCCATAACTGCATGAGCCAATTTCTCATAATAAGTCATGTATACATGTATTAATATATACACATATATACCTATGTATTACATACATAAATAGATACAATCAGACACACCCCAACGCACACAGATCCTATTGGTTCTGTTTCCCTGGATAACTCTGACTAACATACTATCAGATTTAAGAAGTTCTCAAATATTCCTAATTTCCTAATAGTATTTTTTAATTATCACTGGCTATTGAATTTTATTAACCACTTTCTGTGTATCTGTTGAGTAGCTCACATGGCTTTTTGGCTTTTAGTCTGTTAATGTGATGCATTGCTTCATAGACTTTCTAATAATAAATAATTCTTGAATGTCTGGAATAAACCCAATTTGATCATGGGATATTATATTTGCTTGTTTGTTTTAACATAGGACTCTATTTGCTAATATTATTTATAAATTTTTCCGCTACATCCCAGAGTAAAATGAAGCAGTACTTTTACTTCCTAGCTTTTCTTTCTTTATTTTTTGGTCTGGTTTTAGTAACAGAGTAGTGCTATCTTTTTAAAATGAGTTGGAAAGTACTTCATTTGTTTTCTACTTCCAGAAAAGATTACATAAAATTGGGATTAATTTGTCCTATAACTTCTTTTTTTCTGAGATAGAGTCTCGCTCTGTTGCCCAGGCTAGAGTGCAGTGGCATCATCATAACTCACTGCAACCTCAAACTCCTGGCCTCAAGTGATCTTCTTGCCTCAGCCTCCCAAGTAGGGGAGGCTTGAAATACAGGCACGTGCCACAATGCCTGGCTAATTTTTCTACTTTTAGAGAGACAGGGTCTCGCTCTTGCTCAGGCTGGTCTGGAACTCCTGAGCTCAAGCAATCCTCCCGCCTCGGCCTCCCAGAGTGCTAGGATTACAGGCATGAGCCACCACACCCGGCCTGTCCTATAACTTCTTAATAGAACTTGTCTATAAAACCATATAGGTATATTGTTTTTCTTCTGGAAAGATTTTTAATTTTTTCCTTATTTATTTTTTACTAGTTAGAAGGCTATTAATTGATTCTTCCAAATTAATTTTAGTTAAGTATATTTTTCTAGAAATTTTTTCTCAGTTCTATTTATATTTATGCTGACTCATTCACAATAACATATATTTATATCTTTTCTATTTTTCTCTTGGTCAATTCACCAATAGTTTGCCTATTTTAATGTATTTTATTTCATAGAATAACTTTTGACTGTTGCTTTCAATTATAACTTTTCTTCTATTCCATTTATTTCTAGGCTTATATTTATTAGCTTTTTCTCTTGTAGGTTTATTCAATCATTCCTTTTCTTATTTCATAAGCTGGAAAATTTTCTCACATTTTTTGAGGGTTTTAACCTTTCTATATAAATACTTACGGCTATAAATTTTTTGAAGGGCTACTACTGCTACTCCTATAAGTTTTGATAAGGAGAGTTTTTATTATTCAATTCTAGTTATTATTTTTAAATTTTCATAATAATTTCTATCATAGTACATGACATATTTATCCATAAGTTTTTCATTTCTACATGTGCAGGTATTTTAAAATTTATTTTTTTGGTATTAACTTTTAAATTAATGATGTTGTAGTGAAAGATTATATTCTGTTTGATACCTGAGGATAGTTGAGTCTTTTCCTTTATGATAATTTTTTATTTCATTTGTACTTGAGAAAAACTTGCCTTTTCTGTTTATTGGGTATAGAACTCCATGAGAGACCACTAGATCAGGCTTCTTAAATGTATTTCTTGATTTTCTTTAACCTTGATGCTTGACCTGTCAATTATCAAGAGACATGTGTTGATAGCTCTTACAATGGTGGCAGATTTTCCCATAGTTCTATCAGTTTTTTTCTTCATGTATTTTGAAGCTATTCTAATACATCTATATCTCATATATACATATGATATATATAATCTCATATATATGAAATTAAAATTGCTATATCTTCTGAGTAAATTAAACCATTTATCATATTTATCATTATATAATGACCCATTCCATCTCTAATACTGATTTTTATTTTGGTGTTAAAATGAATTTCATCTGATGTTAATATAGGCATTCCAGCTTATTTGGTTAGTATTTTCCTCACATGTTCATTTTGCATTCTTTACTTTTAACTTTTTCATATCTTTATGCTTTTGTTCATCTCTTGGAAAGAGTCTATATCTGTATATTTTAATTCAATCAACCAGTGCTCATCTTCAAATATAAAACTAGTCCTTTTATATTTATTGTAATTCTTGATTTTGTTTGTATTACCTTAATTTATTATTTTCCTTTTTTCTACTTTTTCTATATTACCTTTTTATTCTTTTTTCTTTAGTTTTGTTTTTATGTATTTGTTTTTGTTTTTAGTTTGTTTTCAGAGCCATAAGAATAGATTTGATAAGATTAGGACTTTAGTCCCCATTTTCTCTAATTCTTATTTTGTTGAGATTATCTATATCAGTACATTTCCATTAAAATATAATATAAGCCATATGTGAAATTTTAAATTTTCTAGTGGACACATAAAAGACAGTAAAAAGAAACAGATAAAATTAATTTTAGGCCGGGCGCGGTGGCTCACGCCTGTAATCCTAGCACTCTGGGAGGCCGAGACGGGTGGATCGCTCGAGGTCAGGAGTTCGAGACCAGCCTGAGCAAGAGAGAAACCCCGTCTCTACTAAAAATAGAAAGAAATTATCTGGCCAACTAAAATATATATATAGAAAAAATTAGCCGGGCATGGTGGCGCATGCCTGTAGTCCCAGCTACTGGGGAGGCTGAGGCAATAGGATCCCTTAGCCCAGGAGTTTGAGGTTGCTGTGAGCTAGGCTGACACCACGGCACTCACTCTAGCCCGGGCACCACACTGAGACTCTGTCTCAAAATAAAAAAAAAATTAATTCTAATTACATATTTTTATTTAACCCAATATATTCAATATATCATTTCAAAATGCAATTAATATAGAAGATTATCAAAATAGTTTATATATTTTCATAATAAGTTTTTAGAATCTGTTATGTACTGTACACTGTTAGCAATTTTGATTCAGAATAGCTACATTTCAAATGTCTAATGCATATCATATTGAATAGTCCAGATCTAGACTTTTAATTCCTTTTCTATTTTACCTTCGCTATTTTAAAATACAGTAAAAAGGCCAGGCACTGTGGCTCACGCCTGTAATCCTAGCACTCTGGGAAGCCAAGGCGGGAGGATCACTTGAGCTCAGGAGTTTGAGACCAGCCTGAGCAAGAGTGAGACCCCAGTCTCTACTAAAAATAGAAAAAAAAATTAGCGAGGCATGGTGCTGTGCGCCTGTAGTCCCAGCTACTCCGGTGGCTGAGGCATGAGGATTGCTTGAGCCGGTGGCTGAGGCATGAGGATTGTTTGAGCCAAGCAGTTTGAGGTATGATGATAGAACTGCACTGTAGCTGGGGCATCAGAGCAAGGCTCTGTCTCAAAAAAATAAAAAAAGTAAAATAAAATACAGTAAAAAATTTTAACAAGGTATTTCATCACCTTTATTCATATAAGTCTTGTGAAAACTCTTAGAGCCTTGCCTATTTTTTCAATATTTTATAAAATCTATTTTAATTCAATCAATTCTCAGATTCAGGCAAATTTTCTGAGATCTGACAAACATAAGAATATTTTTATTGTACCATCACATTTAAGTGAAAATGTAGTTGTACAGGTTTTAAATGCTTGTTATCTTGATCTATTGTTGCTGTTGAAGAATCTATTGTTCACTTGATGCTTAGTCTTTTTTCTCTGTAAGCTTTTCGATTTTTCTCTGACTTAATGTCTTTAAATCTCACCATGTTTCTAGGTGTGGGCCTTTCCTTTTCTCTTTCCTCTGCACTCTTTGAACTCTCTCCGTCTATAATCGTCTCCTCATTTTTTTTTAATTTCAAGAAATACATGCTTTTAAATATTTTTTCATCTTCATGAAAAAAATTCTCCTTCTAATAGCTGTATTTTCCATAGTATTAAAATGTCTATCTCTATCCTTCACATTTCTTAGTTTTAAAAAAAATATATTTCATTATTCACCTTTCCTTCTTTCACACTGAAGATTTGCTCAGATGGTGTTACAGTGAATTAATTGGTTCCACAGGTGTATTCATTCTTCTAGTTATCCCTTCTACTTGTTTTTAAATTTAATGTGACTACTGTATTTTTCATACTCGGTATTCTTTTGTTTTGTTTTGATTTCTTATTCTTGGTTCAAATTGCTATCTTCCCTTACGTTTTTTGTTTATCAAAGTAATTTTTTTTAGACTAGTCCAGTGCAGCAGAGAGGTGGGGGAAAGTAGAACAAGGAGTTCAATCTGTAACTGGCTGTGAACAATCAAGCGAGATAACTCCCTACCTGTGGACCAGGCTATCAAACTAGTTTGAATCTTTTAGTTTAGCAGTTCTTGTATTTTTGTCTCTGATGGAATCTATAATTTGGTATTTTGTATTTCTTTTGAGACAGTTGTACTTCTCAAATGCCTTGTAAGCTCATTTTCCTCTGGGGGTTTGGCTATGCAGTCAGGCAAAGTTGGCTTTGAAAGGCCAGACTCTAGTATTCAGCCTCAAGGGCTCCGGGGGCAAGAGGAGGTGGAGCCCGGCACCAGCACCCACTGGGAACCTGCAGTCAGCCACTCTGCACAGCACAAAACAACTCCTTAGTCAGGACTTCACCTTTTGGCCCTAGGGAAAAGCAGCTTAAGGGCTGACAAAACCTAGATTGTAACTCAGCAGTCTTGGGGGTGAGACTCCCTGACAACAAAGGGCTTCAGTGATTTCATACCTGGGAGCCCCTGTACCAGAGGACTGTGTTTCCACAGTGTGTTGTGGGAATCACTGGTTAGGCACAAAGAAATGGGGTAAGACGAAAGAGTAAGCACAAAATCCCATAATTCTTTTTCTATTTTACTCTCCCAAAGCCATACTGGGCTGCCTTTTCTTCCAGACCAAAGCCATTATACATACAAACACCAGTTCAAACCTGTTCCCTATCTCTGTCATTGCTGAGAAAATGATCTTGGGAGAGGAAGCCTGTAGATGTGCCAGTTCAGTGTCTAGTTAGGAACCACTCATTTCCTCTTAATAATTATTATGTCATCAGAACATATATACAAACACTCCTATACCTTCTCATATTTCCAGTCTGTACATTAATATTTTCAGAATAATAAATTAATAAAGGAGTAATTACAATTTTTTGTATTACAAAATAAAACAAACTTTTTAAATCTGAAAGTATTTTCAAATCCAACTAATTCAATTCCTGATTTTACACGTAAGAAATCTGAGGCTTCGAAGGAAGAGTTGACCAGCACATAGCTGGTGGCAGAAGTGGGGCTAGAACAAAACGTCCTGACAGCTTGTCCTATAATGAGATCGTGTACAAAGTGCCTTACTGTTAATATTTGCTTCCTTCTCCATTGCTCCATCCAAGGTTACCCTACACTTCCTCTCACTTCCTTTAGATTTCACATTATATCTCAAACGTGCACTCCAGAATTGAGGAGTGGGTTTTTACTTGCCTTTCATCATCTTATAACATTTGTCTTCTCTCTGAATTTTTCTTCCATTCTAAAGAATTTTAATCTTCTTCAGTACTCAATCATCTTCCTGATCACTTTAATTGTCTCATTCTAGTTTTTCTACCTATTTATTCCTGTCTTTTGTTGCAGCAATTGAAATTTTAGGGAGAAAAATGTAGTTCTGATGGATTTCCAGCTAAGGCTGGACATCTGCTGGCCATGTGGGCTGTAGCTGCGTATAAATACGTAGAGTGAGCACTAACTTCAAGATTCTTGCCTTAGGTGGAAGTTTCCCTTTCCCAGAGAATTCAGCCTACAGTGGATCTGCAGGCAAATCATTGAAATTCTCGGACACTGTCACCCCCTGGCAGCAAAGGTTCATAGAAGTTCCCAAAGTGGAGAAAAGAATTCCCAATGAGAAATCCTCAAGAAATTGTAATTCTTGGGACAAACAGATCTAATAAGGATGAGAAGCAATGATGGACCAAGGAGGAATGAACACCCTTGCTGAGTGGCTTGTGGAATTCTCAATGTTATTTGTTTAGCAAGGACACTGAGAGATACTCAGTTTTTCTAATGGCCAAAGTCATATCCTATACTATAATCCACCAATCCTTACCAACGTAAGTAACAATCCATTGTTCACAACCAGTGTGAACCCCAAGCAACTGTCCCTTGCTAAAGAGTGTTCCTTCCCTTGGCTCTGCTGCCTCTGTTGCGTCATTTGTCGTACAGACAAACACAGACAAACTCCTTTGCTCTTTGGAGGGCACCTAGACCACCCTTCAATTATTTTATTATTATTATTAAGATAGTGTTTATGTTCTGATAAGAAGGTTTATGTTAAATATTTACAGAAAATACACAAACGTGTAAGAAAAAAATAAAATTCATTTGTAATCTTACAACCTTGAAATAATCATTTGTAAAATGTTTGTGTATTTCCATTCTGTCATATGTATTACAATTCTATGCAGTTTTATAGTTTGGTTTCACTTAGTTTGGAGAGAATTTTTCCACATCATTAACTATTTCTAGAAAACACAATTTGTTCTAGTTACACACAGTGTCCCATCCTGTGGCTACATCATAATTTATTTTCTGTTTGCCCACGTAAGATCACTTTGTTTACCTTATATTTTCTATTCTAAAAGTGCTGTGATAAATATCTTTGTTCATCTTTTGTTCATGTCTTGGATGAATGTGAATGTCTGATTGCTGAGAGTAAAACTACGAGGTCAAAGACTATTTTGAGGTCTTTAATACGTATTGCCAAATGAATAAGCTTAATTAAACTTTACCAAACAATACATGCATCTGCTGTGAGGTGACAATATGCAACAAATAGAAACAATCCATGCTATAATCTCCCCTGTGACCTGAAACTATTGACAGCCCAACATCTTACAGTCCACAAAACACAATCTTACTATTTTATACTCTAAGCTAACATGACTTTACTCCTCCAGGAAATTCTTAACCTGGAAGGTGAAGTGGCAAATAACTTTATTCTTTTGGAAACTTTTTGAAAATTCATTGATCTTGATAATAGACTACTCCACATGTCTTCATCAGGGTAAGCAGCCCCCTGCTTAGAAGAATAGATGGTTCAGCTGGAATCACCAAATTGTTTACTCTTTGAGATTTGCTTCAAAACCTTCACCCAAGTCTACCCATCCTAAACTATTACATCACGACTTTGGCCCCATCCCAGCCAGACCTCCACATAGCAACACCTGCCTTAAACCAGACCCCTCCAAATCACATAAGTATACCACCTTTGTCTGTTCTTTTCAGAGACACTACTAAAAATGTGCAGTCTTCGATAAACTTGCCTTTGCATGACCCACAAGTTATTCTGTGGTCTCTCTGGGGAGCGGGAGGGCCACTCCCCTTCTGCAGTAGTCAAAGATGGTGTCACCTGCTGAGCACCTCTGTGGTGCAGGTTAAGTGTTCCAGGACTTTATCTTTATTAGATCGTTTTATCCTTACAGCAGCCCTGTTAATTAAGCACTGTTACTCAAATTGCCAAATGTTACATATCTAGACAGTGGCTTTATGAACTCTACCTTAGCATATAACAACTTCAACTGCAACTTCTATACTTATGACACTCAACTGGACCCCACCTTACTTGATCAGAGGAGTCTAGTGCTCCATGTCCAGGGCTGCCTGTCTAGTATCCCGTGGAGGAAGGGTCTACGAGCACCTCAAGACAGTATGTCCAAAACTGAGTGGTTTCTTTTCACTTTTTTATGCTTTTTATTATGAAAATTTTCTGGACATAACAGAGAAGTAGAAAGAATAGTAAACACTAATCTACTCATCCCCTTGATTTAACTATTTTTAATATTTTTCATCCTTAATTCATCTATTTTTTGATAATATTGCATTTTATTTTTTTGCCTATGCATTTCTTTATAAAATAAAATAAAGACCTTTTCCTGCATAACTACAATTATTTTCCTTTCAAAAACTGCTCTTCCTCTGGGAACATGGGAAATATTTCTATTAACTTGCGCTAGGAAGTTCAGCATTAATTTGGACTCCTCCCACACTTTTGTTCTCTCCCAAGTCCCAGTTCTCTGAACCCAAGTCCCAGTTCACACCTTTACACATACATGCAAATGCATTTATTTTCAATGGTCTAGATTCTGCCTCCCCCACACATCTTGTTCCAATCACTCACTGGTCCATTCCCAACCCCAGAGACTTACGACTTCTCTTGGACTGCTGAAATTATCTCCTAGTTGAGCACTCTGCTACACTTGAACCACATAAAAATTCTTAAACTATAGTGCTGACTGAAGATACCACATGTTTTTGGAAACGTTTCAGTAGTAGATTTTTTTTAAAATGGCACTGGCAGCTCCTGATGTTATCTCCATCAACTTTCCACAAAAATTCTTATTAAGATACTACAAGGAAAAAAAGAGGAAAAAGAAAACGTAACAACTCCCTAACAGTAGACACATAGATATCCTGTTGTGTCTATTTTATCTCCCAGCACTAGAATCTGCAAGCAACTTTGTAAGGTTGAAGATACGTACATAATATAAGAGGGAAGGTGCAGTTGGATGGTCACAATAGGAAAGAGGAAGCTACACCCACTCTCTGAACTGCACCAGGACACACGGCGCAGAACAACCTGAAAACCACGCGAGGAAGCCAGTGTTCTGCCATAAAGGTGTTTAAAAATGCCAGTATCAGGAAAGAAGCACACAGCGAGGGAACAGACCAACGGCGATTTTCTCTCTCAGATGTGGATGTTCCCTGGTCTCTCGCTTCACAAGTGGTAGGAAGAGGAACAGCCTCAGAATCAGAAATACTGGAGACTATAATTTTCACTTTTCCCAGAAAACGTAAGTAGAAAGCAGGGTTAGAAATATAAATATGCATCAAAGTAGAATTGGAAGTGTAAGGGAACTTCATATAGGCCAAACATTACAGTGACAATAGATACATCTCTAAATGAATAGGTAATTTTCAAGAATGTTTATGCTAAAAAATTATAAGAATCAATATAGAAAGTAAAGCAAACAAATTGTTGCCAGTATAAGGCAAAAATTAGCAGAAGTACTATTTCAGGAAACTGTAACACCTTCACACAAAGGTAGATTTCCAAAGAATATAAGGATATAAAGAACTTGACAGTATAATTAAAAGGTTGAATTAAAAATCTTTTCTTCACTACAATTAGAGAAGTACCTTATTTTCAAGTGACCATGGACATTATATTATAAAACTTATTCTACCATATCACAAAAAAGCATCAATAAATTCTCAGTAGCAGGAATTACATGGATCCCATTTTCTGACCACGGTACAATAAGGAGAGAAGAATAATAAAAATAATTTAAACAAATGAACAAAAACTTGATCAGCAGGAAATTAAAAATCACTCTCCTAAACAAATAGAAGGTCAAAGGAAAACTGAAACAGAAGTCAGTTTGAGGAGACATACAAGAACTGAAAATAAACATTATCAAAATGATAGTGTACAAATCTTAAATGCTTTATTATTACAAAGAAATATTTAACATAAATTAAACAAGCTTCTTGAAAACTAATAAAAAATGGAAAAAGTAGAAATAAGCAGAACTAGAAATTCTAACATGGCCACAACAACAAATTTAGAAAATATTTTTTAACTGTAAGAAAATGATATATACAATTACATGGTTATAATTTGAAAATTCAGTAGAAATGGGCTATTTATCAGAAAAATAAAAACTATCAAGATTCTTTTTAAAAGTAGTACAACATTTAAATATACCAATAACTATGGGGAAAAAAATCAATAAATCATCAAAAGGGTTTAGAGGCTTTGGAACCAGGTAGTTTTTTAACAATAAACTCTATCAAATTTCTTAGGAGCTCCATGAAAATACCTACGTGTACATACACATGTACAACCACACCTGTAGACATACAACACACACACACACACACACACACACACACACATTCATACTCTGCCTTCTATCCTAAGTATGGAACAAGTGGGTCCCAATTTATTTCATAAAAATGCCAATTCCAACAATTGACAAAAGATAGCAGTAAAATGAAAACTATAGACCAGACATACTTATGAATAGAGATGCAAAATCATCATTTAAACATTTATTAATTGAGTTTAATAGTATGTTTAAAAAATAAAAACACCCACCACAACCATTTATGTGGTTGAATATTGGTAAATCTATTAATCAAATCAATAGGTAATATTAGTTTAATTAACATAAACAAAATGCACTACACTTTTCAACATGTCTTCACTTTTTCCAAAGAGCTTCTAGTAAAACAGGAATGTAAGGATGTTTTTTTAACATGATGAAGATATCCATCTTACACCCATAGCATAAATAGGAGAAAAGGACAAACAAGCCAGTTACTACTACTATTATTCAACTCTCTGTTAGAAATTTTAGCCAAAGCATTATAGCATGACAAAAGGGATAGATTGATCATTATGTCTACTTAAAAAAGCCAAGGAATAAAATGAAAACCTACTGACACTAATAAGATTGTTAGGCAATGTTGTTGACAGATACAAATTAGAAAATAAACATCTATCTAAAAATAATCCTGTGAAAATATCTAATGGGAAAAAAATATGAACAATAGAACATCTCAGGAAAAGAACCATAGACTAAAACATATAGGAATAATGTAAACAAGAAATATGTAATAACTGTAAAAATTGTAGAATTACAAAACTAATGACAAAAAGAAAATAGACTTGAATAAATGGAGAAGCATACCACATCCTCAGAAAGAAGAGTGAATAATGTACAGATATTAATTCTTTGCACATGAATGTCCATGTATTATGAAATTCCAGTAAAAACCTCAACTTGACTTTTCTTCTTTTAGAACATGATGAAGTGCTTTTAAAGTTAAGCTGGCATAAAAAGCTAAGAATAACTAAAGGGATTTTGTAAAAGAAGAATAAGGAAGGCTAGCCTCATCAGACATGAAATATGTTTTACAAAATCTTAGTGATTAAGTCAAATACTACTGGTTCAATAATTGACAGAAAGATCGGTGAAAGAGATGACATATGCTCAGAATTAGACTTTTAACTTATACAACGATGTACTAGATGATAAGGGTAACAGTGGATATGGAAGGGGAATGGAAGCAGGGAAGAAGATTGAAATTTCAAATAGGATGGCAAAGAAGGCTTCTCCAAGAAAGTAATTTTGAGCAAAGATTTGAAGAAGGTGAAGGAGTTACCCACCCATTGAACTTGCAGGACAACCTTCCAGGAGGGAACAGCAGCTGCAAAGCCTCTGAGGTGGGAAAAACCTGATGTGTTCAAGAGAGAACACAGAGACCGGCCACCCTTGTTGCAGTGAGCAAGGCAGGGAAGTAGTAGGAATGGGGTCAGAGAAAGATTGGGGTTGGATAGGGGATTGGATCATATACTGTCTTTTAGAGCACTGCAAAGATTTCAAGCTTTTATTTCAAGCAACATGGTAACCCATTAGAAGGTACAGGACAAAGGTGTGGCAGGATCTGATTTTCATTTTTAAATGACCACTCTGGTTTCTTTGTTAAAAATAGACTTAAAGAAACAACAATAAGATTCGAGACCAGTGGACAGCTATTGCAAAAGTCCAGCCAAGACATGATGAACAAAGTAGCAGTGCAGATGGTAGGGAAGATTGTGCAGAAGGTAGAGCCAACAGGACTTACCAGAGGTGTGAAAGTGAGGCATGAGAGACAGAGAAGGGCCAGGGTGACCCCAGAGTGTCAGGGCCGAGCACTGGAAGGATGCCGTTTCTGCGAGCTGAGATGGAACGACCTCACGAAAAGCAGTTAGGGAAAGAAGATCAGGAATTTAATTTGGGCTATGATAAGTCTAGCATATCTGCTTAGATCTTCAGGTAGAAATGTCGAGAAAGCTGTTCTGTATACACTGGAGTTCCGGGGAGAGATCCAGGCTACAGTTATAAATTTGAAAGTCATAACATACAGATGTGATTTAAAGCCCTGAGTCTGGATGAAATCATGGTGGGAGTGAACAGAGAGAGAGCTGCCCGTGGGTGGAGGCTGGTGCCCGTCAGAACTAAGAATCAGGAGGGACAAGCAGAAGACACAGTGAAGGAATTGCCAGTGAGGTAGGAGATTGTGGGATGAATGTGCCTCCAGAAGATTCGACGATTGTGCAAATACCACTGATCAAATCATATCAAGACTGAAAATTGGCCAATGGATTTGATAATTTGGAGCTCATTGGTGACCTTGATAAAAGGTGTTTGGATGAGAAGGTGAGATCTAAAAGCTGCAATGGACTTTTTAAAAAGAGGAGAGAAATTGAAGTTTGTCAGCAGACAACTAAGGGTTTTGCTGTAAAGAGGAAGAAAGACATAGGGAAGCAGTTCGAATTACAGGCTGGGTGAAACATTTGGAAAACAGAATTAAAATAAATCTTCTCATTAGTACATATGGAAAAGAATATTCCAGATTGCTTAAACATCTTGAGTTTAATGTAAAATAATGAAATCTTAAAGTATTTAGAGACAATATAGGTGAATAACTAGCTAACCTTGAAATGGGAATGGATAATCTACTCACAACAGAAAGGAAAAAATACACGTGCAAGATTAATTTGATTGCAAAAAATGCCAGAAAACCATAAAATAAATGAAAAGTCAAATAATATACTGGAGAAATACATGACACTAATATACAAAACTACTGCTCTTCAGATATATTAGGAAGGCACACAGATCAATGCCTTTAGAATAAAACACCGAGAGAATATTCAGCAAATATCACAAACACACAAGAAGAAATACAACTGGCTAACATTACGTGTGAAAAACATGCAAACACATTTGTAAATAAGGAAGTTAATCACAATAAAATGAGATAAATTTTCTAGCCTTCTTGAAATATTATCAGAAATTACAAAACTCTGAAATTTGCAAAGTTCCACTGTGTATTGGCAAAGTTCTACTGAGATTATCGTCACAGTGTTAATTAGGTAAAATATTACTGGACAGCATCTTGGCTTTATCAGTACCTTTAGGAAGTTCATGAGTTTGTAACATTTGTTTCACTTCTAAAAATTCATGTTAAGAAAATAATGTCAGACAAGTATATGGGCAAAAGCACATTTATCAAGTGCCATTTATGATGTATAAAATTAACAGAAACTAAGTGTCTTCATCTTCAAAATAGGAATAACTGCCTCATGAAGCTGTTATTAAAATTAAATAAATTAAATAAATTAGCATTTATAAAGTAGTCAGAACAGTGCCTAGGATATAGTTAAGTGTTAGTCATTTATTTAACAATCCCTTACTAAAGTTAAACATTATTTACCAATCATTTGTTAAATAAGTAAACAAAATAATCACATTGTGTGAACTGAAAAAAGTAAGATGCAAAATTATATGTATGGATCTCAATTTAAAATAAATATATGTATAATACACATACTTTTGCACATAAATATACATTGAAATTCACGATACATACAGTTTTGCATCTTACTTTTTTCAAAAAGTGTATATTTCATTTGATACATACACAAAGGAAAAAATTGGCAGAAAATATTCTAAAATATTTATGGTTCTCTCTGGATAAGACATTTCACTGTTATTATTAAGAAGTCATCTCTTAGTCTGTTTTTACTTTTAAGGTCTTTCTGGTTTTGGTGTTCTGCACTTTTGGTACACTGTGTGTAGGTAAGTATTTTATTGTATTTATTCTGCTTGTAATTTGTTATGTTTCCCAAACCTATGAATTTTGTCTTAGTTTTAGAAAGCTCACTTGCCATGTTGTTTCCTCTTCTTCTTTTGGAACCCCAGTTAAGCATATGTTAAATCAGTCTTGAAGTCTCTTTAACATGTCTTTGATATTTTCCATTTTTTGGTTATTTCACATCCATGGTTTCTAAATTGTAGGTCAAGGCATGCTGGGGAAAGAGTGAACTCACAGGGACATGGTGGGAATTTTAATTTTGTTTTTGTTTTTTTTTCTTTATTTTTGAGACAGAGGCTCACTCCATTGCCCGGGCTAGAATGGCATGGTATCAGCCTAGCTCACAGCAACCTCAAACTTCTGGGCTCAAGCGATCCTCCTGCCTCAGTCTCCCAAGAAGAGTAGCTCAGACTACAAGTGCATGCCATGTCACCCAGCTAATTTTTCTATTTTTAGTAGAGACTGGGTCTTCCTCTTGCTCAGGCTGGTCTCGAACTCCTGAGCTCAAGCGATCCTCCTGCTTCCACCTCCCAGAATGCTAGGATTACAGGCATGAGCCACAGCAACAAGCTGAATTTTAAATTTTGAGGGAAACACAGCTACCTGTTCTATACCATGTAAAACATTGCTATTAAGTTGTTTGAGCCTAACTACTTAATAAAAGAAATGTTAGGTTTTTCTTTTGTTCTAGCAGTGCTGTAAAAAAATTATTGAGGTACTAACAGTGCCATGAACTGTGGAAGTTTGGAAAACTTTGTTCTAAATTCTTGGCGTTTATTTTCTTAAGATCATCTTCCATTCACTAATTCTTCTATAGCTGAAACTAATCTATTTGTTATCCATCTATTGAAATTTTATTCTCAATTATTATGGTTTTTATTTCTAAGAAGTTTTATTTGGTTATTTGAAAATATCACTGGTAGATTTTTATGTTCTCTTATTCATAAATTACATTTCAATAGTCATTTTTATTTCTTTAAACATAATTATACATTCATATTTTATATTCAGCTTTTGAAAAATTACGCCAGTCTTTGCAGTTCTTTTTCTACACTATGAGTACTGACTTTTGTTCATGGTGGTCTGTTTCCTCATGTACTTGGTTGGTGAGCTACACATATTAAAAATTTGTGGAAATGTTAGTGATACCTCGATTTAAAGTGCATTCCTTCAAGGATTTGCATTGCTTTTGCCAAGGATTTGGAGTCTTATCAACCTGGGTCCACTTTAAAATGTCATTTTGGAACATATGAAAGCCACACGGGAGCTGTGAATTACACTGAAACTTATGCGAGGGCAGTCTTCTGGTTAAGAATTCTGAGAAGCCTCTGTTTGTTTCTCTTCCATCTAGAGGCTTCTTCAATCTCAACAAGTATTCCAACTCTCCACATCTGAAAGGCATATTTTCCCCCTTTTACCCCATTGAAGGTCTTGCCTTGAGGGTCCATGGCTCCAGGATGGACTCTGTAATGCCCCTCCCACTTTGCCCAGGTCTCAAGCTTCATGTACTGACCACACACAGTCCTTCAAATTCAAGCCCTAGGAAATGAGGGGTCAGAAGATGTCTTAGAGCAAAACTGGCTCCAGTATAGCTTACTGGAATTTTGAAATAATATTGTTTCATTGCTTTGTGCATCTTGAACTTTCCCCTGCTTTCTTATCAGATCACTATGCAGTTAAAAATATTTGTTGTAGTATATATTTCCAGTATTTTTAAATATATTGGGAGTGTTTCTGTATGTGCCTAGTCTACCATACTGCCAAAAAGGGAAAGCGTCTCCTGTATTTTCTACATTGTGGATAAATTACCTTTACAGTTTGGTGGGATTATACTATTCATGTTCCCCATGAAAGCTCCCTACATCCTCACCTACATGTCTTTGCTCATTCTGTTTTCTCTACTTCAAATGTCTTTGTCCTGGACACATTTCTAAGTCTTGCCTATCCTCAAAGTCTAGGAAAAATGCTGTCTCCTCCCTGAAGTCTTCCTCTACCTCCCCTGCAGCTTCCAACTGAAGTGGTTTGATTTATTACTTTCTGCCCTGTATTGAATATATATAAGACTTTGTTCATTTGTAGTTACAGAAGTTAGGACTTTGACTATTTACAGACTTCAAATTTCATCACTGATATTGTATTTTAATTGTGCTGAGACCCAAATTTGAACCCATACTCCAAGGCTGGAGTTCAGAAGTGACTCCTGTAGCTCGTGAGAGCAGCTGGGAAGACCCTGGGCACCCATCTCCAGGTTTACCTGCTTAGCTGCGTACACACACTACAAAGGTCGCAGGACTTTGGTTCTACCAGTGGGAGAAGAAAAAAGTTCCTAATAAGAAAATTGGCTTCTACTGTTGGTGATGAACATGAAGGGGAAATGGGGAGACCCAACTCAGTGATTGCTTTGGCCAGGAAATAGATTTTATTTTAAATAAAATGTAAGAGCAATTTAGATTTTGCAGTGGCTCAGACATGGAAGATCCACCCCACTTTCTGTATGGAAACTGGAAAAAGCAATTAATGAAGCTATTTTAGCAAGTGCTCTGGATAGTGCAAAAATTATTCAAGTGAGAGACAGCGTAGTATAGAGTTTATGTTAATGGCAAGATTTATTTTACTAGCTTTATAAATTACTTGAGTTCTATATTTATAGAATCATTAAGAGTCCATAGGGGTACTTATATTTTTCAGTTATATTTTATTGCATTTTATGTAGCAAATTAAATGCTATAGTAAGATTCATGAATATGAGGATTGATGAAGGTCTCAGGGTATATTCCTTGCAAATGTCAAGGATTTTATGAATGTTTATTATGTCCTGAAAGGGAAAATTCATGTCTAGTCTAACATTTCCCCCTCACTTCACCTCACAATGCTTTTCCCATAGTAGGCACTCATTTGTTGAAATGAGCAGGCATTTCATTTGTTGAAAGAAGGAAAAAAGAGAAAAAGGAAGTTGTTCTCATCTATATGTTG
This sequence comes from Lemur catta, assembly GCF_020740605.2. Classification (NCBI taxonomy): domain Eukaryota; kingdom Metazoa; phylum Chordata; class Mammalia; order Primates; family Lemuridae; genus Lemur; species Lemur catta. The sequence goes on along the minus strand of NC_059134.1, from coordinate 12,227,229 downwards.
CTCTTTCACATTCTGAGGTAAATTGACTTAAGTAATGTCAGAGGAGGTAAGTGAGGAATATAGAGTCTTTCTTCAGTTTCCATTTGTGGATTGTAACAAATAAATAACATCCTCATTCATTAGTAATAGGCTTTCTAGAGATCAAAAAAAGTAGATTCCAATTTCCAATGAATAATTCTACTGGCAATTATTTGCAGTTTAAATAAAAGGAAAGGCATTTTATGTGGACTGATACAAGCAGTGCATAATTCAAATAAAGAAACTGATTTCCATAAATAATGAAGACAGGAAATTATCTCTGACTTCATTTGCAAAGCTCAATTTCCAATTCATCCCCCATGAAGAGGATTAACCACTTCCACTCTAGCCCCACCTTCCCAGGGAGGGAAGAGAGCACATTATGCACATTGCACAGTTTTGTTCTGACAAGGTGTAAGAGGGAGCTAATTTCAGCTGCTCACATTTAAAACAAAGCACTGAGCCTGTATAGTTTTTATTTTTTCTGATTCTAATTAACAGCTATAAATGTTTTCCGAAATTCACGTGCACATTCTCAAACATACACTCTTGTGTGTAACCACATAAAAACATATACGCAAAATACAGTCACAAAACACGTGACTGATATTTGAGTAGTAGATAAGTTTTAGAACTAGCAATAAATTATTCATTTATTACACTTTTTAAAAAATACTAACATATCTACTGCAACAAGAACACCAACAAAGTAGTCCATTGTTTACACTGTCACTTTCAATAGAAAAAAACAAAGAAAAGAAATAACGAAAATGTAGAGGCAGGTTGTTACATAAATGAATCCTAAATGATTACCTTTTGTTTCCTCCACTTATTGTATTTCTGACTGGGCAAAATGAAAGATGAAATATAATGAGGCAATAGGTGGGGAATTGTGTGACCATCTTTTGTCCTTGGTCCCCTTACCTCCAAGGATTTCATTTTGATAGAATTTCCCTGTTCTGAAAGAAGTCTACACATGCATTATAAAGTAAAATTAGCATATTGAGTGAGTTAACAGTTTCACTCTATTCATCTTTCCCTTGAAAAAAAGTTTTCTCAAGATCTGGAGGGTCCGGGTCAGTCAAACTCACAATTACAGTCTCAAAATCCAGCATCCCATAATGGTCCCCACACTCCTGTGTGTGAGTGCCAGGACATCATATGTCTGGTAACAAGAAATACTTGCAAAAATGAAAGAACATATGATTAGAGAAATATGGGTTTATGGCCCAGTTCCACTGCTTACTAACTGCGTGACCTTGAACAGTTACTAAAATTGTCAGAGTTTCTTCAGCTGTAAAATGAAGATAATAATAGAACCTAACTCATATGGTTCTTCTGAGGAGCAAGAGCAATGCTTTATGTGAAAACCCTTGGGAGACTATATAGTCCTAAACACTTTTGGTTATTAGCACCCAGAATTGTGTTGGAATGCTTTTCTATTTTGGTTCATTTATACATACTCATGACTTCATTTCTTTTCATCTAAGCCTAATGATTGCTCAGGGTTTTAGCACACCTATCTAATTTATATGACATCCTATTTCTCTGACAGTAAACCAACGTTTATTTACTGTTAATTTATAATGTAGCTAAATGGTCAGGGCCCAGATTGTAGTACGTTAGGTATCAGCCAAGCCAGGTCTTGTCATTACACACAGAAGCATGGAGGCTGTGCTCTTGCTACCTGCTGTAGACAGGAGCCAGTACCACCATGTCTATAGGGGCTATGATAAGATGAAGGGCAGAATTCACTTCCTCAACCTTCTCTCTGGACACCCCCTTTTTGGATCTTCCTGGGGCATCAGAGGCATTGGGGTCCATGGTACAAATGTCTCAACATCACATGTACTTGGGAAATTGTGGGTCCCTTCATAGAGAAATCCCGTGGGAGACAATTAGTGCCTGGTATATATTTCCTTCAGAGACTTATTACACCTCAGCTGAGTGGCTCCTCCCTTCCCCTTCACAGCCAAGACAAGAAAACAAGAGCTGTGCCAGTGGACCAGAAATTTTGAATATTCTCTAAACAATAGAAAGTGGATAGTATCAGAGGTGTGGAGAGAAAAAAGGACACCAGATAAAACAAGAGTAGAAAATGCATGCAAGAGATGGCTTGTGGAATGAGAAACCCCAGAAGTGCTGAGCACATAGTTACTAGGCAAAAGGTATAGAGGGCAATTTGAGATATGTGGTGGGAGTCTCTGTGGCTGCTAGCCCCTCCACCCCTTGACCAAGCCAGCAGAGTCCCATGGTAGTGCTGAAAAGTAGTTTCTGTGTGCACTGGCCAAACAGGCACTCAGAAACTGTGAACTAGGGGATGGGTCCTCCCACAATGGGAGATACCCCAAAGTCAACCCTCCCCCCGCACCGCCTGTGTTGGCAGACCACACTCAACAGCTCTATATGAGCTTCCCTTCCAGGCTCATGTCATGGACCAGAATGCAGCCAGGAAAACACAGCACCAGGAAAAAGAGGAGAAGAAACTTCAAAAGGGAAACATAGAAAACCACAACTCATTCACCATTTGAAGGAAAACAACACACTTAAAAAAGAAAAAGCACTTAAAGCAGAGAAAAGATGAAGATTTTAAGCTACATTAATGTACTTAGAGTTATTCTAGAAACTAATAAATCTTTAAACAGAAAAAAACTAGACATTGGAATAAAAAGTATGATCTTCAAAGTAAAATATATACTAAAACAGTATCACGATGGATGTAGCTTAAGAGTAACTTACTGAGCTAGAAGATCAAGCTAAAGAGTTTCTCCTAGAAACATCATAAGTTAAAAAAAGAAATAGTAAGTATGAGATAAAATTTAAGAGATATGGAGAAGAGTTCTGGAAAAGAGAAATGAGCAGAAAAGAAGATCAAAAACAACTGAAGAAATTTACTTAGAGCTGAATAAATACATGAATAAATGCATGGGAGATTTAAAGGATGTACCTCACACCAACATGAGTTTTAAAAGGTCCACAACTTTAAATATTATGGTGAAATGTCAGAACATCATACATAAAGAAAAATTCTACAAAGTTCCAAAGAGAAAATAACAGATTACTTATAAGGATATAGAGATTAAATATACATCTTATTTTTTTAACAGCAAAACTGGAAGGTAAAAGAAAATGGACCCATATTGTTATTTTAAACCCAGTCGATGCCTGTCAAAGTTGCAGTCAAGTATGAAGATGAAATGAAGACTGAACCTGCAAAGACTTGAAAATTTTGCCACCTATAAATATGTCAGAACAAAAATACGTAAGGAAAATCCAATAAAATAAAAAACAAAACCAAGGAAAAAGATACAAGAAAGAGTAGTAATCAAATAAAACACTAGAAGTTATAGTTAAGTTTAAATAACTGTTGATGCTTGATGTTTTAAAAATGTGTAAAATAACCATCTGGAACTAAAATCCCAGATGTTCTCAACAGTGGAGGCTGCCAGAGAGAATAGTGGGAAGTATAAGAACACTAAAAGTTTTATTCTTATATAAGAAGGAGATATAGATATGATAGCTTTTGACAGAATTGTTAAAATCATTAAAAATATAAGCGTAACCACTAGAACAGAAATAGACATATAAATTCCAAATTACTATGGAGAAAATATAATGAAAAACATGTATACATATTTTTTATATATATATAAAATCAATTCAGCCAAAGGGAAGATGGGAAGAAACAGCAACAAGAAACTGCAGTAAAATCAAAGTATATCAGCAATCACACACACAAAAAGGTCATTTTAAACTCTCTGAAAAATAAAATTAAGCTACATGTAGAGTAGAAGAGGTCCACTGAAATTAAAAATACACAATGGATAACAAAAAAGTATGGAAAATAAATACTAGGTATGATACAATAAGAAATAAATATTTGATCTTTGTCCCCGGTTCTTGACACAGAGCTTCTTAATCCCTTGTAATTTCCTGAGTGACAGAGTGCAAAGCATGCCTTTTGCTGTAATGAGCAGACTCTTGGAGTTCCCCTGGACAGCTTCAGGAAGGGGGCTGGTTGCCAAAAAAACCAAAGCACGATTACAGTGTTGCAACCCTCAGCCCCACTTCCACTCTGGGAGCCAGGAAGGGCTGGAGACTGAGCTAATCCAGATGGTCAATGATTTAATCACCCACGTCCAGTTAATGAAACCTCCATTAAAGCCCCTAAACAACAGGTTCAGAGAGCCTCCAGCTTGGTGAACATGACAGGGGTCTGGGAGGGTGGCTCACCACAGAGGGCATGGAAGCTGCATGCCCTGACCCACCACATGCCATTCCTTGCCCTGTGTATCTACTCCATTTGGCTGTTCCTATGCACTATCCTTTAAAATAAACTGGTAATAATAAGTAAAGCGATTTCCTGATGTCTGTGGGCCATTCTAACAAATCATTGAACCTGAAATAGGAGTCGTGGGAACCCCCAATCTATAGCCAGGTTGGTGAGAAGTACGGATGGAAGTCTTGGACTTGTGATTGGCATCTGAAGTGGGGGCAGTCTATGGGACTCAGCCCTTAACCTGTGGGGTCTATGACAGCTCCAGGTAGTGTCAGAATTGAACTGAATCATTGGTACCTCATTGGTGTCCAGAGAGTAAAAAGATAAAAAAAAAGGCTAGCCTCTAACAAACACAAAAACAAAACAAACAAATAACACAACTATACCATACTCCACCTAGATGATTTTATAGGAAAAATTCCATTTGTTTAAGAGAATAAAAAATTTTTATGAGGGCAGTCTAACTCTGATGACAAAACCAAACAAAAACTAAAGAGAAGAAATCAAAGGAGCAATTTCATTTTTCTAAGATTCCTAAATAAAATATGAGCAAATCAAATCCAGATATGAATTAAAAGAATACTATATCATGACAAGACACATTTAACTCAAAAATACCAAAAATGGTTTAACATCAGGAAAGCCATTAATATAACTAGGTATGATAATAGATTAAAAGAGAAACCCGACATAATTATCTTAATGAAGGCTGAAAAGCATTTGATAAAATTTAATGACCATGCCTGAGTAAACAAATACACTTTCTGGCCAGCTGGAAATAGATGGAAGGTATTCAGTTTTATGAAGGCTTTTAACAGAAACCCACAGCAATTGTATACAAGATGACTCAACAGCATTTCTATGTTAGAGCTAGGAGCAAGAAAAAAACTAAAGATCACTTTCAACATTATACTGCAGGCCTAGCCAATGAAAATGTCAAAGTAAATATGTAAATAATATAAATGTCACAAAGGAATCTACAAAATTGTCATAATTTTTCTACAGTGTGATTGCCCACCTCTAAAGGCATCCAAGGATTCTACAAACAAATTATTAGAATAAGACAAACTATTAAAACAAAGTTCTGCAAGGTGACAGATACATTATCACATGTAAAATCAACAGTTATATGTTAGCATATAGTATAAACCAGAATATATAATGAAAAAATGCATCCTAATCTCTCTCTCTCCTACACACACACCTACACCCACCATAAAGTGCATTTGGGAAAAAAAAAAGCCCAAGAATAACATGTAAGTTTTGAAAAACGAAAAATTAGGAGGCATTTGCTCTATCAGTTTACTATCATATTAAAAAAAACTATTGTAACAAAAACATTGAACTATTGCTACAAAAAGGAAATACATGGAACAGAATTTGAGA